>NC_134082.1:19125724-19432673 GCF_000715075.1 Nicotiana tabacum
ATTTTATGCATATAAAATATAATTATACCTTAAAATTGGCTAGCATTGCATTTATACGCAATTTAGTTTAAAAAACTACTAAATGTGATTGTAAAAATACATAAAAATTACATTAGACATATTTTGGCATAAGTAAAGAAATTAAATAAATGAATTATCAATAGAATAATATTGGAAATAATTATTGGGAGTTTTATGAATAAAGGGGGAGAAAATAAATCAATTTAAACCCTTAAAGTTATGGGAATAATAAAAGCCTTGTGCATGCTTATATATGCAGATACATGCTATTTTTAAGGCATTTATACATATTTAAGATATACAGGGAAAAATTAGGTAGCAACAGCTTCCCCTCTTCACCCGAGAAGTATAAAAGAATTTTCGTGTAAAGAAATGATGGCCAATTTTGAACGGATGGGATGTTTTGAAAGACAGAGGCCGAGTTCCGGTTTTTGAGTTGCCTATATATCCTTGTTTTTACATGAATCGGGCAATGTGTAGTTCTGGATTCACCTGCGGAGTATGCCGATGAAATTATTGTAAGAACGGACACGAGATGTGGAAACGGCTACGATCGGGACGGTCAGAGGGAACTAGAGCGAGATCACTCCTGCTAGGATAGCGGTTGCTTACTGGTTACCTGCAGATAAAAGGTGCTACAATCATATTTTTGAAAATTTAAACATGATGCAAATTCCCTTCGGACCATGAAGGTTGTCCTCGGACAGTTAAAGATGACGTCCCTGGACCATGACGTCCTGGGCCATGAATTGTTTAATGAGGGATTCGTAGTCCATAAAATGATGTTCTCGGGCCATGAAAATGGTGACTCCGAACCATGACTCCTTTGAATAATGATATGCAAAATTGAGAGATCCTCAGGCCATGGCATGGTGTCTTCCGGCCATGAGGATGGTGCCTTTAGAATATGACGCCCTTTGGACAGATTGGTGATATTTCAGCCCATGAGATGCAATAATATAATGTAACAAGACAAGGTTTAGTCTTGCGAAGCGGAGGGAAGAGCTTAGCCCGATTGAAAAGCAAATAGATAGTAGTAGAAATAGAGCAATATATGTGCAAACAAGGACAGTGATTAGTTTCGTGCAAGTGGGGAGGCGAGGATTAGCCTTATGCAAGCGGGGAGGCAAGGATTAGCCTCATGCAAATATGGAGTCAGGTCTTAGACTCATGCAGGTATGGAGGCAAGGATTAGCCTCATGCAAATATGGAGTCAGGGCTTAGACTCATGCAGGGAGAAGGCAGTGCTTAGCCTTATGTAAATACGGAGTCCGGGATTAGACTCATGCAAATATGGAGTCGAGGCTTAGACTCACGCAGGTATGGAGGCAAGGATCAGCCTCATGCAAATATTGTGTCAGGGATTAGAATCATGCAAGATTGGAGACAGAGCTTAGTCTCATGCAAAGAGAAGGCAACGCTTAGCCTTATGTAAATATGGAGGTAGAGCTTAACCTCATGCAATATTCGGGACAAGGCTTAGTCCCATGCAAATGGAAGGCAATGCTTAGCCTTATACATATATGGAGCCAGAGATTAGACTCATGAAAATGTGGAGTCAGAGATTAGACTCATGCAAAGAGAAAATAGAAGATAAGGGTAGACTATATCTTAGCTAGGATATGTTCAGTGTCTAACGGCCGGATGGATGGTAAATTTGCTTTGTATGCGAATGCTATCGTCAAATGTTCTTGCGTTCAAAAAAAGATCGTAATTTTATGAGGGTAGGTTGGTTCTTTCTTCGTTTGTCGGCCTTGCTCTGCTCCGTTCTGGAAGCCCCTTTCGAGTTCCCCTAGGTAGCACCTGACTGCTATAAAAATAGAATTTTTCGAAAAATATGCATCCATTTATAAAATAGAATTGTTTTGGAAATGTATTTATATATCAAGTAATTTTTGATGAACTAGCGACTGTGACACATTTCAAAGGCATTGCAGCTCTCTTATGTTAGAATTTTGAGGGTCCTCCTCAAAATTCTGCCCCAGTTTGGTAGATGATTTTAACTGTTTGTGGATGGCGGAACCTGCTGAATCTTCTTCAGAATTTTGAGAATCCTTCTAAAAATTCTTCCTCGGTTCTTGACTGATTACTGACTTCCTGGCATGTGATGACGCTGGTTGGACTTGCCCCGGAATTTTGAGAACCCTTCTCAAAATTCTGCCCCGGTTTCTAATTCTGGGGAAAATGAAAATTTGATTATGATATGACTGAACCCATAAGGCTGCGTACGTATCTCCTCTTAAATGGGAATCAAGTCAAGTGTAGTTCAATTACATCAGAAAAGAAAAATGTGAAATAATCTAGGCATAGTATCTCTTGACTGCGTCAGAATTGATTGGTTTTTGCCAGATCTCTCCATCCATCTCTGCAAGTATGAGTGCCCCTCCTATTAATACTCTGTGAACCATATACGGAACTTGCTAGTTGGGAGAGAATTTCCCTTTGGCTTCATCTTGGTGTGGGAAAATCTTCTTCAATACCAGCTGCCCTGGTGCGAACTGTCTTGGTTTGACCCTTTTGGTGAAGGCGCTGGTCATTCTGTTCTGATGGAGTTGGCCGTGACATACTGCGTTCATTCTCTTTCCATCGATAAGGGCCAACTGTTCATAGGGACTTCTTATCCACTCTGCATCCCTGAGTTCAGCTTCCTGTATGACTCTTAAAAAGGAATCTCTATCTCGGCTGGGATGACATCGGTACCAAAAACCAGCATGTAAGGGGCTTCTCCAGTTGACGTGCGAACTGTGGTGCGGTAACCTAACAGAGCAAAGGGTTACTTCGCATGCCACTGCTTGTGATTCTTTTCCATTTTCCTTAATATCTTCTTAATGTTCTTGTTGGCGGCTTTTACGGATCCATTTATCTGAGGTCGGTAGGAGGTGGAATTCTTGTGTTTGATTTGGAAAGTTTCACATATTGCTTTCATCAGGTCACTGGTGAGGTTGGCGGCACTGTCAGTAATAATGGACTCAGGAACCCCGAAATTGGCAGAAAATAAGATCCTTGACATAATCTGTGACAACTTTCTTAGTTACAGCTTTGTAAGATGCAGCTTCTACCCATTTTGTGAAGTAATCAATGGCTGCCAAAATGAACCAGTGTCCGTTTGAAGCAGTGGGCTCATTCAGACCAATAACATGCATTCCCCGGGCGACAAATGACCAAGGCGAGCTTGTTGCATTGAGCTCATTTGGTGGCACTTTTATGATGTCAGCGTGTACTTGACATTGAAAGCATTTGCGTACATACTGAATACAATCCATCTTTATGATCATCCAAAAGTAACCTGCCCTGAGTATCTTCTTGGCCAGAACAAAACCATTCATGTGCGGACCACATGTCCCAGCATGCACATCCTCGAGTAGCTTAGAAGCTTCCTTTGCGTCGACACACCTTAGTAAACCCAAATCCGGAGTTCTTCGGTACAAATTCCCTCTGCTGTGGAAGAAGTGATTTGACAATCTCTGGAGCATGCCTTTTTGAGTGTGATTTGCAAGCTCCGGGTATTCTCCTTTTGATAAGTACTCCTTGATGTAATGGAACCAAGGCTTTCCATCTACTTCTTCCTCGACATGAGTACAATATGCCGGCTGATTATGGATCCTCACTGGGATGGGATCAATATAGTTCTTAAGTGGCTAATGTGTCGGCAAACTCATTCTGAATTCTGGGCACATGTCGGAATTCTATCTTTGTGAACCTTCTTTTCAATTCCTGCACATGGTGCATATATGGAAATATCTTGGAATTTTCGGTGGCCCACTCTTCTTGTACTTAGTGCACAAGAAAATCTAAATCGCTGATCACCAGCAACTCCTGAATGTTCATGTCGACTGCCATGTTGATCCCTAGTATGCAGGCTTCATATTTCGCCATGTTGTTGGTGCAGGGAAATCTGAGTTTAGCAGATACGGGATAATGCTGACCCCTTTCTAATACCAAGATTTCTCCAATGCCTACTCCTTTGAAATTTGAGACTCCGTCAAAGAACATCCTCCAACCATCACATGCTTCAATAACGTCTTCTCCCACGAATGATATTTCTTCATCAGAAAAATACATTTTCAAGGGTTCGTATTCTCCTCCCACTAGATTCTCAGCGAGGTGATCTACCAATGCTTGTCCTTTGATTGCTTTTTAAGTTACATAGACGATGTCGATCTCACTCAGTAGTATCTGCCATTTAGCCAACTTCCCAGTAGGCATGGGCTTCTACAATATGTACTTCAGGGGATCCAACCTGGATATGAGGTATGCAGTGTATCCACCGAAGTATTGCCTCAACTTCTGTGTTGTCCAGGTCAAAGCACAGCAAGTGCATTCAAGCAGAGAATACCGTGCTTCATAAGGTGTTAATTTCTTACTCAGGTAATATATGGCTTGCGCCTTCATTCCCGTCTCGTCGTGTTGTCCCAAAATGCATCCAAAGGCTCCGTCTAACACGGAGAGATAAAGTAGCAAAGTTTGTCCTGGTTCTGGCGGGACCAGAACTGGCGGTGTGGACAGGTATTCCTTGATCTTGTCAAAAGCTTTCTGACAATCCTTTGTCCAACTTGTCTCAACATCTTTCCTCATCATCTTGAATATGGGTTCACATATTACTATGGACTTTGCTATGAATTGACTGATGTAGTTGAGCCGTCCTAGGAAGCTCATCACGTCCTTTTTGCTTTTAGATGGTGGTAACTCGTGAATAGCTTTGACTTTAGTCAGATCTAGCTCAATCCCTCAGCAACTAACAATGAATCCCAATAACTTTACTACAAGAACCCCGAGTGCACACTTTGTGGGGTTCAACTTCAAATTGTACCTCCTCAACCTGTCAAAGAATTTTCTCAAGTCTGCTATGTGATCTGCGACCCTCTTGGATTTGATAATGATGTCATCCACATATACCTGTATTTCTTTCTGTATCATATCATGGAAGATGATTGTCATGGCTCTCATGTAAGTGGCCCTTGTGTTGTTTAGACTGAATGGCATCATCTTGTAACAGTATACACCCCAAGGCGTAATAAAGGTTGTCTTCTCGGCATCTTCTTTATCCATACAGATTTGGTGATAACCTGCGAAGCAATCTACAAAGGACTGGAGCTCATGCCTGGCGCAGTTATCAATTAGGATGTGTATATTTGCCAGTGGGAAGTCGTCTTTGGGACTTGCTCTATTTAAATTCCGATAATCAACACATACTCGGACCTTCCCGTCTTTCTTTGGAACTGGTACAATATTAGCCAACCATGTTGGGTACTCAACCACCCTGAGAACCTTGGCTTTGATCTGCTTGGTAACTTCCTCCTTGATTTTCAAACTCATGTCTGGTTTGAATTTTCTGAGTTTCTGCTTACTGGCAGACACGTGGGATTAGTAGGCAACTTGTGAGCTACTATAGATGTGCTCAAACCGGTCATATCTCCATATGACCATGGGAACGTATCCTCAAATTCTTTTAGAAAATGGATGTACTCTTCCTTCTCTGTTGGTGACAAATGAATGCTGATGCGGGTCTCTTTGACGATCTCGGCGTCTCCCAAATTTACTGCTTTTGTTTCGTCCAAGTTGGATTTAGGCTTGCTCTCAAAATTCTCAACTTCTCTAACAACTTCCTCGGGTATCTCATCTTCTTTCTCTGAATCATTATTCTCATGTTGCGTTGCCTCATTACATGTCACAGTTACTAGTTTATCAGGAAAAGTAATAATAACACTGTAGAATGGAAAAGTATAAAAATAATAATAAATAATGATAAAGGATAAATGTGTTTGAATAAAACTGAGAAAATTGTTTAAACAAAGCTTGGCTCAGTGGATCGAGCATTTATTTTGAAACAAAGAAATCTTAAAATAAAATTGCTCGAAAATTTAAAATGCCTAGAACAGCTATAAATTCTACCAAGCTGCCTAGGGACTTGGCGGGCTCGGGATGGTGTGGTGGTCCAGTTTTTGAGAATAGCTCCCTTTTCCACGGTCTGAATGGAGAGGCCTTCTTCCTCCTCCGCCTTAATTATGGCACTGTAGTCCATATCCACATTTTCAAAGAACAGATCCCTCAACCCAGCTAGAACTTCTTCTTCAGTAGTTCCCCATATTGTGTCAAGAGGGTAATATGGTCCATGCCATGGAGGCGACCATTCCCTGTACTCCTGCCATGTATACTGGTATCCGAGCCCAAATGTGGTACCATAATATTTCAACCGTATAGGCTTGGTGATACCTTGGAGGTTCTTTCCCAACCCTTTGCCAGGTTCATATCCGGACCATACTAGTATGCGCTCTATTTTGTTACTCCACCACTTATCCTTCTCGATGTCATTGACCCGTTCAATATGATGATAGGTTTCCCTTCCTAGCCTCCTTCTATGTCCAATGGTCGGGATGGTTTGACTAGTGTAGATGGGGTTACTCCCATCTCCATGAATGAATACCTCCTGATGGTTCCGTTCGAACTTTACGACTTGATGTAGTGTGGAGGGCAAGGCTCTAGCAACATGGATCTAGGGGCATCCCAACAAAAGATTATATAAGGTTGGTATGTGAAGCACTTGGAATTCAACATCGAACCAAGTTGGCCCCATTTGCAAGCAAAGGTTGATCTCCCCAATCATGGCCCTCTGGGATCCATAAAAAGCTTTCATATTCATGCTTCCATTCCGAATTTCATGGAACCTTTTGTCCAACCTTTTCAGGGTATCCAGTGGACAAATATTCAGACTATAACCTCCATCAACCAGGACCCTAGCAATGAACTTGTATTCAAACTGTACTGTGATGTCTAATGCTCGATTGTGATTCAGACCTTTGGGCGGCAACTCCTCTTCGTAGAAGATAATCTTATGGCTCTCCAACACCCGACCGACCATTTTGTCTATTTCTCCACCAGTGTTATTATTAGGTACATAAGCCTCGCTTGGTACTTTCATCAAGGCATTCTTGTGTGCCTCTGAATTCTGCAATAGTGACATGATAGATATCTGAGCAGGGACTTTGTTAAGGTGATCAACAATAGAATACTCTTTTTCCTATACTTTCCTCCACAAGTCATTCGGTCCGATCTCAATGACAGGTTGCCTAGCAGTGGCATCCTTACTTGAACCTCCCAGGTGTTCAGGTGTGTAGAATCTTCTAGTTCTAGTCATCCTTTATGCAGTGTTAGATTCTTCTATCTTAGTCTTCCCCGTTCACCGAGCCTCAGCGATATAATCCTTGAGTATCACTTTTGTGTTAAATGGGGGTGTGGTTGACACCGTCATAGTAAAAGGTGTGACCAGTTCTACTTCAAATGGAGCGAAGGTGGCTCCGGGCAGAGCTACTTCTACCTCGAATGGAACTGATGCAATTACCTCAGTGTCAATAGGTTCCTTAGTTTGAACCACGATAGGAGTAAGTGTAACTGCAACCTTAAAGTCATCGCCTTCTCGAATAAGCCTGATTGACCCCTCAGGGTCCCATTCTTCATTTGTTTCTATAACATGCACACTGTCACCTCTATGATCAGGGAGGGGATTGTTAGAGACATTAGGTGCGGCCTCCTTTGCTTGTATGACCTTGTTGTCAATGAGTGTCTGAATCTTATCCTTCAATGTTCGGCACTCAGCAGTGGTGTGCCCTTTCATACCAGAGTGGTATGCACAGGTTTTGTTCGGATTGACCCATTGGGATGGATTTTCCAATGATACAGTGAGAATAGGAGTGACGTAACCTGCGGCTTTTAACCTTTCATACAATTGGTCGATGGGCTCAGCAATGGCGGTGTATTATCTGGGTGGTTTGCTATCGAAGTTGGGTCTTGGTCTTGGATAATTTTGGCGAGTTGTTGGTGATTGGAAGTGGGATGGCTAGGAATTATATATATGATAGACGGTGGCTAGTTGGGAATATCTGGGAGATTAAGGTTGATATGTAGGTGGCGATGCTTGATATGTGGGTGGAGGTGTTTGATATGTGCGTAGAGGTATTTGATATGTGGGTAGGGATATGTGAGTGGAGTTTTTGGGCCCTGGGCCACTATTACTGCCCCAACATCTCTTTTCTTCGATATGCCACATGATTGGAGTGCCTTATTCGTGGCTTGTAGTGCCTCGAAATTTGTTACCATCCCGCTCTTGATTCCTTTCTCGATCCTTTCCCCGAGCTTGATGATATCAGAAAATATGTGATTTTCGATGACCATCAGTATCTCATAATATTGTGGATCATGTGCTCTAATGAAGAATTTATTCATCTCTTCTACGTCCAAAGTGGGCCTGACCTTGGCGGCTTCCAACTACCAACGAGTAGCATATTCGCGGAAAGTCTTAGTGGGTTTCTTCTTGAGATTCTGAATGTAGAAGACATTAGGTGCATTTTTTGTTTTGAACCTAAATCGGTCCATGAAATCTGATGCCATACTTACCCAATTTGACCATTTCTTGGGATTCTGGCTGATATACCAAGACAACACGTCCCTAGTAAGGCTCCTCATAAAGAGCTTCATTTGAATCTTTTCATCTTTTTCAACCTCGACAAGCTTATCACAGTATGTCCTTAGGTGAACCTTTAGGATCACCTGTACTGTGCAACATTTCGAACTTGGGAGGTTTGTATCCCGCCGGCAATTCCACATCGGGGTGTATGCACAGATCTTCATAGTTCAAACCTTCTATTCCCATATTGCCTTCAACACCTTGATCTCGGCTTGTTAACTTCTTGAGTTCATCGGCAATGTTCTTAATAAGCATGTCCTTTTCAGAGGATTCCGTTGCACAGTAGATTGGCTGGGTAGGATGTGGTATAGTTTCCACATATATGGGATTGCTCTGATGGGTGCTAGGGACATGGGTATAGTGATGGTCATTGGTGGAGTTTTATGGATCGGGAATGGGTGGTGGTGTATTTTGGGGAGTGTGGTAAGTGGTGGTTGGTGGGTACGGTATTGGTTGGTGTTGTTGTGGTGGAGTTGGTATTGGCAATGGATTGATATTTTGAGGTGGAGTTATGTATTGATTTGGTATGGTAGGATTTTGTGGTTGTTGGTTTTGTGTGTTTTGAGGAGGTGTTGGGTTCTTTGTGTTCTATTGGTGGATATCAGGGACATTGAGGGTGAGTGACAAGTTTGCCAAATTGCGGACCTGCTCAAGTTCTCCTTGTAGTTCTAGTATCTTTTCTTCAAGTATCAAAACCAGGTCATTCGGGGCCGGAGTACTACGACCATCGAAGTTCTCTGCATTCTCAATGTTTTCCTTTCGGATTCAACATAAGTCGCTCATCTTTGATTTCCCTCTGCTTTTTGTATTTCTTGGAGGAGGACGAGGTGGAGGGCCTCTATATCTGGTATGATATGCTGACGAGGCCAATATATATGAACCAACCTATGGGGATGGGAATAATAATAATAAAAGTACACAAAACAAAAGGTAACAAGTTAGTGAGGATCCTGAAATGTTTGCAGTATTTAAACACATAGTGCGAGATATAAACTCGTATCCTAATTTGGGAGCCTTGTTGTGCCCGAGGTAGGCCTAGAGACAAATAAATTTGGAGAACTTAAAATGCCAATAAATGCTTTATTTCATAATATAAAAGTAGACAAATCCAAAAACGACACTAACATAATAATAAAACAAGTCACTACTGGCATTGGGTCTTATTACATTTCAAGAAAAACAAGTAAATCTAATCTATTTGGTCCCAGAAGGACCTTCCCTAGATTCGATCTTCCGAACTCCATCAAACAGGTCTTCCAGCTCGCGCAGTCCCAGCAGCAAGTAGGCTAGGGCCAGATGTCCTCCCTCGGCTCCTTCAGCATTCTGATAGTTTTCAATCCTTTTTATGACTTTGCCCTCCAACTCCACTATTCCTCGCCCTAGGTATTCCAGTTTTCTGTTGGAAGTGACTGCCATCTCTCTCCATTCCTCGATCAACCTCACGTTCCTTTCATG
The DNA here is from genome assembly GCF_000715075.1 of Nicotiana tabacum. Taxonomy (NCBI): domain Eukaryota; kingdom Viridiplantae; phylum Streptophyta; class Magnoliopsida; order Solanales; family Solanaceae; genus Nicotiana; species Nicotiana tabacum. Next base: position 19,135,662 of record NC_134082.1, read on the forward strand.
TATCTCCCGATTCTCATTCTCAGAGTCGTGGTCTCTTTTGTGCAGCCTGTGGTATTTGACTTGGACTTCAGGTTCCTCGTCTATGATTCTGTTCCCTCGACCAGTCCCTGGTGTCACCGTTCCTTTTATATTGTCCTCCAACCATGCAGGGTAGAGAGGCTCGCACCCCGCGTGATATCTGTCCGGCTCAACAGTATTTTTCTCCACAATGATTTTGTAGTGCCAAATGTGTTGAGCTTGGCACTTGTAAGGTATGTCATCATCTTGGAAATCTGCCATGAAATGACTCATGTGGTCATCTGCTTAGGGTGATGGAAAGCTATGTGGTCATTCCAAGCCCTTCGCGGAAATTCTCGGCGATGGCGACCCTTTTGGAGATGCTCCAACAACCATAACTGTAGCAACAAGTTGCAACCCTCGAAATGTTGGACCCCTCTTTGACAGCATTCTAGGGCCCTATATATATATCAGGTATGATCATGGGGACTATGGTATACGTCTGTCCATTAATCCCCTCCATCAGAGTTTTGGCAACCATGGCCAACCTAGTGTGGATTCTTCCCTTTTTCATTGGGAACACTATCAGGCCTAGAAAGCACACAATGAACATGACCACTCTGCTGTGGATGTGACCCAGTGAAGTGAGGGCGATCTCATCATGATAAGTGCGAAAAGACTTGTTGTGTCTATACCTCTCGTAGAGATATTTGAAAGGTATGTAGGAGTCCTTTAATCATACTAGGTCGACATTCTTTTTCAACCCCATCATCTTCAAAAATCCTATGCATGTACGGTTTTCTGGAACTAAAAGCTCGGGATTGTCCCAAGTCAACCCTGCAAGTCCTCCTATTTCCTCTAGGAGCGGTGTCATTTCTATGTCACCTAAACGGAACACAGCTCTTTCACTATCCTAAAATAGGGTAGAAGCCTCGATAAATTTTTTGTTTGGTTTAATATCTAGCAGGGAAGGCAAGTTACCCAGGTACTTTTTCACATGCTTGTTGTCACTCGAGGAAATATATTCCCCCCAATCTAGCAACAATGGAGGGATATTGCTAACCATACCGAATCTAGGGACTTCATGCCTCATTTTCTGCAAAACAAAAGGGTTAGGCCTTACCCCACCGGACTCGACTATTTATACATTTATGATCAGCATATCGGCATTTAGGCATCCAAATTAATGCACAGAACGTGATTGTGTCCGTTGGGATTACGGAAAACCCAATGGACTTTGGATAAGGCTTATCTTAAAGGATCATTATGTGGACAACATAACTGATCAAACTAGGTTTGACCATGATGCATGCACAATTTAAACAGAGTAAGGTTTCTTTGGGGTTTTAGACTGGTACCCTCAAGCGGACAACTTGAGGGGGAAGGCACGAAATCGTCGCCTGCTCTGCTGATCGACTGGTTTTACCGCAAATAAGTCTTTACGAATTTAAGGGTAATAAATAGGAAGAATGCAACCACTCATTAAAGCGTTGCTATATGATTTGAGACGCACGAGTGGAATATGATGTGGAGCATGATTTATGCAGTAGTTAAGAACATGTAGGCAAGTATTTTCACATAGGAAAAATAAATACAGTGTTTAAATAATTGAAAAGATAGTTACATATAAAAAGGAAAACAAAGAGACAAGTCAGTTTTTAGGGTAATAAAGGAATCATAAATGCTTGAAAAATAGACAAAATCAGATAAGGGACCAGGGTATGGGATAAGCATGCTTGGACTAATTTGTAAAACAAGTTTGTTATGGTAAGAGACTAAAAGATATCCCCAACAGAGTCGCCATGATGTCGCGCCCCCATTTTTCCTCCGCGGAGAGAAGTCCAGGTTTCGACATTCACGGGATGTAATGACTCATTTCCTTTTGGGAATTGGGTATTTGAAGAGTCGCCACCTAACGGATTGTGGTGCGTTAGGGAACCTAGAGTGATTAACTCTTGAGCTGGTTTGCATTACCAGAGATTAGGGTAAGGGATCGAGGTAACCTCAAGGGGAAGGTGTTAGGCACCCCTCTTGGTCCACAACTGTGGGTCCCGACCGAACTTATATTCAAATTAGTCCATATAAATAGTTGAATCAAATAAGTTGCAAGTAAAGCACGTTGGATAGTTCAAGTAGTAAGATAAAGGTTGGAACAAGTTATAAAAGACAAAACGTTTTGAATAGAGAAAGGATTTAGTAAAGAGGGGTCCAAGGTTGTTTGTACTATAGGATCACCCCACGCAATGTCTGGTAAACACTCCTAGATGAGGGGATACACGTGACATTAATGCGTAGTCATCATATCCCATGTCTACCCTTCACATCCCCTTATTGGTTATGCAAAATGAGTGTTTGGTCATTGATTCCTATTGTGTGCTGCTACCCGTCCCTTCTTAATGGTCTCTGAGGGAGTTAGGACCTCTGCCTATAGGTAGTTATAGACATACCCCCTAAGGTTTAGAAAGGCAAAAAAATTCTAAGGTGACAGTCAAAAAATTTAGGACTTCCACAAAATGGGAGAAATTAAGAGGCTCACAGTTTCCTCCTAAAACAAACATACAAGCAGCACGACTCAAACACAGTTAAGGTCTTTATTAATTAAAGTCCTAAAGAAGGATATCTAAGCGAGTATGCAGAAACAGACCACTTTCGTACCCAGAAGTTATAACCTAGTAGTTGCCTAGGGACTCTCTTTTTTTAAAAGCTTACTAGAATAAAAAACGACAGAGACAGTTTCAGAGAAGTACAGTTTTTTTGAAAATGCCCTAAGGCTTGCCTATATGCAGAATACTGGTATTTATATTAATGCAGAAACGAACAGATTTTCGAGATAGGATCCTTTAATACCTATAGGCATGATATCTAATGCGACTGAGGCAATTTTGAAAGAACTAGTTCCAGGAAATATTGACACTAAATAAGACCAGTTTTAAGAAGTAAACTAGGCAAAATGAAATTGATTTATTAGGCTAATTGGATTATCAGACATCATTGCGAATAGAAATCCCTATAGGCACGGTATTTAGGCGTATTACTGGTTTTAGTCAATTTGCAGCAACGTACAGAAAGACTTATTAGAACTAAATCGGAATTAAGTCCTATAGGCGTGGCATCTATTGATTTAAGACATAATTGTTCAGAACCTAGAAACATGGTTTCTAGTATGACAGAATGCAGAACATGAGCATGATTTCTACCTGATGCAAGGAAATTAGAAATGAGATCCTATAGGCATGATCTCTATTTGGCCAAAGCAATCAGATTCACAAGAGTAAAACCCTATGAGCATGTTTCTATTGAGTGAAGCATGCAGATTTGAAAAGTAAAATCCTAAGAGCAGGATTTCTACCCATATTACCCCACAAAGTATACATCTACCCACCGTTTCACTAAATACCCCGAATATCTATTTATAAATTATTACAGGCCAATAAATGAACTGCATAAGTAGAAATAGAAAATTAAGAAGCTATTCTATAGAGAGCCTGCAATTATGCCCAAGTTTCCCAAAGCCTCCAATAGTCTCACAAGCCTCATTTCCATAGACAAATCAGAGTCTAGTTGCATCAATGTTCCCTAAGGGTCTCAAAGACCCCGGGCAATGCTTACACCTAGACTTAGTAACCAAGCATTGAACCAGTGTAATGTGGAAAGGCCAACCTCAGTATGCCAGAGTTTAGAGGGCTCTCAAGAGGATCCCAAGGCAGTACACATACTAGAGGGGGCAGAACTTATTGACTAAGAGTGAAGTGAAAGTGCAGGACACAAGTTGAAAGAGGTTTATTAAAGACTGGATTTGAAAGTCTGTTTTGAAAGCAATTAGTAAAGCAACAGAGATTGTTTGAAAAGAAGTTGGAGTAGTAAACAAAGCTCAAACACCTTAAGAAAAGATCACACACAGCTAGTTTTCAGAATTCAATAGTCACACAGGGGTTAAGGGGTTTGGGGATACATAAACATTTGGCTGCATAATCCAGCAAGGGATTTAATACTAGTTTGGACATGCTTAGAGATAGTTGACACTGGCATAATGACAAACCAGTCAAGAAGAATAAAAACACATAAAGGGGGTGATAAGGATTTGGGGATTCATAAGGTGGTAAGCACACAAGAAGTAAAAGACAACTGACAAGGCATGCTTTGAAACCTACATAAGGGAATTCATTGATCTAAAGGGAGGGGAGCCATACTAGTATGCTGATAATGTAATTTAACTACAAGTTTCACAACATAACCACAAGTAGAAGCAAGCTAGAAATAAAAGAAACTGAAGCAATTAAAGAAGCATATTGTTGTTAGAGCTTTAAATAAAAACTAGGACATACCAGTGAAGATAGAAGTAAGCAGAATGAAAGAACAAAAGAGCATAGATGATTGTCTTGGCTTGCAATAAGCTAATAGTAGCAAATAGCACAAGAGAGAGGGAGAGCAGAGATTTTTTAGTAAGAGAGGTAGTTTTGAAAACCAAGTGTTCGTGTGTTTAAGAATAGACTTAGAGTATTTATAGTTGAAAGTAGGGAGTGAAATAAGGTAAGAATAATAGTAGTATAATAAATTTAATAACTCAGAATCAATCAATTAGAGAATCAATCAATTAGAGAATCAAGGAAGTATTCCCTTAAGTTAACGGAATCAAATCAAACGGGAAGATTCAATATTATATAAGGCAAGAATAAAAATTAGTGCATGACTAAATAAGGAAGGAGTCAAGGTTCAGTAAGCATAGAGTAGTCGATTAGGGCTAAATTCATAAAACTTTAATTAAAGACACAACTTAGTAGAAATAAGTATCATAGCAAATATTATAAGGAAATTAGTCAGCTTAAACAGACGGGGTAAAGCTTTAGGGCTTTAGAAGAAAATCTTTCAATCACCATCAATTAAGGAAATCAAAATCAATCAAGAGGGTGTCATGATTCTATATTTCAACATATAAATGGAGAAGATCACACAGACGTAGAAAACAGGCAAGGTTTGCCATAATGACAGAAATAAGCAAGATATGAACAAACAAAATGAGCATAGTCATACAGAAGTGACATAAGTAGGCTAAGGATTCAGTAAAACACATTTGAAACATGGTAACCACGGAAGATTAACAAGAGTCAAGTAAACAGTCTAACACACAGAATCAAAGCAAAGAAATCTTAGAAATTAGGGCTTTTGACATAGGCGAATTAAAAGGTAGTAACAACATAAGATCAGTCAAAGTAAGCAAGGAAAGAGGTTCAATCATAAATAAAATCAATTAAAACAAGTGTAAAAAGAACTCCGACAAAACCCTAATTTTTTTAAAAAAAGTAAAAAGGTTTGAAGTAGAAGATCTTTCAGAAGAAGTTCGAGAATAGTGCAAAACATAGAAAGAAATAGACTTAAAGCATAAAAATAACACAGATCTTATCAGAAGAGATTTAGGGTTTCAAAGGAAACCCAAATAGAAATCAAGAGAACCTGTTTGTAAACTTCACAAATTGTAACGCATATGGTGTGATTTTTCCCAAAATCACACCAAAGAAGCCACGAACATGGAAGCAGAAACCCTAGGTCCAAATCGGCATGGCCCAGGACCCTTGAAGGTCTTATAGATGATGAGCAACGCGATGAGAGACCCATTGGAGGCTTGGGGTTGAAAGGATGGTCACCGGAGATGACCGGAGAAGGAGGTGATTGATGGAGTCTAGGGTTAGGTTGAGAAAGAAGAGTGGAGATGAGAGATTTTGAGGGCGGCGAATTTAGAAGAGTGATTAGGGTTAAAGGTCTCTTAGAAATTAAAAAGGAAAGGTCATATATGGATCGTTGATCTAGGAGATCAACGGTTAAGATTCAACCGGGCAGGTGGGTTTCGGGTTTGGGTAGGGGTTTATAGGGTCTAGGTCGGGTTATTAAAATAGAAAATTGGGCTGGGATTGGGGTCCGATTTGGCTAAAATTGAAAGCCAAATCTGGCTATTATTTAAATAGCCAGTTTTTCCCTATTTTAATTTTAATAAATAATATGTAATTTCTGGAAAATAATTTAAGGTGCCAAAATGATTTAAAATACATAATTAATATTTTTAAAAATATAGGGACCAATTTTGATGCATATAAAATATAATTATACCTTAAAATGGGCTAACATTGCAATTATATCAATTTAGCTTACAAAATACTAAATGTGATTGTAAAAATACATAAAAATTATATTAGCCATATTTTGGCATAAGTATAGAAATTAACTAAATGAATTATCAAAAAAATAATTTTGGAAATAATTATTGGGGATTTTATATATATAAAGGAGAAAATAAATCAATTTAAACTCTTAAAATTATGGGAATAATAAAAGCCTTGTGCATGCGTATATATGCATATATTTATTATTTTGAAGGAATTTATGCATATTTAAAATATATAGGGAAAAATTGGGTATCAACAAGGAGAATAAGAATAGTGTAAATGAAGCATTACAAGTAAAATATGATAAATGGGTGATAACAGTGAACAAAAATATGATAGGTTGACAGAGTCTATAGTCATGTGAAAGAAAAGACAAGAGATATAGGCCTTCAGACAATAAAAGAGTATAAGCCATACAGTCATATCCATATTTCGAGAAATGAATCGGTGACTCCAACGTGATTACCAGAAGGAAAAGTTAGACCCCTAGAGTAATACAAATTGTGAGCACGTGATTTTTGCCTCACAAAAACTACTCCAAAATAAATCAAAAATAAAACAAATCTCTTTTACTGTGCAATTTTTAGAATTTGCGTGGTGTTTGTTAATTATTTGTGTTGTCCGTAAATGTTTGCTTTGTTATAATTAAACAAAAATTAAAATAAAAATACATGTTTCATGCATATCTAGGATTTAATTATGCATTTAATAATTGATTAAAAATTAAATTACAAAAATATGCATTTGTTCTAATTTTAATGTTTCACTATGTGATTAATATTTTTGTCTATGTGTTAATAATTGTTAAAAGTTGATTAATATTTTGAAGGAGTAATTTTGTTTTTATAATTTTAATTAGGATTTTAATAATTAAAGAATAAAATTGGAAATTAAAAAAGGTTGGAAAATAATAGGCAAAATCGGACCTGGACTGAAATCCAGGCCCAAATAAAATCAATTCCCCACAGCCCAATCAAAATACCCGGCCAAGTCCAGTATGCATACAACCAAACCCAAACGACGCCGTATGGGAACTTCAAATCTGGGCCTTTGATTCGTTTCAATCAAACGGTCCAGTTAAGCCATTGCTTAAATGAAACGACGGCGTTTTAAGCTATCAGATCTGAACCGTTCATCTATCTTGATCCAACGGCCTCAGAAACTCATCCAAACCCTATACATATCACCCCCGGGCTGACCCCTTTCCCCCAACTTAAACCAAACGACATCGTTTGGTTAAGTGAATTGATCTCAATCGTGCATCTTAATTGATCCAACGGATGAGATCAATCCATCCCACTCGTACATAACTCCAATCCACACCCCAGCCCCCCAAACCAAGTACCCCACCCCTGTGTCCTGTTCATCATCTCTTTCAAGAGATCTGATGAACTCTGCCCTTCACCACCGTACACCGCCTACCGGAAATCGCCTCACGGCGGTTCCGGTAGTACAAACAACCCCACCTTAACACCCCAGACTCCTCACAACATCCTCTTCACGGATCTGGCCTTAGTTTCCTTCGAATCAGACCCCAACTCTTCGAATCTTAAATCGAAGGTTGGTCTGAAAACTCAACCCTTTCCAATGGCTTCCAAAATAACACCACAGCTTCCCCTAAATACCCTCACCACGGATCTGTTAGTTGCATGGCTCGAATCCTACTGGAACTGCTCGAATCTTCATTTGAAGATTCGAGTAAAACCTGACCCTATCCCAACCTACCTCAAACTCACACCAGTTATCCACCTGACCTCCCTCGTGCCTAGAATACCGTTGGTTTGATTCGAATCTGCCCAGAAGTGTTCGGATTTAAGATCCAAAAATCTGAAACCCTAAAAATTTTCCAATCTTGGAATTTTTCCGATTCAAGTGAAGGATTGAGGTCTAAGAGACTTTAATCGAGGTATTCTCCACTGAGAATACTTCGAATAAAGTCTGTTCAGTCTCAAAAATGTCTGAATCCAAGTTGAGTCTGTGTCTGAATAAATTTGAAGATTTAGAGGTATTTTTTCTATTTCTTTTGTGTATTCTACGTGTATTTTATGTTTGTTACATTAGTCTGTGTAATTTTTCATATTTTTCTAGTCAATTCTGTGATTCTGCCTTATACCCGTCTATTTGATCCTAATTATACCATTGTTTCTGTCAGTATGATTATTTACAATGTGTGTAATCGACTCGATTAAGTTCGTCGATTAGTTATATTATGAATTCGCGTTTATGATAATACTGATTGAAATAATCTGTTTCTGTTTTTATAGACTGTTTGTTGACAAATGTTGTAGATAATCAGTTTAATTAATACTCGTCAGTTAAATCACTTTTGTTTATATTTCGATGAGTCTGTCAAAATAAATGTTGTGTATATATTGTTTCCTGAACATTAAGTTTCAGGGCATTGTCAGTATATTGACAATGCTCCTGTGTTTGTTTGATTTTAGTTCAAAGTTGAAGTTCAATTTGAATTATTGTGCTGAATTCAGTGTAATGTTATTGTGATGTTAAGTTTGAATTCAAGTTTACAAATGTTGGATAGATACAACTGTATTAGGAAGTTGATTAGGATTGGTTCTAGCTGTTTAAATCAGAGGGATAATCAAGCCTGGACAGATTTTAAAATCTGTTTTGTATCAGATTCTGAATTTTAGTTTAAAGGCAGTAATAACAGTAATTACAATAGGATTTCTGGGATATTTCTGGGATAAAACAGTGAGGGTAATCTGATAATAATAGTGGGCTGAAAGTGGAATGTTAATGGTTTTTAATTTAATGGGATAATGGGAAACAAAGGGTAATGGAATGTTGGAAATCAGGAAAAGGGTCACTTAATGGGATTTAAAGTTTTTAAAAGCAGATTTTGGATATGATTTTCTGATTTTAAAAGAAAGAAGGGGTCCAGACAGCACTTAAAAAGAAAGGGGCAGACCTGTATAAATACAGGAAGCAGGACAGATTTTAAGAAACTGAGATTTTAAGACTGAGATTTTGAAGAAAAGAAAAGAACTCAGATTTATTTAAGAAAAGGAAAGAGAGGAAGAAAACAGAAAAAGAAATAGAAAAGAGAACATTCACACACACACACACAAAATCTGAAATAGATAAAAAAGCAGAAACAGAAAAAGCAGAAATAGGAATCTGAAACAGATAGAGGAAAGAAACTGAAATCTGAAATGTTATTTTTCTAGAATCTGTCCGTTGTTTGCTTGTGAATATTGTTCGGTTCAAATCTAAAAAATTTCTCAAGTTTCTGTCACTGTTCATCTGGGTTAACGGGTCTTGTTCAGACTTGTTGTGTTATTGGTATATTCTGCCGGTGTTGTTGCTGCTATTATTGCTGAAATTTACTCCTTCTACCTTCATTTCCAGGTACATATCTTTTAAACTCATGTTGTGAAGAGCTTCAACATGACAAATAAATGAAGCTTGAATTGTAATACTGTCTTCTATTCGTTTAAGCTCATTAGTTTAAATTTCAGCTTTGTTTCATGTTGGTTAAGCAGTAGTGAGTTCGACACGATGGCTACAAGTTAATTGTCTTATTTTGAAATTCGTATAAAAGCTTTGTAATAATGTTATCCATTTCGAACTCTCATTAGTTTAGTTATATTTGAATTGTGTAAATAGGGAACATGGCAGAAAGTTGACCTTTATGTACACTTTATGATATTGTTAGTTAGGTATAGCATAATATGGAAATATTAAGGAAAAATATGTTATTAGTTTATTTTGTTAGTTAGTTAGTTATTGTTTAAAGCTAGATGATGTTGGTTGCAATTTGCTATATTTTGGCATAACAATGGTTATGTTTATAATCAATAGTTGAAAGGTGCATTAGTAAAATCCGCTATGTTCACAATGTCAAAATATGGCGAATAATATTGTAGGCAATATCATTTTATTAAGTCAACAGATAGACTTTTTCTCTTTCTTAATAACAAAGGGCCTAGGAATTTATACAATGCGAAGGTTAGTGTTTAGCAATAATTCACATAGATTGAGAATCAAATTGATTTGATTATATATATCAAATTGGTTTGATTATATATATATATATATCCCAAACTCAATCATAAGCAGAATTAATTAAAATAATTTTGCCTATTAGATTAAAAACAAGTATATGAGAATGAGATAAGATGTATAAGCATGAATTGCAACATTTTATATCAATGGTAAGTAGAAATAGAATTTGCATTAAATAAAAAATAATGAAAATTCTTCAAAAAAAAATATCTATTCCTTTCATAAATCATTTTTTTTAGTTTCATATGCAATTCATTTTTGGTTATATATATATATATTGTATTGTATTTAAGAGAAAAATGGTAGTCTTAATCACACTTTATTTATTTTTACTCCTAAAATTTGAATGGCTCGAAAGAATATATATTCACACGTGAAAATATAATCAGCGGTAAACATTTAATAAATTGTGAATTTTTTTCAAAGAATTTAAGGGCACCTTAAATAGGATTTTCTCATGATGTTCATATAAAAATGTATATATATAATAAACTATTTGTAGAAAATCCATAATACCATTAAGAATATTTTGCGCGATTAGGGATGCGTTCGCGTAACCTGATTATATTTTTAAAAGCAAATTCGGATTATGTGTTCGCGCAACTTCGAGTGAATATTTAATAAAAGGGATTTCTCCGAGGATGTAAAATAGTTTCGTATAACCCGGGATGTGCAGTTCACTATTTAAATATAAGGGTGATGACGTTCTTAATTTTATTTTAAATCTTGAACATATGAATTTGTAATAAAAACTATAATATGGTCAATCTTATTGTGTACACGTATGCGTGACACGATTTTTTATATCTATAAAATGTATAAGACGAATATACGTACGCGTGATTCGTTTCAAGAAAATCTTTAATTTGTAAATAATCTAAACGATAGCGGTAATAAAATCATGTAATAAAAAACGTATTTAGTAAAATCAAAATAACTAAGCCAAAATAAAAAAAACAGTTAAGCGACCGTGCTAGAACCATGGAATTCGGAAATGCCTAACACCTTCTTCCGGATTAACAGAATTCCTTACTCAGGATTTCTGGTTCGCAGAATAACAAACAGAGTCATATTCTCCTCGATTCAGGGATTAAAACCGGTGACTTGGGACGCCTTAAAATTCCCAGGTGGCGACTCTGAAACAAATAAACAAATCCCGTTTCGACTGTCCTTTAATTGGAGAAAACTCCCACGCACCCTCGCGGGCGCGGAAAAAGGAGGTGCGACAGCTCTGGCGACTCTGCTGGAGACAAAAGTGGAACCCAGAACCACTGGTTCAGGGTTTAAGAATTCGAGCTTAAAATAACTGTTATAATTGGCTTTATTTATTTAGCTGATTTTTACATGATATATGCTCAATATGCTAAATGAAATTTTTACTGCTTTAATATTATTTGAATTATGCATATACAATTGCTACGAAACCTCCTTCTTTTTGAGTCTTCTGAATTTATGGTGCACACGTGCGCGTGGACCACCTCTCTGTTAAAGTCATACCAATAAGACGAAGTTGGGACAAGTAACTAGGCCGGGTAGACTTTCGTGCTCCCGGTACGTTGCCCCCGCTTCGGCTCAAACTGTCCGTTTGGGTAAGCCAGGTTTAGAACAATCAACCTCAGGTTTTTCACCTAGAATAACTCATCCATGTACCGGATCCCTAGTAGGAACGTCTATTTGCATCATGTACATTTGGCCTTGGAGACTCAACACAGGGGTTGGGTCTGTCTAGGACAGGTGAACCCGAAATAAAAAAGACCATCCTGATGCATCCTACTTGCTACCTGTGCATTCATTTGCCTCGGATTTGCTTGTTGACCAGCTAAATTGAAAATATTTTTGAGAGCCGAGGAATAAAATGGGTTATTTTTTAGAAAATTCGCAAAAAATAGCTTTGAAATCTTAAATAAAAAGTGTTTAATAAATAAAAATCGAAAATGATTCTTTTTTTAGTGTATATTTTCAAAATGAGTCTTGACTTTATTAAAATTAAATTTCAGATACAAAATGAGCACCACACAAAACCCCCCATCCACGAATACAGACGAGTTTCTATTTCAGCTTCAAATGTGGTGGTATGAATTAGGCGAAGATGGTCAAAAATGGGTCGTCAAGCATTTGGGAAATCTCACGGATATTATGAAAGTTAAACCACGTGATGATCTGATTGCAGCATTAGTAACTTTTTGGGACCCTGTTCACAATGTCTTTCGCTTCTCTGATTTCGAGCTTACTCCTACATTAGAGGAGATAGCTGGATATGCTAGTTTTGACGGAAGTCTAAGAAATCAAAACTTGATATTCACAAAGGCTCCCTCGGTACATCGATTCTTCGGTCTTCTAAACATCAGCAGTCAAATCAGGAAAACCAATGTCATCAATGGATGTTGTTCTTTCAACTTCTTGTATTCAAGGTTCGGAAAGCCAGATGGATTTGAAATTCATGAGAAAGGCCTTACTAACAAGCAAAACAAAGACACCTGGCAGATTCACCGTCGCTTCGCCTTCATGGTGGCTTTTCTAGGAATCATGGTCTTCCCAAACAAAGAGCGAACAATTGATATTCGCACGGCAAAAGTTGTACAGGTCCTCACCACCAAGGAAAATCACACCCTTGTCCCGATCATTCTCTCAGACATTTATCGGGCATTGACTTTATGTAAATCAGGGGCAAAAGTCTTCGAAGGATGCAAAATTTTGTTGCAAATGTGGGTGATTGAACATCTCCAACAACAGCCCAAGATCATACAGTATGGGCCAAGCAATGATAATTTCATCGAGAGTTATGAGGAGAGAATGAAACATTATAAGTCCGCAGAAGGGATAGAAGCCTGGGTATCTCATCTAAGGGCTTTAACGTCAAATCAAATTGAGTGGACTTTGGGATGGCTCCCGATGAGGGAAGTGATACACATGTCAACCTCAAATAGTTATTTGCTATTATTGGGATTGAGAAGCATCCAGCCATATGCGCACTTAGTTCTAAGACAACTAGGGAGATATCAAGTAGTTCCTGATGATGAAGATTTGAGTATGCAAGTAATCGAATTACACCCTGAAGCCACTATTCCCGAGGCTTTAATTCAGCAAATGTGGAATGGATGTCGATACTTGAAAAGTGATACTCAAGTCCCAGACACTACAAGGGGTGAAATAAATCCTGGGTATGCAAGGTGGTTTGAGAAACGGTCTCGCGTGGATGATGTACCAGAAACCGAGATAAGTAGGCCAACAAAAAGACCCCATGTTCAAAGCTTTAATGATAAAATCCAATAGCGGTTGATTTGGGGAGAAAAGGAAAAAGGGTACAAAGCAACTATCCATGCCCTAAAGGAAAATCTGAGGAGCCTCAGTCTGGAGAAAGATTTGCAAGCACAAGAAGCCGAAGGCGAAAAGAAGAGTTTAGCTTGTGAGAATGAAAATCTTCACGCTCGATTTCAAAAAATGAAAAGAGTTTCTGAAACACCAAAGAGGAGTTGGAAGGATCAAAAAACCATCGCCAATCTTTTTGAAAGAATGCAAGATTATGATTCCATTCTTGCGGAAAATGAAAGGGCGTTGAGCAAAGCTAAAGAAAGAATCTAACAATTAAACGAAGAGGCCAGATCTAATAAGGAACGCCAAGTAAGGCAATCCGAAGAAGACAGGGCACAATTCAAAAAGGAAAAAGACCATTGGATACGTTCAGAAGACCAACTTCGTGCACAACTGGAAGAGGCGAAAAGATACAACAGAGAACATCAACAAGCGGACATCGACAGGGAAAGAGCGCAGGCAAGATTAGAGCAGGCCAGACTCCGAACTCTATTAGAGTCAGCTCTAGATCGTGAAGACCGTGTCAGAGATATAGCCACCACTCGCCAGCAGCAATTGCAGAACCAAGACCAACGTCTCCAAGATTTCAGGGCACAAATCCACGACCTGGCGGTCTACACCTCTCAAAGTTATGTAAACTGCCAAGGAATGGATTATGAAAGGTTTACAGAGCATGCACCCATTTTTGCCCGTCATCTAGCAATGGAGTTGGAAAGGATGTATCGTACGCTGGGAGGTCATCCAGGTCAAGCCCCACATTGAGCAGATAATCCAATGATTGACAACAAAAGAGGAAAGGGGGGCATGTTGTGAGATGTTAAGAGTTGTATCTTTTATTTTGATTTAAATGTGTGTATTTCAAACCATTTTCTTGTAAGGTTTTCAAATGTAATGTCTTTTTCATCTTTGTATAATAAATAAAAGTGTTTGCCTTACGGTCCGAACTACGCAAGGTCTGATTCATGCGGGAGCATGATACGTAGGCAATCTCTATAAGATTCGACCACCACAATAAAAAAAAGAAGATATATAAAAAATAAAATAAAATAACAATAAAAATTTCAAGAAAACTGGGACGATACAAGCAACCGAGCAAATGCATAATAGAATTGGGTTATTTGTCTAGGAGCATTGCATCTCAACGTGTAATTATATATTATGTTAAACTCTCAAAACTAACAAGTTTGTTCATTTCTAGAATACAAGCAGTTAGTTTCTCTAAAGAGTATACTGACATATTATCATTATCACACGAGATCAAAAGGACCAATACCCGAAAGTATGTCTATCCCAGATGTTGACACAGGTATTGAGCTAGAGGAGATGGATGTCGGAAAAATGAAAGAAGAGATGTTTAAACTCAAGCAGCAAATGGCTGAAATGTACCAGGCCTGGTCTACAGGGCAGTCACCCCCATCTTACCCAACTAACCCTGCTCCATCAATGGCCCAAACTCAGGATCATCTTACCACTGAATTATCCCCAAATTTCCCCATCTACCAACATTACCGAGGCACCACCTCTCAGACACCGCAGTCTCCACCTCCGAAACCAGTTCCATACTTTCCTCCACCTGTGATTCCTGTTTTCGTAGCACCTCCCCCGGCTGCATTCCACAAATCGCCTAGTGAACCCATATTCCAGGCCCAGGAAAATCAATACTACCCCCGGAGCCCACCTTCAAGGCCTCCGAAATCCATTCAACTATTCCTCGTTTTGACCTCCCAACCGAAATTGACAAACTAGTCAAAAATGCTGAACAAGAAGAGATGTTCAGAAAGGTCAAAAGCCTAGAACAATCGTTCCGAGACATGCGAGGGTTAGGAGGACAGGTCAGTGTGGCCTACAAAGATTTATGCTTATTCCTAAATGTACAATTGCCAGTTGGTTTCAAGTTGCCCAAATTTGACCTATACAATGGGCACGGCGACCCAGTAGCCCACTTAAGGGGTTTCTGTAGCAAGATGCGAGGAGCTGGGGGAAAAGACGAATTATTGATGGCTTACTTCAGTCAAAGTTTAAGCGGATTAGCTTTGGGGTGGTATACACGCCAGGACCATGGGAGATGGTACACCTGGGATGACCTAGCACAGACATTTGCATACCATTTCCAATACAATCTGGAAATCATCCCAGATCGACTATCTTTGACAAAATTTGAGAAAAAACACAATGAAAGTTTCAGAGAGTATGGCTTTCGGTGGAGAGAACAGGCAGCGAGAGTGGATCCTCCTATGAAGGAGAGTGAAATGGTAGACTACTTCCTTCAAGCCTTGGAACCAACTTACTATGCCCATTTGGTTTCAGCGGTAGGTAAATCATTCAACGAAGTAGTAAAGATGGGAGGTATGGTGGAAGAAGGCCTCAAGACAAATAAAATCATGAGCTACTCGGCTATCAAAGCGACTACTCAAGCTATTCAAGGCAGGGTAGGAGGAATCGGAAGAAAGAAAAGGGAAGAAGCAGCGGTAGTTGATTCAGGAACTTGGTTGGGATCGAGAGGCTCACCTCCTTACTATAATGAACATCGACCTCACCAATCAACTCACCACCACAATTCATCTCAACACTACTATCACCCTTCGGAACCTCATTTTTCCATCAACCATACACAAGCATACAATCATCCACCGGCACACGCTAACTGGCGTGCTCCTGTCATACCAAGTACTTACCCACGAGCCTATCCTGGACCAGGTTTCAGGCCTAGGCCAGCATTCAGGGGAGAAAGGGAACAGAAAAAGAAAACCTACACCCCATTGGGAGAGTCCTACACCAGTCTGTTCCACAAGCTGAGACAGCTGGACATGCTAAGACCAATACAATCCAAGCTACCCAATCCTCCTCCAAAGAATCTGGACTACACCATTAGCTGTGAGTATTGTTCAGGTACACCAGGCCATGATACGGAAAAATGCTGGCATTTAAAAAATGCAATACAAGAGCTGATTGATAATAATAAAATCGAGGTTCAAACCCCCGAAGCTCCCAATATCAATAGAAATCCAATGCCAGCACATCAGGAGGCCAATATGATAGAAATAGTACAGGTTGATGGGGAGACAAAGAAGCCGTCACAAACTGTCATGATGATCAGGTCTCATGAAGCCAAGCCGGATAAGCAGTTAACAGAGGAGAAGTCGGTACCTAAGCAAAACAGAAATGGTGATGAACCATCTGTGGTAGTCGAGAAGGGATCTTCGAGCAAAGTTGCCACAAAGCAAGAAAGGTTGAAAGTAATAGTACCAGGGGTTGCCAGCAAACCCATTGTAGTCGTGGAAGGAGCCCGTATAGATCGGGTTATTATCAAACCTGTAACCCAGCTACCAGTGATCAACAACAAGGCCATTCCATGGAACTATGAACGGGTGACTGTAATGTACAAGGGAAAAGAAGTCAAGGAAGAAGTCTGTGAGGTGCAAGGCTTGACTCGTTCGGGAAGATGTTTTACTCCCGAAGAGTTAAGAAAAACTAAAAATGATCCAACACCAATAAAGAGAGCTGTGACGGAAGAAGAAGCAGAAGAGTTTTTAAGAAAAATAAAGCTCCATGACTATTCTGTTGTGGATCAATTGAAGAAGACGCCCGCTCAAATCTCATTATTATCATTACTGATCCATTCAGAGGAGCACCGTTTGGCTTTGATGAAAATCCTGAATGAGGCTCATGTTCCCGATAAGATCTCTGTAAATCATTTGGGAAGAATAGCCAACAGAATCTTTGAGGCGAACAGAATTACATTTTCTGATGATGAATTGCCTGTGGAAGGGACTGAGCACAACAAAGCTCTTTACCTCACCGTGAAATGTGAAAACTCCGTAGTAACCCGGATATTAGTTGACAACGGGTCGAGTGCAAACATCTTCCCTCTCTCCACTTTAAGCAAATTGAAAATCAAAGAAGAGAGGATCCAGAAGAATAACATTTGCGTACGGGGGTTTGACGGTGGAAGCAAAGATTCATTTGGCGACATAGTGTTGGAACTAACAATAGGGCCAGTTGAATTCACGATGGAGTTTCAAGTACTGGACATAACTGTTTCTTATAATTTGCTGTTGGGTCGACCATGGATCCATGCTGCTAAAGCAGTCCCGTCAACACTACACCAGGCGGTCAAGTTTGAATGGGATCATCAAGAAATAGTTGTGCATGGGGAAGAAAGTTTGAATGCTCACAACAGTGCCATTGTACCGGTCGAGGAAATAGAAAATGACCAGGGACCATGGGTATACCAAGTGTCCGATACAGTATCGGTAGAGAAAATTCCAGAGGGGAAGTACCTTCCGAATCCAAAGATAACATCTGCATCAGTCATGGTAGCCTATGAAATGTTAAAAAATGGTTTTATACCCGGCAAAGGTCTGGGCTCATCTTTGCAAGGAATTATACAACCAGTATCTCTCCCTGGGAACTGGGGAACATTTGGTTTGGGATTCATACCCACCGTCACCGATGTGAGAAAGGCCAGAAAGCTGAAACAAAAGGCATGGGTTCTTCCAAAACCAGTCTCACATCTATCAAAGTCTTTTATCACGACCGGTGCTAAAAATCGCCCGATAACAACAATTCCTAAATCCCTGGTCAATCCTGAGGAGGAATTAATTGAAAGATTTGAGAAATTGTTCGACGATGTGAATATGGTGGAAAGCAGTGAAAGTTCTAGCAACACAGAAGTGCAATTCGTCAGGCCAAAGACAAGGCTCAATAATTGGAAAACCACTCCTCTCCCCGTTCGAAAGGGGTCTTGGTAGTTTATTTTGATTTTCCTTCAGTTTGTTTGGGTTACTTCAGGGTTGTAACCCCAATGTCTACCTTACAGTTTGTTTGAAGTGTGCAAACCTTGTTATCTTTCATCATCCAATAAAAAGCAGTTTCCTTTTATTATCATTCCTGATAGTTTTCTTTTCTTTTTCTTCTTTCCTGTACAGTTCTTTTTACGCTGACTCTAGTGATATGGCATGCATGAGGAATCCTCAGCCCAGTCTTAAAAATCAATCTGGTTCCGAAATAATAATTTAAGAAATATATTGTGATTATGAATCAGAATATGATGAGGATGAGGCTTTCGAAGAGATTAGTAAAGAGTTAATTCATTTTGAAGAAAAAACCAAACCTAATTTGGGTGATACCGAAAACATCAATATAGGGGACACGGATAATATCCAAGAGACTAAAATAAGTGTCCACCTTGAACCAGAGATACGGGAAGAGTTAATTAAAGCACTCATAGAATTCAAAGATGTTTTTGCATGGTCGTATGACGACATGCCAGGTTTGAGCACTGACTTAATGGTTCACAAATTGCCCACTGATCCAACTGTGCCTCCGGTCAAACAAAAGTTGAGAAAATTCAAGCCCGATATGAGTATGAAGATTAAGGAAGAAATCACCAAACAATTGGAGGCAAAGGTCATTCGAGTCACTCGATACCCTGTTTGGTTGGCTAATATCGTTCCTGTACCAAAGAAAGACGGCAAAATTAGAGTATGCGTCAACTACCGCAATCTCAACAAAGCAAGCCCGAAGGATAACTTCCCATTACCCAATATCCATATTTTGATCGATAATTGTGCCAAGCATGAGATAGGATCATTTGTGGATTGTTATGCCGGGTATCATCAAATTCTGATGGATGAGGAAGATGCAGAAAAGACAGCATTCATCACACCATGGGGAACTTATTGCTACCGGGTAATGCCATTTGGTTTGAAGAATGCCGGAGCAACCTACATGAGAGCGATGACCACAGTGTTTCATGATATGATACACAAGGAGATTGAGGTATACGTGGACGATGTGATCATAAAATCAAAGAATCAGGCTGACCACGTTGGGGATTTGAGGAAATTCTTCTGAAGACATCGCAGGTACAACCTCAAGCTTAACCCTGCCAAATGCGCATTTGGAGTTCCATCTAGAAAGTTGCTGGGATCATAGTCAGTCGACGAGGCATCGAGCTAGACCCATCAAAAATCAAAGCCATCCAAGAATTGCCACCTCCAAGGAACAAAACTGAAGTAATGAGTTTGTTGGGAAGGTTGAATTACATCAGCAGGTTTATTGCTCAGCTCACAACAACCTGTGAGCCTATTTTCAATTTGTTGAAAAAGGATGTTGCGGTCAAATGGACTGATGAGTGCCAAGAAGCGTTTGATAAGATAAAAGGGTACTTGTCGAACCCACACGTGTTGGTCCCGCCAGAGCCAGGAAGACCTCCGATTCTTTACTTGACGGTCTTGGAAAATTCATTTGGTTGTGTATTGGGGCAACATGACCTCACCAGCAGAAAAGAACAGCCCATCTACTACCTTAGCAAGAAATTCACAGCTTATGAGGTTAAGTATACTCATCTGGAAAAGACATGTTGCGCCCTAACATGGGTAGCTCAAAAGTTGAAACACTATTTGTCATCCTACACTACTTACCTCATTTCGCGTTTGGATCCATTGAAATATATTTTTCAAAAGCCTATGCCAACGGGAAGACTTGCAAAGTGGCAAATATTGCTCACAAAATTTGACATCATCTATGTGACTCGGACTGCAATGAAAGCCCAAGCACTGGCCGATCATTTAGCTGAAAACCCAGTCGACGAGGAGTACGAGCCATTGAAAACCTATTTTCCCGATGAAGAGATAATGCATATCGATGAGATGGAGAAAATTGAAAAACCTGATTGGAAAATTTTCTTTGATGGGGCTGCTAACATGAAAGGAGTCGGGATAGGAGCTGTAATCATTTCTAAAACAGGGCATCACTATCTTGTTACGGCTCAATTGAGATTTTATTGCACCAATAATATGGCTGAATATGAAGCTTGCATTTTGGGGTTAAGGCTAGCCGCAGTCATGGGTATCCAAGAAATCTTAGTCATGGGAGATTCAGATCTTCTGGTACATCAAATTCAAGGAGAATGGGAAACCCGAGACTTGAAGCTCATACCATACCGACAATGTCTACATGATCTTTGTCAGCTGTTTCAATCAGTGGAATTCCGACATATTCCAAGGATCCATAATGAGGTTGCCGATGCATTGGCTACCCTGGCATCAATATTGCACCATCCGGACAAAGCTTATGTAGATCTGATACATATTAAGTCCACGATCAGCACGCTTATTGCAATATGGTTGAAGAGGAATTGGACGGTGAACCGTGGTTCCACGACATCAAGGAGTATATCAGAATGGGGATATATCCAGCACAAGCCACAGGGGATCAAAAGAGAACCATTAGGCGATTGGCAAATGGATTCTTCTTAAGCGGAGGAGTTTTGTATAAAAGAACACCAGACCTTGGATTATTAAGATGCATAGATGCCCGACAAGCTACGGCTGTCATGTCTGAAGTACATTCGGGAGTTTGCGGACCCCACATGAGCGGATATGTGTTGGCAAAGAAAATCCTCCGAGCTGGTTACTATTGGCTTACCATGGAGCGAGATTGTATCAGTTTTGTGCGCAAGTGTCATCAATGCCAGATACATGGAGATTTGATTCATTCTCCACCATCCGAGTTGCACACAATGTCGGCACCATGGCCCTTCGTCGCCTGGGGCATGGATGTGATTGGACCAATTGAGCCGGCAGCATCTAATGGGCACAGGTTCATTCTGGTAGCCATTGATTATTTTACCAAATGGGTTGAGGCCAAAACATTCAAATCAGTGACCAAGAAAGTTGTGGTCGATTTTGTCCACTCGAATATCATATGTCGATTCAGAATCCCAAAGGTGATCATCACAGATAACGGTGCTAATCTTAACAGTAACTTAATGAAGGAAGTATGTCAACAGTTTAAGATTACACATCGCAACTCTACCCCATATCGGCCCAAGGCGAATGGAGCAGTCGAGGCAGCCAACAAAAACATAAAGAAGATACTTCGGAAAATGGTAGAAGGTTCAAAACAATGGCACGAAAAACTACCATTTGCGTTATTGGGATATCGCACTATTGTTCGCACTTCAGTAGGAGAAACTCCTTATTTGTTGGTATATGGCACTGAAGCAGTAATTCCTGCAGAAGTTGAGATTCCTTCCCTTCGGATCATCGCCGAAGCAAAGATTGATGATGATGAATGGGTCAAAACCCGTCTGGAACAGTTAAACTTGATTGATGAAAAACGACTGGCCGCAGTATGTCATGGCCAATTGTATCAAAGAAGAATAGCAAGAGCATACAACAAAAAGGTGCGTCCCCGGAAGTTCGAAGTGGGTCAACATGTGCTGAAACGTATTCTTCCACATCAGGTTGAGGCAAAAGGCAAATTTGCCCCGAATTGGCAAGGACCGTTCATTGTGACCAGAGTATTATCGAATGGTGCACTATGTTTAACAGATATCGAAGGAAAATGCATAGACATGACTATCAATTCTGACGCGGTAAAGAGATATTATGCATAACTTTTGAATGTTTGTATTTGGCATTATTTCGAAGATTGGAATGATAAAGACAATTTATTCTGTTATCCAAACACTATACCCTTTGCTTCCCCTTTGAGCCATATTTGTTTCTTACCTTCTTTTGAAATCAATGAAAATCAAGAAGTTATATATAAAAAAAAAATAGAAAATCATTATTGTCGTGAGTGAACTACGTTTGACCTGATTCCTCAAAGAAGGATACGTAGGCGCCTCACGGCTCGGTCATAGGGTGCACGACATGCATAATGTGCACAAAAAGAAATATCAAGAGACCCTAGTCAAGAAACTAGGGCAGGAATTGTATTGGAAATAAGAAAAAGATTCCAAGAGTTGTAATTTTAAACCCATATCAAAACTGTTTAACTTTTGATACCTTTCCATTCCAACCACATACCAAAAAGACCTTTCGATCAATCTTAGAAAAGTGTTGAGTCAAGCAAATGAAGATGGTTCATAACACTCTGGTCCAAACAAGAAAATAAAGTAAAAATGAGAGAGTCTTATAGGTGAAAACCCACACGGGCACCGTAAGACGACGGAAGATGAGAGAGAGTAAAATGAGAGAGTCTTCTTGGTGAAAACCTTCGCAAGCACCATAAGACGAAAAGGAATTAAGAAATGAACAAATGAGGAAGGTTTGTCGGTGGAAACTCTTTGAGATATTGCAAGTCAAACAGGTCTGTAAAATGAAAAGATGAAGTTGGGTTATGGAAATTTTGGGAAAACAAAATGAGACAAATGAAAGGAGATTGATTAAAAGACTGGGTTGATTAATCCAAAATGCATACCATGATCATTGGCGCCAGTGACTCCAACCAGATAAGTCCTTTATTTTTTCTCCAACAGCCATCCAAATTTGGATTTACTTTTTCATTCTAGATTTTCGAAATCGCCATGTTTTCGTCACTGATAATCTTACTCTTCTAAAGTTTTTGAGATGAGTTTTGTTCCAAACAAATAAGAAGGAATGTCAAGGTATACTACCAAGTTTCAAGATTGCATAAGACAAAAATACGGCCATGATGGGCAGGATGTAATAAAAAAAATAATAATAAGATATGGGTGTAAGAAAGGTGGAATCAAAAGTGGATCAGCAATGTCAGGAGAGACATATGATTATGGTTAAAAGGGTTTGAAGTGAAAACATTAAGTCGGGGATCCTATAGTTAAGGATCAATTACAAGGACAAAACAGTCTTTACAACCATTCCGAGGAAATAAAACAAGACGAAGAGAAGCCCCACCGTCGGCAAGAATGCCCAGTTAACCACCCTGCTTTAAACTAACAAAGTTTTCTTTGATTTAATACAGGGGCAAAAACAACATTTGTGTCAGGAAACACCCGGTAAAGAATTTAAGAAGAAATCAGGCGTCCACCTGGAGAATGAGGATGAAAAATTTAAGAAGAAGTCAGGCGTCCACCTGGATAATGAGGATGAGAGTTAAAGAAGAAATCAGGCGTCCACCTGGACAATGAGGATGAAAAATTTAAGAAGACGTCAGGCGTCCACCTAGAGAATGAGGATGAAGAGTTAAAGAAGAAATCAGGCGTCCACCTGGATAATGAGGATGAGAGTTAAAGAAGAAATCAGGCGTCCACCTAGAGAATGAGGATGAAAAATTTAAGAAGAAGTCAGGCGTCCACCTGGAGAATGAGGATGAAGAGTTAAAGAAGAAATCAGGCGTCCACCTGGATAATGAGGATGAGAGTTAAAGAAGAAATCAGGCGTCCACCTGGATAATGAGGATGAGAGTTAAAGAAGAAATCAGGCGTCCACCTGGAGAATGAGGATGAAGAATTAAAGAAGAAATCAGGCGTCCACCTGGAGAATGAGGATGAAAAATTTAAGAAGAAGTCAGGCGTCCACCTGGAGAATGAGGATGAAGAATTAAAGAAGAAATCAGGCGTCCACCTGGAGAATGAGGATGAAAAATTTAAGAAGAAGTCAGGCGTCCACCTGGAGAATGAGGATGAAGAGTTAAAGAAGAAATCAGGCGTCCACCTGGATAATGAGGATGAGAGTTAAAGAAGAAATCAGGCGTCCACCTGGAGAATGAGGATGAAGAATTAAAGAAGAAGTCAGGCATCCACCTGGAGAATGAGGATGAAAAATTTAAGAAGAAGTCAGGCGTCCACCTGAAAAATGAGGATGAAAAATTAAGAAGAAATCGGGCGTCCACCTGGAGAATGAGGATGAAGAATTTAAGAAGAAATCAGGCGTCCACCTGGAGAATGAGGATGAAGAATTGAAGAAATCAGGCGTCCACCTGGAGAATGAGGATGAAGAATTGAAGAAGAAGTCAGGCGTCCACCTGGAGAATGAGGATGAAGATTTTAAGAAGAAATCAGGCGTCCACCTGGAGAATGAGGATGAAGAATTTAAGAAGAAATAAGGCGTCCACCTGGAGAATGAGGATGAAGAATTGAAGAAATCAGGCGTCCACCTGGAGAATGAGGATGAAAAATTAAGAAGAAATCAGGCATCCACCTGGAGAATGAGGATGAAGAATTTAAGAAGAAATCAGGCGTCCACCTGGAGAATGAGGATGAAGAATTGAAGAAATCAGGCGTCCACCAGGAGAATGAGGATGAAGAATTGAAGAAGAAGTCAGGCGTCCACCTGGAGAATGAGGATGAAGATTTTAAGAAGAAATCAGGCATCCACCTGGAGAATGAGGATGAAGAATTTAAGAAGAAATCAGGCGTCCACCTGGAGAATGAGGATGAAGAATTAAAGAAATCAGGCGTCCACCTGGAGAATGAGGATGAAAAATTAAGAAGAAATCAGGCGTCCACCTGGAGAATGAGGATGAAGAATTTAAGAAGAAATCAGGCGTCCACCTGGAGAATGAGGATGAAGAATTGAAGAAATCAGGCGTCTACCTGGAGAATGAGGATGAAAAAATTTAAGAAGAAGTCAGGCGTCCACCTGGAGAATGAGGATGAAGAATTCAAGAAGAAGTCAGGCGTCCACCTGGAGAATGAGGATGAAAAATTAAGAAGAAATCAGGCGTTCACCTGGAGAATGAGGATGAAGAATTTAAGGAGAAATCAGGCGTCCACTTGGAGAACAAGGAAAAAGGAAACAGCAGTCAGGCGCCCACCTGGAGAACAAGGGAATACAATTGAAGTATTGAAATCAAAAGCCCGCTCATATGAGAAAGGAGCACACTTAGAGTCAATAAAGCAGAGGAGTCCAACAAAGTCCCCAGCAGGAAACAACAAGAGTCCCAAACAGAGAAAGAAAATACGGGACACAATGAAAGGGAATGCGGAATAAGCCAAATGCCCAAGAGTCACCAAGATATCAAGACAACAAGAAACGCAAGGGCATGATCTAGATAAGATTTTATAATTCATGTACCATAGTCTAGTTTAGCTTTTTGTATCACCTTTAAAGCAAGGTGTGATAAGGAGTTCAGCAAGCAGTAAAAGCAGCACAAAACAGCAGTAACTTCACAGTCCCATGGTAGTCCCAACTACCCAAAATTTCCCGAACTACATTGACCTGATTCCTTTATATCCAAGGATACGTAGGAAATCTTTGAAGCAGAGGTTCGGTCAAATCTTTCAAAAATGCTTCCCACGGAGTATTTGAACGGGCAAAAATCGCTCGTATCTGCTCACTTTATCTTTGCACGAAAACTCTTTGAGTTTCCGCACAAAGAGGGGCAGCTGTGAGCACGTGATTTTTGCCTCACAAAAACTACTCCAAAATAAATCAAAAATAAAACAAATCTCTTTTACTGTGCAATTTTTAGAATTTGCGTGGTGTTTGTTAATTATTTGTGTTGTCCGTAAATGTTTGCTTTGTTATAATTAAACAAAAATTAAAATAAAAATACATCTTTCATGCATATCTAGGATTTAATTATGCATTTAATAATTGATTAAAAATAAAATTACAAAAATATGCATTTGTTCTAATTTTAATGTTTCACTATGTGATTAATATTTTTGTCTATGTGTTAATAATTGTTAAAAGTTGATTAATATTTTGAAGGAGTAATTTTGTTTTTATAATTTTAATTAGGATTTTAATAATTAAAGAATAAAATTGGAAATTAAAAAAGGGTGGAAAATAATAGGCAAAATCGGACCTGGACTGAAATCCAGGCCCAAATAAAATCAATTCCCCACAGCCCAATCAAAATACCCGGCCAAGTCCAGTATGCATACAACCAAACCCAAACGACGCCGTATGGGCACTTCAAATCTGGGCCTTTGATTCGTTTCAATCAAACGGTCCAGTTCAGCCATTGCTTAAATGAAACGACGGCGTTTTAAGCTATCAGATCTGAACCGTTCATCTATCTTGATCCAACGGCCTCAGGAAACTCATCCAAACCCGATCCATATCACCCCCGGGCTGACCCCTTTCCCCCAACTTAAACCAAACGACATCGTTTGGTTAAGTGAATTGATCTCAACCGTGCATCTTAATTGATCCAACGGATGAGATCAATCCATCCCACTCGTATATAACTCCAATCCACACCCCAGCCCCCCAAACCAAGTACCCCACCCCTGTGTCCTGTTCATCATCTCTTTCAAGAGATCTGATGAACTCTGCCCTTCACCACCGTACACCGCCTACCGGAAATAGCCTCACGGCGGTTCCGGTAGTCCAAACAACCCCACCTTAACACCCCAGACTCCTCACAACCTCTTCTTCACGGATCTGGCCTTAGTTTCCTTCGAATCAGACCCCAACTCTTCGAATCTTAAATCGAAGGTTGGTCTGAAAACTCAACCCTTTCCAATGGCTTCCAAAATAACACCACAGCTTCCCCTAAATACCCTCACCACGGATCTGTTAGTTGCATGGCTTGAATCCTACTGGAACTGCTCGAATCTTCATTTGAAGATTCGAGTAAAACCTGACCCTATCCCAACCTACCTCAAACTCACACCAGTTACCCACCTGACCTCCCTCGTGCCTAGAATACCATTGGTTTGATTCGAATCTGCCCAGAAGTGTTCGGATTTAAGATCCAAAAATCTGAAACCCTAAAAATTTTCCAATCTTGGAATTTTTCCGATTCAAGTGAAGGATTGAGGTCTAAGAGACTTTAATTGAGGTATTCTCCACTGAGAATACTTCGAATAAAGTCTGTTCAGTCTCAAAAATATCTGAATCGAAGTTGAGTCTATGTCTGAATAAATTTGAAGATTCAGAGGTATTTTTTCTATTTCTTTTGTGTATTCTACGTGTATTTTATGTTTGTTTCATTAGTCTGTGTAATTTTTCATATTTTTCTAGTCAATTCTGTGATTCTGCCTTATACCCGTCTATTTGATCCTAATTATACCATTGTTTCTGTCAGTATGATTATTTACAATGTGTGTAATCGACTCGATTAAGTTCGTCGATTAGTTATATTATGAATTCGCGTTTATGATAATACTGATTGAAACAATCTGTTTCTATTTTTATAGACTGTTTGTTGACAAATGTTGTAGATAATCAATTTAATTAATACTCGTCAGTTAAATCACCTTTGTTTATATTTCGATGAGTCTGTCAAAATAAATGTAGTGTATATATTGTTTCCTGAACATTAAGTTTCAGGGCATTGTCAGTATATTGACAATGCTCCTGTGTTTGTTTGATTTTAGTTCAAAGTTGAAGTTCAGTTTGAATTATTGTGCTGAATTCAGTGTAATGTTATTGTGATGTTAAGTTTGAATTCAAGTTTACAAATGTTGGATAGATACAACTGTGTTAGGAAGTTGATTAGGATTGGTTCTAGCTGTTTAAATCAAAAGGATAATCAAGCCTGGACAGATTTTAAAATCTGTTTGGTATCAGATTTTGAATTTTAGTTTAAAGGCAGTAATAACAGTAATTACAGTAGGATTTCTGGGATATTTCTGGGATAAAACAGCGAGGGTAATCTGATAATAATAGTGGGCTGAAAGTGGAATGTTAATGGCTTTTAATTTAATGGGATAATGGGAAACAAAGGGTAATGGAATGCTGGAAATCAGGAAAAGGGTCACTTAATGGGATTTAAAGTTTTTAAAAGCATATTTTGGATATGATTTTCTGATTTTAAAAGAAAGAAGGGGTCCAGGCAGCACTTAAAAAGAAAGGGGCAGACCTGTATAAATACAGGAAGCAGGACAGATTTTAAGAAACTGATATTTTAAGACTGAGATTTTGAAGAAAAGAAAAGAACTCAAATTTATTTAAGAAAAGGAAAGAGAGGAAGAAAACAGAAAAAGAAATAGAAAAGAGAACATTCACACACACACACACACAATCTAAAACAGATACAAAAGCAGAAACAGAAAAATCAGAAATAGGAATCTGAAACAGATAGAGGAAAGAAATTGAAATCTGAAATGTTATTTTTCTAGAATCTGTCCGTTGTTTGCTTGTGAATATTGTTCGGTTTAAATCTGAAATTTTTCTCAAGTTTCTGTCACTGTTCATCTGGGTTAACGGGTCTTGTTCAGACTTGCTGTGTTATTGGTATATTCTGCCGGTGTTGTTGCTGCTATTATTGCTGAAATTTACTCCTTCTACCTTCATTTCCAAGAACATATCTTTTAAACTCATGTTGTGAAGAGCTTCAATATGACAAATAAATGAAGCTTGAATTGTAATATTGCCTTCTATTCGTTTAAGCTCATTAGTTTAAAATTCAGCTTTGTTTCATGTTGGTTAAGCAGTAGTGAGTTCGACACGATGGCTACAAGTTAATTGTCTTATTTTGAAATTGGTATAAAAGCTTTGTAATAATGTTATCCATTTCGAAATCTCATTAGTTTAGTTATATTTGAATTGTGCAAATAGGGAACATGGCAGAAAATTGGTCTTTATGTACACTTTATGATATTGTTAGTTAGGTGTAGCATAATATGGAAATATTAAGGAAAAATACGTTATTAGTTTATTTTGTTAGTTAGTTAGTTATTGTTTAAAGCTAAATGATGTTGGTTGCAATTTGCTATATTTTGGCATAACAATGGTTATGTTTATAATCAATAGTTGAAAGGTGCATTAGTAAAATCCGCTATGTTCACAATGTCAAAATATGGCGAATAATATTGTAGGCAATATCATTTTATTAAGTCAACAGGTAGACTTGTTCTCTTTCTTAATAACAAAGGGCCTAGGAATTTATACAATGCGAAGGTTAGTGTTTAGCAATAATTCACATAGATTGAGAATCAAATTGATTTGATTATATATATATATATATCCCAAACTCAATCATAAGCAGAATTAATTAAAATAATTTTGCCTATTAGATTAAAAACAAGTATATGAGAATGAGATAAGATGTATAAGCATGAATTGCAACATTTTATATCAATGGTAAGTAGAAATAGAATTTGCATTAAATAAAAAATAATGAAAATTCTTCAAAAAAAAATATCTATTCCTTTCATAAATCATTTTTTTTAGTTTCATATGCAATTCATTTTTGGTTATATATATATATATTGTATTTAAGAGAAAAATGGTAGTCTTAATCACACTTTGTTTATTTTTACTCCTAAAATTTGAATGGCTCGAAAGAATATATATTCACACGTGAAAATATAATCAACGGTAAACATTTAATAAATTGTGAATTCTTTTCAAAGAATTTAAGGGCACCTTAAATGGGAATTTCTCATGATGTTCATATAAAAATGTATATATATAATAAACTATTTGTAGAAAATCCATAATACCATTAAGAATATTTTGCGCGATTAGGGATGCGTTCGCGTAACCTGATTATATTTTTAAAAGCAAATTCGGATTATGCGTTCGCGCAACTTCGAGTGAATATTTAATAAAAGGGATTTCTCCGAGGATGTAAAATAGTTTCATGTAACCCGGGATGGGCAGTTCACTATTTAAATATAAGGGTGATGACGTTCTTAATTTTATTTTAAATCTCGAACATATGAATTTGTAATAAAAACTATAATATGGTCAATCTTATTGTGTACACGTATGCGTGACATGATTTTTTATATCTATAAAATGTATAAGACGAATATACGTACGCGTGATTTGTTTCAAGAAAATCTTTAATTTGTAAATAATCTAAACGATAGCGGTAATAAAATCATGTAATAAAAAACGTATTTAGTAAAATCAAGATAACTAAGCCAAAATAAAAAAAAACAGTTAAGCGACCGTGCTAGAACCACGAAATTCGGAAATGCCTAACACCTTCTTCCGGATTAATAGAATTCCTTACTCAGGATTTCTGGTTCGCACAATAACAAACAGAGTCATATTCTCCTCGATTCAGGGATTAAAACCGGTGACTTGGGACGCCTTAAAATTCCCAGGTGGCGACTCTGAAACAAATAAACAAATCCCGTTTCGACTGTCCTTTAATTGGAGAAAACTCCCATGCACGCTCGCGGGAGCGGAAAAAGGAGGTGCGACACAAATCAGTATGGGATAATGAACAAGATAAACTGAATATGAATTAGGGATCGAAAGATTTGAAACTAGTCGACATTGTGAGAATTTTATAGATCACACCCGGCAAAAATAGAATGGACAATAGAAGAATAACCTTTAAAGGTCATTCAGGGAGACGTTTCCCTAAAGAAAGTAGCATAAGTAGGCCTAATCTTAAGGGACTAAGTGTGCCAGTTCACTATATGTCACCCTCGTTCGTAAGAAATTCAGTTATAGGGTACATAAGGGTTACCGCAAGGCGAGTAAGGGTCATTAAATATATGAAAATACGTCGAAGATGATGAGGTAAAACATCTATAGGTATATCTTCATAACATTAAATGTTAGTACCCCCCCCCTAAAAGGGGGAACATGATGTGATATGGTATTAAGTTGGAGTTATCTGGTTTAGGTAACTATGGAATGGTAAAGGAAGAATGTGGTAAAATGGTGAAAGGGATGATATTACATTTATTTAGATAATACAAATATGTTACGACTCCAGAGTATTATGCAACCACGACGCTATGGAGAGGTAGTAACCGTTCTTGCTCAAGATGTTATTGATAAAGAAGTACGAATGAACACTTGATACATAAGGAGCTAGTGCGAGAGGTAAGTTAAGACAAAGGAAATAACCCAAGAGAGATTACTCAGAATATAGACATGAGAATGGACTAACGAGTAGCCAGTAGTTAATTCAGAAAGTGTCTAGTTATAGCTAGACAAGTGGATATATATAAATCAACAAATTGTGCAAGATAAACGTAGTGAAACCCAACATAAGAAATTCAATCTCGCAAATATGACATCGTAATCCTTGAGAAATATTTATATATGAGTTGGGGTAGTTAAAAGGTACTATATAAGTGTTACGAAAATAAAAGAGAGTGTCATTGGGGAGACAATAAAAATCTTAGTCCAGAAGTAATCCTACATGCACAAAGGCATGGATGTAAGTAACTAAGGATAATTGTGGGCGAGTAAGAACATCAGGAATTCCATCGGGTATTTGATGTAATAAGCTCGCAACTTTACAAGAGTTAGAGGATCTTCCCTAATTACTACAATAAAAGACTAGCTAAGGAAATAAGGAAGAAGGCTTCAACCTAAGCATAGTAACTTGAAGAAGAAATGGTCTTATAACAACAGTCTCACTATAACATTGTATGCACTCCATAAGAAAGTGTCACCTATCGTGGATAATGAACGGGGAGTAAAAAAAGATCAAAAGGGATATTTGAGATCATATGAGTTATAGGAAACTTCAGTATACGTGTGCACTAAGATACGCCAAGTATTCATACAACAAGTGGCTAAATGACCAGGAAATGTAATTGCTTGTATATAAAGAAAACTGAGAAGGCACGAAAGGAATTATTCAATGTACAACCCAGAGTTAGTTACATTATGACCGCACCTAAGATTTTTAGTATTATCCATGTAGCATATATGTTGACATTCATGATGTTATGGAAGACTTCGGTATAGGTTAAAAGAAAGAATTGAGTCTACGTCACAGACAAAGGCTTGAATTTTTAGAAATTTATAACATGTATGTTCCATAGCATCCACGAAAGGTTAAAGTAATAACTAATAGCCTGAGCCACAGATTGGAGGACAACTTAAGCCTATATAAAGGTTGTGAGAGACGAGTAAACTTGAGAGTTACAATAGCTAAGTAAATCAAGAGTCCGACCACTAGACCTAGATAATTACAGAAATCAAGACTCAAAACATTACAGAATCACTCTTAATATTAGAGGAACAAGAGAGGAAGTGCAACAGTCGTACTCTATAACAGCTCTACGATAAAGCCAGTTAGAAGATTACCGGCCTCATAAAAAGTCAATGTGAATCTCTCACGAGATTGTGTATACACCAAAGGTACAAGAATTATAGTAGAGCTTTAAGGCGTGGATGTGAATTCCACCAATATGGAAGGGAGGTTAGGAAAACGATAGAAGATATGATGCGAGATTTAAAAGTAAGTAAGGTATATAAGAGTGAGAAGGTGATGAGAATAGATAAGGCCTCGGGATTAAACCCATCAAAACAAGAGATTTGATGGTTTCTGTAAGTTATAGAAAGATCATTTTACTAAACAAACTCGGAGAGTTCTAAGACTATGAACATAAAGAAGAGATGGAATGTTGCCCTGGTAGTAGAATAAGAGTGTAATTGTGTAAATGATAAGAGGATGATGTTTAGGCCTTCGAATGAGTAATGATTCTAAGAGAAGGGATTTCATGAATCGCACGGGATTAGAATACTCCCCCCATCAGATGAATCTTGTTGGGATGCTATGAAATGCGGTTATTGAAGTATAGTATTGTAAGGCCCCGTTAAAATTTCACCAAAAACCCGGGGTTTCATGGTGTCAAGGTAGGCTAATATGTTTGAGGATTGTCTAGTGCGTTAGGGAGTTGGAGGAAAATTTTTGCAGAACACGGTGTTTCTACAGTCAACTATGCAACTGTAGAACCCCTTCACTGACCACAGATTAGCAGTAGAATGCGACAAAACTTGAGCCAAATTTTGAAGGTCATTATGCGGTCCATTATGTGACCGCATAATCATTTTGCGGGCCGCACACGTCGTTGTAGATTCAGCATGGAGATTTTCAGAGTGAGATTTCGCGGTGTGTTATGAGACCGCATAGATGTTCTGCATGCCGCATAATGGCTGCAGACTTGACCAGGCCAACCCAGTTTTGGAGGACCTTTTCGTAGTCCATTATGCGGACCGCATACATGTTCTGTGGTCCACTCTGCGACCGTAGAGTTGAGTTCGGAGTGCCTATTTTTTATTTTTATAACCTTACCCTATGTCAATAAATAGACCTAAAGTATCGCTTTTGAAAAGGAATTTTGATCTTTTAAGAAAGGAACTAGAGAGAGAAGAAGGAGCTCCAACACCTCCCACTTCAATTCCTTGTTCAATCCTTGGAGAATTCACAAAGAAAGCTTGCAAATTGTCAACTAAAAAGGTAAGGTTGTTACCCTAGCCTTCAATTTCAAAATTTGGGTTGGGAATAGGTAATATGGTAAATGGTTTTGTGAATGATAGTTGGTTAATGATGCATGTATGTGCCAATAAAGGTGCTAGGGAGGTTGTGGAATATGTATGGGTGAGGGACCTATAGTCGAATATACCCACCTAGTGTTTGATGAAATGCTTAAAATGAGTTGAACCCACGAATATCTTCCTAATTATGGTTCAATTTCTTTATGTCTCTAAATAGATTGAAAGTGATAGGATTTTAGGAACATTAGAGTAATTAAAGGAAAGCTCAAGCGAGGTATGTTGACTAAACTTCTCTTTTAGAATCGAATCCCCTGATGTTCATGTATGTTTCAAGTATGATGTGGCTAAGCTTTTATTCCCCATGTTCTGAGTTATTCCTTATAAATTTGACTATTTCGAACAAGGTTGTGTCGAAAGTTATATACTAGAAATGTGATCCAAATGCTCCTATCATATTATGTTCTCCTTCGGGATTGTATTCAAACATAACCAATGTATCGAAATATTATGCAATCATGTTTCAATTGCAAGTTATTATGCCAAATTGTGAAAGAAAACTCAATATGCTTAAGACTCCTATTCGCCCCTATATACACTTAAAGTCTTGATTAGAATTACCTTGTTGTTGATAATCCATGATGATGCTGGAAAGTGAAAGGAATGAGTATGAATATGAAATACGATCGATGTGCCAAGAATGATATTACGCTTGTGACCACCTAGTGCCACTGAATTGAAAAGGTAAGTGAAAGTATATATGAGCTATAAATCTTCTTTTATAATAAATGTTTTGGGAGTATTGTTTAGTCACCGAGGAAGGGTAGGTTGAAATAACCTAACCCCGAAACTACACGTGCCAGTGTAAGAGTAATTGAGTGGTAAAATCCCCATATTGATGTGATGATATTATTCCCTTCAAATGGGATGAGATCGATGTGTTGAGATTATTCCCCTAAATGGGATGAGATGATTGCTAGCGAAAAGTAATGTCGACCCACACGGTATTGTGGTGATACGGCTTAGCCGATTGGGCGCCATGTCGTGCACATGGTGGTGTTGTGATTGGATGTCTTAGGGTGAGATGTCTTATCCGATCGGTCCGTAATCAGACTCCGTGCTAATAACACGATGGTATATCGGTACTAAAGATCTCCCAACCTAAAACATTATTATTTACTTGATATATATCTATCTCTTAACTTGACATTATTATATTATTTGAGGCTCTCATTGGTTCCATGTTCTTTCTCATTGTAATGTTACTCGTTCTATTGAAAGGGTATTTAGTCTTACATACTAGTGTTATTCCATATGTACTAATGTCCTTTTCGGGGGTGCTACACCTTTAATGGATGCAGGTGGCACCAACAGTGACAGCGGTACACCCCCTTCCCAGCTGACTTGGTAAGCCCCACTTCATTTCGGGGTCTTTTACCTTTAGTTACTTATGTATAATGTTTTGAAGTATAGCCGGAGCCTTGTCTCAAGCACTATCATAATACTTTTTTGTATCCGTTAGAGGCTCCGTAGACATAGTGTAGGTTGTATCTTGGTTTTGGGAAAGTCAAACTAGAAATATTGTATTTGTATCACATGTTCCACTTCAAACTATGAATGTGTAATGTATTTTGGAAATTATAAATGAGTAGCTAAGGGTAATGAAATTGTTATCATCCATGAAATTATCTTATTGTATAATGATTGGTACATATCTTCACTTTTAACGGCGTCAAGTAGGCTTGCTTGACTAGGGTATCTCGGTTGAGCGTTGGTCGCGCTCCCCGATGTCAGGACATGACAAGTATCATCCCTAGGTGGATCAGGAAAATAACTTCAGATGTTCCCCAATGAGACGTGAGCCCTAATGACAATGTATTGCGTAAGAGGCTTCAAGTTATCAGTGGTAGATTATAGATCAACATTAAGGTGAATCAATAGTAGATGGATAAAAGTTACAAAGTATGATATGGGATTAGGATGTCATTCTTAAAATAAATAGTAATGAGGAAGAATTAAAAAACTTAGATTTATACATATAGGATAAGCGGCGAGAGAGTAACTTTGATTTCACTAGCAAACCTCGATA
Organism: Nicotiana tabacum; assembly: GCF_000715075.1. Classification (NCBI taxonomy): domain Eukaryota; kingdom Viridiplantae; phylum Streptophyta; class Magnoliopsida; order Solanales; family Solanaceae; genus Nicotiana; species Nicotiana tabacum. Next base: position 19,171,112 of record NC_134082.1, read on the forward strand.
ATAATAAACTGAAGTAAGTGTTATGATATAGTATGACCTACCTAGATGCAGTAAAACCTTAAAGATAGATAACTGAGGCTATGAAACAAAATATAGCAATAGTCGTAAGTTCGACAAAGTACCGAGCGAAGAACTTCAGTATACCTATAGATTCCCAGAGGGATAGCTTGTAATAATTCTGTATATCTTCAAAAAGTAAGGCCAAGAGATTGGCTAAAAGCTAGAGGTAAAAGGAGTTTAGAGTCACATAGGCTCACATACAAGGACCAAGTCGTACAAGCTGCATGACAGAAGGTAGCAACAGTTACGATATTGGAAGAATTCCGACCATAATTGATGGTGTGAAAAAGAGGCTTAAAGGGAGGAATATCCTGGCCTTTGAATTTATTCATAGAACAATTGCCTAGATGGTAAGGACAATATTAAAGTATTTGTACGAGCTATAGTTTATGAGAATGATAAGTGAATTAGTCAACATTCGAGGACGAATATTCTAAAGGGGGAATAATATTACACCCCATATTTTCGTACGTCGTAGGCCAATTGATGTAAGCTTAAAAATAAGATCATCTTTGAAAGTACATAAAGAAAATTTAATCATGTTACCTTGAAGGTTACAAATATTTAAAATCATGAACTACAAGTATCAAAAGGGTTGGAAGGCTTAGAAGCTAAACGAATTGAAGAAAATAAGTTTTGTCGAAAGTCGACAAGTTGTGAATATTATAACATGTATTTTTGGAGTAAGTCTAGGGTTATTAACATGGTAAGGAGATTATATTATGAGTTATTTTATTCATATGATAGTCGTATTTTATGCTTTAAAGTCAAGCGAGTTGTGGAACAAAAGTTGGCAATGGTCATCACATGTTATATTCGTAAATGTACTAAACATTAGGTCAAATATAACTGAGCCTTTCTCCCAATATACTTGGAATTATGAGATGATCAGCCTATCAAATTTAATATCTATGAGCCTAGTTTCTAACGCATTAAACCATTCGTCGATACAACATTAGAGTTGAGAGATATGCGTGTTTTTGCTAGATCGCACAAGCATATTTTAATGAGACCCACTTAGGCAGTGGACGATCCATGAACTCATAAAGTGATTGGACGGCTCATTTTTGGTCATTTTTGACCAAAAACCAGTTCCCAAAATCTCTCGACACCTATCTAATAGATCTCCAAGGTTCCAAGTCTAATCCATGGTGGTTTTACCTAGACTTAACCTCAAAAGTTAGCCTAAGTGAAGAAAGAGTCTCTATGGTATTGTGATGTTGTTAAGGGTGCTTGTAAGCTAAGGGAAGTATTAGTTCGAGTTTGTTCTGATTATTTAAAGTAATTGTAACACTCTATTTCATGTTCTTAAGTTTATCTATGTGTTGGTTATGTTATTTGGATGAAAATTTACAAGATAGCACTTGAAGTGGTATTAGAACTTTTTGTCTCTTATTGGATTATTTTTTAGATGTATATATGACTTCATATGACTGCAAATCATGGGGAATAGCTTCGTTATGATGTTTATATTTAATATGTGCTTTTAAATATGTTTAGTGTGTTTGTGATGCTATAATTAGATGAAGACGCAACCACACAATACCTAGAAGTTATTCATGTTGTTATTGTTAGATTGTTGGGCTATTTGAGAGTGAATTTCATTGGTGATGTTTGCGCACTTGTTGTTGTATAGATTGATTTGTGTTGTTAGGGTTTTAGGTGTGTTGTAGTGCTGAAAGTATATCGTTGAAGGTTTTATGTGTTCTTGTTATTATTATGGACTTGGTGAACTCAAAAAATAAGGGAGATGCTACCCGTTTTTATATAAAGTATGCTTGTTGTTCGTTGTGCGATAGTTGCAGTTTTCGTAGCTTAACGATAGCATTTTTTTTAAATTATACTACTAGGCATACCTAGTAGTTATTTTATTAATAAAAATAAGGAAAACAACAAAACAAGACATCGTCGGGTGGTCTTACAAATTGAAAAAAATAAACTTTGATGCGTACATAGATCCTATTATCAAAGGTTCGTGTAAAACTCCCCAATGATAGTACAAGATGAAATCTAAGATTTTTACCATTATTAAAAACTAGCCATTGCATTCCAATTCTCCACAATGATTGCACAAAAGGCCACGGAGGTGCATTATTATCGCTGTTGTAGATTAAAGTGTGATGAAATGATTTATACATGGTTATTAGACAGATTGTGATAAGGTATGTTAAGGTTAAACCTTTCTTTCATTTTGGCATGATCATGTAACTACATGTGTTGGTAATGAGACAAAAAGAGAAGTTTGTATTTCGGAATTTATGTACATTATCCTAGTCTTGTAATTACAGTATTCCTCCTTATCGGGATATTATATTCAGTTAAACATTATTTTCTTTCAGTCAATAGAGCAGAGAGTCTACATATATACAATATTACAGTATTTTAACTACTACCGAGCTATAATCAGTAGGCAGGGCCCTATTGGGCAACCTCAGATCAGATAGTAAGTTATATACTAAGCCTACTGTGGTCGTGCACCTATGAGAGAACCCAGAATGGTTGATATACCGAGGTTAGTATGACCGAGCGCCTATGAGTGGGCCTATTATAGCAGAGCAGTTAAACGTACTAAGCCTTATAGGGTCGGAAAACTATTTTACTTACTACATTGAGAGTGTTAAGTCAGTATTGGTAGTTAAGCATAACTTCAGTTCATCTTTTACTCTCAGTTACTTTCAGTTATTATATTATCAGTTCAGTTTCAGCTTTCAATTACTCTATTGCCTTACATACTTGGTACAATAGTTCGTACCGATGTCCCTTTTGCTGGGGACGCTGAATTTCATGCCTACAGGTCCTGATAGATAGATGGATAGACCTTCCCAATAGATATAGCCAAACATTTAGCTTGATTAGTAAGCTTCACTTCCCCGGAGTTACAAGGTCTAGACCTTGGAGTCTATTTTATTATATACAGGTTTATGGGTAGGTCAAGGCCTTATCCCGACCATGATACAGTTCAGTTATCTCTAGAGACTTGCAGACGAGTCCTGTATATTTTGTAAATTAGTATTGTGGCCTTGCCAACCTTGTGTACATGTTAGTTTGGTATTGCTTGTTGTAGACATTAATGGAGGCCTCGTCAGCCTTGATTAGTATTGTCAGCTTGCAGGTAGGAGACGTTATTTTCATAATTCAAAATATGGCCCTGTCGGTCATGATTGGCATTGTTAGCTTGCGGGTAGGCCTCGTTGGCCTATGTTAAGGGTTACCCTTCAGAGTTTACAGTTATAGAATTGTACACTTGGGCTGAGTATGGTACTGGGTCCCGGAAATGCCTCTCCAGATTTGCGGCGTGACAACAAGGTTAGAATTCTCGCCTCATCTAGAGTGGTATCTCACTTATGGTTCAAGCCCCTGAAAGCAGGCCTTCTTCACCTACCATCTAAGCTACGCAGGAAAGGGTACTGGGCATGGACTTTAAGAAAGAAATAAAGAATTTTGAACATATTGTGTCATTTATGTGCTATAAGACTTTTCAAACTTATTCTTAAACATGTCATAATATTTATATAGGTGTAAAAATTTGTCATTAAGTGTGAAATGAAAAGCATATTGTTTTCGAACTTAGAAAGCTATTGTTCTTTATAGAGTGGGTTAATAAGGAAATATTGTTACATAAACTGGATCGAATTTATACCGATAGGCAAGAGGTGAGTTAACTTAGCTTATCAATAATCTCGCGCTACTTAGCTTATCAATAATCTCGCGCTGTGTTGCTTCGCTGTCTCCCCTCTCTGGCAACCTAAAAACTGAGTCTATGGCTATTTCGTTCTTCTGTTACTGTGGTATCTGGACTGACTATTAAAAGTCTTGTTGATCTCTCTCATTCCCGGTCTAAAAAATGAAAGGAAAAAAAGACCTACAACACATAATGAAAACTTGAAGAAAGATTTTCTCTTTCCCGTCTATGTTTTTTTTTTTCTTTTTATCCAGGTCCACACGCAATGGACTTAAACAGAAGGCTGCTCTTTGTTAATTTTTTTTCCTTTGTATTTTTTCTTTGGGGTAGAGGATGGAATGACAGAAGTCCAACTGCTTCCACTTGAACAAACTTAAAAAGTTTAATAAAAATATAATCTACTATTGAATTGAAGAGTTAGAAATTTGTTACACATCGTTGGACGTGTTAGTTGAAGTCATGATGTTAAGTAATTGTACGACAATTAAACAAACATGACAGATTGAAGTACTCGTAAAGCACAAATGAATAAGCATCAGTTAAGTTGCTTCCAAATCGTCGAGATAATGATACAGAGAAAGATTAGCACGATCACTGGTCAAGAATAACATGCACAAATCAACAATTAGTCCAAATTATTTTTTATTAAAAAAAGTGGCTTCCTAATCGTGTTGTATACTGCACAAACTTCTTCCTGTTCATACATGTCAAAAGCATTAATAAAGTGGTACCGTAACATTTTTGGTTGAAGTATGTCCAAAAAAATAGGCTTTACCATGTTGTGTATTATTTTAATTGTGTCCTTTTATTATAAGTTATTATACTTAATATTATAAGGTTATTTTTGTAATCCGATATTATATTCATACTTTTATAATATATATATATCGAGAAAGCTTTGCTAGAAGCCTTACTCAAAGTTTAGAAGAATTTATAATAGACGTAGAAAACGGGTTTTATTCAATAGTAGATTTGGCCGTACATTTTATATATCTACAAGACAATAGTAGTATATGTTCAGATATATATAGAAAACAACTACATCTGATATTGTTAATATTATCATACCATCAGTCATATCATCTATACCATCTAAGAAGACGATTTAGACGATTTTAATTTCGACTTAAGACGATTTTAATTTCGACTTTATACCATCTACCCCTCTTATATTGGACTTTATACCATCTATTTTTATAAAGATGGGGTAGATGGTATAAAGTCGAAATTAAAATCGTCTAAATCGTCTACTGAGCTTCGGGAAACTCGAAAAAGTGTATTGAGCTTTGGGAATTAAAAACGATCACACATAAGCATAAGGCCTTATTTATTTTACAAGCTTAGAGGAGGAACTACTAAAGTATTCATAAGGAAATTTTACAAAGGGTTTTGGAAAGGGGGTTGATGATGGAAAGGGGAGTTGGTTGGATGGGTTTTCTTCAGAGTGTTTTTTCTCTTCGATCTTCTTTTTCTTCTGCTTCCTTCTCCTTTTTATAGCTAAATTTTGGAACGAATTTGAAAACCGGATTCCAAACTCTTCCGAAATCTATCTTGTTCAGCCTTGTAGGGTACTTCATTGAGCCCCATCTTCACATGGCTTGGTCGAAGATTCCTTCCGTGTTTTTAACTTTTTCTTCGACTCAAAATTTAACTTGTCTTTTAGCACAACTAACTTTACCTCTTGTCACATCTTCTTTACTTTATGTCACTCGTCACTTTTGTCTTTTAGCACAGCTAGTATTTCTCTGCCACATCTTCTTTTCCTTCTTGTTTTTCTCATTCATATGGTGTCATTATTGCTCTGTATACCAACCTTGTTTCATTTGTCTTTGGTGCTCTTTAATTGTTGTTTTAACTGGGACTTTATTTTTATGTGTCTAAATTATGTATAGCTATTGAATCGAAACTCATTTCTGACTCATCTTCATATGGATCTTGAGCATCCTGATAATTTAGGTTGTCTTCATAGTTATCATCTTCTCCTGAACTTTGGGTCCTTTCTGGATTTGGACTTAGATTTGGACTTGGTCTTGGACTTGGATTCTTAACCATGTGTTTGTCTTGTTCTTCCTTGTCTTGAAAAAAGTTTTCTAATGTCTGTTTTATTATATTTTCTATTTTTTCATTTTTTTTCTTTTTTGAAATTATACTCTTCTTTTTTAACACTTCTCCCCGTGTTAATGTTCTGGGTAGTCTTCTTCTTGATGAACCTTCATCTTCACTTTTTGGCAAAGTGACAGCCATAAATGGATTTGATGTGTCTTTATCGGTTACCGTTTGAACCGGACTAGCTGTATCATTATCCGATATAGTGGATTTTGCTGCATTCATTGGGGAATGCACAACCTTCTCATCCTTTTTTGTTTGAGATGGAGAACTCTGTTTTGGACTGTTCATCTCTGTATCTTGTTGAGAAATAGCTTGAGTTTGGGATAATTCAAATCTCAACGCTTGTACCCTGTGCTCCAATACCTTTACCTGCTCCATAAGTTTTGTCTTTTCTTGTGCCAGGGTTTCATTTTTCTGGTTTATTCTTTTAAAGGCTTCTGTCATTGATGAACAATGTTCTTGTCATTGTCTTTTCTGATATTGTATTGAGGGATTTTTTCCGGGTTTTGTCTGAGTGCTGGGGAGATATAGTAGTTTGGTCCTAGTATTCCTCTTGCATAATCTAATGCTTCAGTAAAATCATTAAAACCTTTGAAAAGTGGTTTTTCTATATCTTTAATAGAGTCTAGTACTTCTAACCATGTCTGAAAAATACCATTTGTCTTACCATGTCTACACTTACTATAGAGTATATACTTTCGTTATCTGACATATATTCATCTACATTTATTAGGGTTTCTTGAAAATCTTCTATTAACTGTGAATTTCTTGTTTTATTATTAATTCTTTTTGGGCATGTATTTGCTAAGTGGTCTACACTACCGCAAGTAAAACATTCTAGTTTATTTTTATAGTTTCTATCTGTTCTATAATTTCTAACATGTCTATTCCTATCTAGGTAGGGTTTTCTAACTGATGATTTTCTAAGATAATATTGTTTTTCTATTGTATCCCTTGTTGTATTGAGGTCTATATTTTCTATATTTCTTCTTTCTATATTCATTTTTGTCATAGCTTTGTGTTGTATACACAGTTAATCTACAGAAACTCATATTATTCTGTTTTACTTGTTTTTGTATCTATAAATTGGTACATTTGTCTTGTAATATTTCCATTATATGTTGTACTTTGTGCCTTATAGACCATTTTGCATGTGGATTTTATATTATACCTTTTCTTTTATACCATCGTTCTTCTACTTCTCTTCCTAAGGCTCCTGGTAGTTTATTAAATATCTTTGTACCTAGATCTTAATCAAAAGCATTTCCCCTAATAGTACAGTAATAAAAATAATCATTTAAATTTTTTTTTATATGAAACCAACTGCTTATACTTAGTTGTTCTAATTTTATCAAAGCGTTCTTTTGTAATACTACTAATCCACTATTTGGATCTTCGCCTGTAATCAAGCTATGTATTTTATTTGTAAAATTATAAGGATTTGGTCTCATTGCTATTAACATTTAAAAGTCTTGTGGAAATTCCGACTTATAGGCTTCCCATAAGCCCTTTGTTGATTCTCCTAAGAAGGTCTCCATATATTTATACATTGTTTCTGCGTCTGTGTCATTATAAGTTTTTATAAAGTCTGCTACTACTATTCCTTTCCATAGGTCTATTACTGAGTTTCACATTTGTGGATTACTTGTGCCGAGGGTCTTTCGGAAACAACCTCTCTACCCCTGGTTGGGGTAAAGTCTGCGTACATACTACTTTTCGCAGACCCCAAACGTGGAATATCTCTGGGTTATTATTGTTGTTACTTATTTATTTTAAACTATTAGGTCATATAAAAGATAATCGCTTCCCATAATAATAAATGGATTGGATAACCTGAAAAATAAGCCCAAACAATCTGCTACAACAAGTTAACTAACACTAATAGTGTAAAATATTTATATAAGTTGAATCTTTTTCTTTTTGCTAATCTATTAGTTGAATCTTAATTACAAGTACACTTATATATTATGTCAAAGACTTTAGCTATGATGATAATTGTTTTTTTTTCTAATCTTACTAGATTCAATCTTCTAGTAATGTAGTAACAAATTTACATATTCTTTTTCTTTAGGCATTGAAAAATCAAACTTCATTTGGAATTGAAAAATCAAACATCATTTGCATATTCATTTTCCTTAGGCATTCGGTATTCGAAATCCACTAACAAATTAAAAAGAATGTGGCATAGTGAAGAAATTAAAAAATATGAAGAAAAGGGACGTAAAAAATAAGCCAAATGCAGCTAGGTTGAAGATGGTGTTTTCTAATGCATGTGCTAAACGAGCTGACTTCTTCAGGCTATTAAATTAATCGTTGTGTCATTCTCCATTACTAGACACGTAATGAAATGGTAGTTAGGGAAGTAGGAAATATGAATCGGTCTCACTGATCGTAGCAGTTCACAAAGTCCGCATTGTTAATATAGTAATATTTTATATAAAAGATTGATTTTATATATATTGACTAGACAAACAATTTTTACATATATAATCAGTCTAATTTAATTTAATATAACAAGTTAGATATACAATTTATATATTCTAGATTATGAATCGATATTCATTAAACAAAGTTACTTACAACTACTTTTAACTGACCTAATTAAATTGCATGTGTAATATTTTTTATATGATCACTACATGGAACTTAATTCAATCATATACTTGTTGTCTAAAGAATTAAATTTGTTGTCAAATTTTGTTTGGCCAAGTTTTTCCTTGCCCAAAAGTACTTTTTTAAGGCACTTTTTTTTTTTTTTTCAAAATTTAAGTGTTTGACCAAGTTTTTATGATAAAAAATATTTTTAAATAAAAACAAAAGTTATTTTAAGAAGTTAAAAAAGTAACACCTTCCCTTAAGCAGAAGTAAAAGAAGTTTTTAGTTTTACTCGTGGCAAGTATAAATAACAAAAAATTAGGTGTACCAAAATGACCCCAACATAATAATTAGCTACTCTAAACTTAATACCCCTAATGTTTAGGTATTTATTATTACTTTTAGGGTAAATTTATAAGATATGTTACTTTTGAGGTGAATAATTATATTTGTTTGAAAGATATTTTGATATTTTAAAATCATTGAAAGAATAAAGTATATTTTAATTTTATTTTCGTTTTTACTTAGATAAAAATGAAAACCCTAATTATACTCTTTCATAATAAATATTTTGAATTATTTATTTTCTTAAATAATATTAACTACTAAGTAATTCTTTTCATGACCTTAATCATAATTTGAAATTTAAAAATACTTTTCAAAAAATTAGGCCAAACACAATTAATTGCTTCTCAAAAATGCTTTTCAAATTGATTAGCGAAACACAAACTATTTTTCTCCAATTTTTTTCGAAAAGCTCTTTTGTTAAAAATACTTTTCAAAATAAGATAATTTTTTAAGTTTTGCTAAACATTGTAAATCGTTTTGCATTTCGCTCGGTATTTTGAGAGCTCGAGTATCTCCGCGTGATGTATTATGACTTGCGTAAATTATCGATATTGGTTTTCAAGTTATCCGAAATCGATTTGGAAGAATGAACTTCAAGATTTAGCCTCTAAGTTGGACGAGTTGACCAAATTTGATTTTTTAGTATTTGACCTTGGAATGAAGTTTCGCCAGTTCCGTTACCTCCGTTGGGTGATTTTGGACTTAGGAGCGCGTCCGGATTATAATTTGGAGGTCGGTAGTCGAATTAGTCTTGAAATGACGAAAGTTGGATTTTTGGGAAGTTTAACCAGGAGCGGACATTTTGATATTGGGGCTGGATTCCGATTTCGGAAGTTGGAGTAGGTCCGTAATGTCAAATGTGATTTGTGTGAAATATTTAAGGTCAATTAGGCGTGATTTGATAGATCTCGACATCGGTTGTAGAAGTGAAAGTTTCAAAGTTCACGATTTTGACTTGAGGTGTGATTCGTTATTTCGAGATTGTTATGTGTGATTTGAAGCTTTGAGTAGGTTCATTTTATAATATAGAACTTGTCTGTAAAATTTGGCACCATTTGGAGTTGATTTGATATGGTTCGGACGCTCGGTTGCGATTCTAGAAGTTCTTGAAGTAAAGTTTGATCTTCATGCGTTTTGGCTTTCAATTCATGGTTTTAGAGGTTATTTTGATGATTTGAGAATACGGGCGAGTTTGTGTAGTGTTTCTGGACCCGGGTGCATGACTGGCTTGGAGCACCGAGGGTTCGGGTGAGTTTCAAATTGGTTTCGGAATAATTTTTCATAATCCTTAATTGCTGGTGTTAGTGTCATTGCATTGCGAAACAGCCATTGCATTTGCAAAATTAGGCTGTTGGGGGAAGGTTCGCATTTGTGAAGAAGACCCTCGCATTTGCGAAGGGTGGCAGTTTGCTTTTGCGAAATAGTTGCCTTCGCATTTGCGATGTATTGGGTCGCAAATGCGACCGCGACAAGAAATCTCCTGGTTCGCATTTGCGATAAGATGTTCACATTTGCGGGGTTCGCATTTGCGAATCCCATGTCACAAATGCGACATCTGCAACATGTTAAATGCTAAGAATTCCAAGACTTTGCTTCATTTTGTTATATTTTGATTTATAGCTTCGATGAGAGGCACTCTTTTGAAGGGATTTTCATACCAAATCATTGGGTAAGTACCTCTAATAAATTCTCAACTATATTTCATAATTTTATATAAGATTTAACATCAAATTCATGAGAAATCTAGGGAAATGTTGGAAATTTTGTCAAAGTTTTGAAAAATAAAAATTTGGGATTTGAGAGTCGAATAGTACTCTGATTTGAAAACAAAATACATATTTGGACTCGTTGGGCTATGGGTAGTCAAGACATACCCTTGGACCCGCGTTTTGACCGAGCAGGCCTGGGGTGTGACTTTTATTGATTTTTTAGAAATCTAATAAAAATTATAGCTTTATTAATTGAAATTATTTTCTCTTATATTGTGTGATATATTCAAGTCGTCTTTGGCTAGATTAAGCCGAGCGGAGGTGAATTGGTAAAGGAAAAAGCTAAATTTGAGTATTGAGTTAGCGGAATTGAGGCAAGCGTCTTGCCTAACTTTATTGAGGGAATTTTTTTCTCCTATTTTACATGGTTTGCTACATGCGGGGGTGATATATATACATGAGGTGACGAACGTACATGTATGTTCCAAGGTTAATCATGCTCGGGAGGTAGATTATGTTATATTTGTATTTGTAGAATTAAAAGACTTTCCTGCTTCATGCCTTACTTGACTCTTCGATGCTAAGAACGTAGTATCAAATGTTAGAAATCAAGACCTAGCTTATCATGACCTGATCAAATTTGACGGAATTCTGAGAATACATTGATGTGTCTAATTCGGTCATCTCTATGCGTAATCCTTAATACATTGCTACAACTGGTATTTTTGAGATACTAGATTATATACTTGTGTTGTTGATCATTTGGGAGTTTTGTGGGAGTACTTGAATAATACAGTTCTTTAGGGTTTATTGAATCATCGTTGGCTTGGAAAGTTGTGATTGGGATTTGTTTGAAATATTCACTTAAACACTCTCCTTGATGTTATTTATGCTTCCTGCCTTGTTTATCATTAATATACATATGTTTGGTAAGGAAGAGTGTAAAGCACAAAGGGTTGTGTCGTGCCATTGTTTATATATTATCATGTGAGGGAGAGTGTAAAATACTAAGGGTGAAGCCATTCCATATTATTTGAGAGTAAAAGCACGAAGGGTGATGTCGTGCCATATTATTGAGAGTAAACGCATGAAGGGTGATGTCGTGCCACATCATTTAAGATTAAAAGCACAAAGTGGGATGTCGTGCTATTTTATTTATATTGTTATGCTTTTATATTATCGTAAGATCATGGCACGATGGGTGTTTCCGTGCAGGCGAGGATGAGGGACATGCATTATGTTGTGATATCTGTTTTCCGTGTATATGTTCACGTCTTTATCTTGAGCGGTTATTGTCGTATTTATGGATCTCGTGTGACTTGTTGTTATTGTCCTATCCTTGATCTCTATTTCAATTGTTGTTGTGTTGTCCATGTCTTCTACCTACTCAATTTTCAAACACATGCCTATTTCTTGTTGTTGTAATTACCTCCATGTCGTGTCTATTCTGTTGCATTAGTGTACAATCTATTTTTCTAAGTTAGTCATTCATGCCTCTACTTGTTAACCTGTAAAGATGTGATGACCCAAAAGGTCACCACTTGTTTTAAAACAAAATTTCTGTGGTCTGAGGCCTTAAAAATCTCATTTAGAGTCACCTCAATTTGTGTGCACAGTCCAGGCACGTAGCCAGAAAGTTTAAATATGATAATCTGTGAAAAATTATAAGTTTTGATTATAAAATGAGCTAGTTTGACTTCGGTCAATGTTTTGGGTAAATAGACCCGGACCCATGATTTGACAGTCCCGGAGGGTCCGTAGGAAAATATGGGACTTGGGCGTATGCCTGGAATCGAATTCCGAGGTTCCAAGACCGAGAAATGAATTTTTAAAGGAAATTGTTTTCTGGAATTGTTTAAACAAATTTAAAATGAAATTTGATTAGAACATGATGGTATCGGGCCCGTATTTTGGTTTCGGCACCAGGTACAGGTATATTACATGATTTAAGACATTTTTGTGGAATTTGGTGAAAAATGGATGTCATATGACGTGATTCAGACTCAAATTGCAAAATTTATGTTTAAAGAAGTTTTGGAGAAAATTTCATTGATCTCGAGACTCAATTTGATGTTCATGATGTTATTATGATGATTTGGTTATACGAGTAGGTCCATATGATGTTTTTGAGTTAGTATGCACACTTGGTTTGGAGTTCCGAGGGCTCTGGTGAGTTTCGGGTAGGTTCGGGATGTTTTAGACTTAAAACCAAAAGTTGCAGGTCTCTGAAGCCAGGCTTCACAGTCCGCGGTGGAAACTTCGCGGCCACGGTGGGGGCCAGTGTGGTCCGCGGTCGGTTTTGTGTGGTCCGTGGTGGAGGCCTGTGCGGCCGCAACACATTTCGTGCGGTCCGAACAGGGCACTAGACCGGAGTACCTCAGGAAGGCCTGTGCGGCCGCAGTCCATTTTGTGCGGTCTGCACAGGGGGTCTGAGAGGGGTATAAATAGACAAAATTTTCAGTTATTTTGCATTTTACAAAATCCCAAAAATATAAGTGGTGATTTTTCAAACAATATTTCTTCTCCAAATCAATTGTAACTTATTTTTAACTAGTTTTCTTCAATCATTAACATCTTTTAACATGATTTCAACTTCAAATCAATTATTTTCATGGGGGAATTGAGTGTTTTGGGTAGAACCTAGGTTTTTCAAAAATTGGGGATTTGGACCTCGATTTGAGGTCCGATTTCAAAATAAATTACATATTTGAGCTCTTGGGGGAATGGGTAATCGGGTTTTGGTTCGAACCTCGGGTTTCGACCACGTGGGCCCGGGGGCGATTTTGACTTTTTGGGTAAAACTTTGGAAAACTCATTTCATGCATTCATAATCAATTCATTTAGCGTTTATTGATGTAATTAAGTAAAATGTGACTAGATACGAGCAAATTGGCGGTGGAATCAAGGGGTAAAGCTATAAGTTGAGGCTTGAACTGTGTTCGTTGCATCGAGGTAAGTGTTTGGTCTAACCTTAGCTTGAGGGATTAGGAGTTGTGTCCTATTTTCTATTTGCTTCTTGTCGAGTACGACGTATAGGCATGGTGACGAGTATCTATACGTTGGTGTCAAGCATGACCGTGAGTCTTATATTGTGATTTTCATGATTTCGTTGTATTATTCATGCCTTGGTGAAGATTTCTAATTGTTGTATGAAGTTTGTGGAAAGAATTGTGACCTATGAACATTGAGGAGCGTTAACTCAAGTTGTATAAGTGAAATTGTGAAAGTATAAGTGACAATTGAACTTTTAGAGCATTGGCTCGAGTTGTGAAAGTATAAGTGATAATAGAACCTCTACAACATTGACTCGAGTTGTGAAGTGAATTGTGAAGTAAAGTTGAGATTGAGAAGAGATCATTATCTTGACACCCTTGCCGGGATTTAATTGTTTAATTGTTGACACCCAGGAATGTCATCCATTTCTATCCCGCCATATCGTATGGCCCCGCCGGAGTTGAAAGAGTTGAATGAATAGTTGCAAGACTTGCTGGAGAAGGGTTTCATTAGAGCTAGTGTTTTGCCTTGGGGTACGCCGGTGTTGTTTGTTAAGAAGAATGACGGATCGATGAGAATGTGTATTGATTACCAGCAGTTGAACAAGGTTACAATCAAGAATAAGTATCCATTGCTGAGGATCGATGATTTGTTTGACCAGCTTCAGGGTGCCAAGGTATTTTCAAAGATTGACTTGAGTATGGCTACCATCAGTTGAGGATTAGGGCATCCGATGTCCCTAAGACAGCATTCTGCACTTGGTACGGGCATTATGAGTTCTTGGTTATGTCATTTAGGTTGACCAATGCCCTAGCAACTTTTATGGATTTAATGAACCGAGTGTTCATGCCTTATTTGTATTCATTTGTGATAGTCTTCATTGATGATATTTTGAGATATTCCCGCAGCTAGGAGGAGCAGGAGCAACATCTAAGAGTGGTTCTTCAGATTTTGAGGGATAGTCAGTTATATGCTAAAATTTCGAAGTGTGAGTTCTGGTTGAGTTCAATTGTATTCCTGGGTCATGTTGTATCGGCAGAGGGTATTCAGGTTGATCCGAAGAAGATTGGGGAAGTCAAGAACTAGCCTAGACCAGCGTCATCTACAGAGATTCGGAGTTTTTTGGGATTGGCAGGCTACTATCATCGGTTCGTGGAGGGGTTCTCATCTATCGCAGCCCGATGACTAGGTTGAGCTAGAAGGGTGCCCAGTTCAGATGGTCGGACGAGTGTGAGGCGAGCTTTCAAAAGCTCAAGACAGCTCTGACTACGGCACCAGTGTTGGTTTTGCCCACAGGTTTAGGGCCTTATAAAGTTTATTGTGATGCATCTCGTATTGGGCTTGGTGTAGTGTTGATGCAGGATGGCAAGGTCATTGCCTATGCTTTGCGGCAGTTGAAGATTCATGAGAAGAACTATCTGATTCATGACTTGGAGTTGGCAGCTCACGCATTGAAGATTTGGAGGCATTATCTGTATGGCGTGGTATGTGAGGTGTTCACGGATCACAAGAGTCTTCAATATTTGTTCAAGCAAAAGGAGTTGAATTTGAGACAGGGGAGGTGGTTGGAGTTGTTGAAATATTATGATATCACTATCTTGTATCATCCGAGAAAGGCCAATGTGGTGGCTGATGTGTTGAGTAGGAAGTCAGTCAGTATGGGCAATCTTGCTTATATTCAGGTCGGTAAGAGACCGCTTGCTTTGGACGTTCAGGCTTTGGCCAATCAGTTTGTGAGGTTGGATATTTCTGAGCCTAGTTGTGTATTGGCCTGCACGGTCGCTCGTTCTTCTTTATTGGAGCGTATCCGTGATCGCCACTATGATGATCCTCATTTGCGTGTCCTTAGAGACACGGTGTAGCGTGGAGGTTCCAAGCAAGTTACCGTAGATGATGATGGAGTTTGAGATTGCAAGGCCGAGTTTGTGTGCCTAATGTGGATGGGCTCCGAGAGTTGATTTTAGAGGAGGCCCATAGCTCCCGGTACTCTATTCATCCGAGCGCCGTGAAGATGTATCAGGATTTGCGGCAGCATTATTGGTGGCGGAGAATAAAGAAGGATATCGTTGCATATGTAGCTTGGTGTTTAAATTTGCAGCAGGTTAAGTACGAGCATTAAAGGCCTGGTGGTTTATTTTAGAGGATTGAGCTTCCCGAGGGGAAGTGGGAGCGGATCACTATGGATTTCGTTGTTGGACTCCCGCAGACTCGGAGGAAGTTTGACGCAGTATGGGTCATTATTGATAGGCTGACCAAGTCAGCGCATTTCATTCCTGTGGCAGTCTTCTATTCATCCGAGAGGTTAGCTAAGATCTATATCCGGGAGATTGCTCGTCTTCATGGTGTGCCGGTATCTATCATTTCGGACTACGGTACGCAGTTTACCTCGCGTTTTTGGAGAGCAGTTCAGCGTGAGTTGGGCACCTAGGTTGAGTTGAGTATAGCATTTCATCCTCATACGGAGGGGCAGTCCGAGCAAACTATTCAGATTTTGGAGGATATGCTCCAAGCTTGTGTCATTGACTTTGGAGGCTCATGGGATCAATTTTTGCCTTTAGTAGAGTTTGCCTACAACAACAGTTACCAGTCGAGTATCTAGATGGCTCCTTATGAGGCTTTATATGGTAGACAGTGTCGATCTCCGGTTGGATGGTTTGAGCCGGAAGAGGCTCGATTGTTGGGTACGGATCTGGTTTAGGAGGCTTTGGACAAGGTTAGGATTATTCAGGATAGGCTTCGTACAGCTCAGTACAGGCAAAAGAGTTATGCAGACCGCAAGGTTCGAGATGTGGCTTTTACGGTAGGAGAGCGAGTATTGCTCTGTATGTCTCCTATGAAGGGCGTGATGAGATTTGGGAAGAAGGTCAAGCTTAGCCCTAGGTTCATCGGTCCATTTGAGATTCTTGATCAAATGGGAGAGGTGGATTATATACTTGCATTGCCGCCGAGCTTATCAGCCGTGCATCCAGTGTTTCATGTGTCCGTGCTCTGGAAATATCACGGCGATCCATCCCATGTGTTAGATTTCAGCACTGTCTAGTTGGACAAGGACTTGTCTTATGAGGAGGAGCCGGTAGATATTCTAGACCAGCAGATTCGTCAGTTGAAGTCGAAGAGTTTTCCTTCTATTCGTGTTCAGTGGAGAGGTCAACCTCCTGAGGCATCGACCCGGGAATCCGAGTCCGATATGCGGAGCCGTTATCCCCATCTTTTCCCCGACTCAGGTACTTCTTTCTTCTGTCCGTTCGAGGACGAACGGTTGTTTTAGAGGTGGAGAATGTGATGACCCAAAAGGTCATCACTTGTTTTAAAATGAAATTTCCGTGGTTTGAGGCCTTGAAAACCTTATTTAGAGTCACCTCGATTTGAGTGCGCAGTCCGGACGCGTAGCCGAAAAGCTTAAATATGATAATTAATGAAAAATGATAAGTTTTGATTATAAAATGAGCTAATTTGACTTCGGTCAACATTTTGAGTAAACATAGTCGGACCTGTGATTTGACGGTCCCGGAGGGTCCGTAGGAAAATATGGGACTTGGGCGTATGCCCGGAATCGAATTCCGAGGTCCCAAGCCCGAGAAATGAATTTTTAAAGGAAATTGTTTTCTGGAATTGTTTAAAGAAATTTGAAATGAAATTTGATGAGAACATGATAGTATCGACCCCGTATTTTGGTTCCGGCGCCTGGTACAGGTCTATTACATGATTTAAGACATTTCTGTGGAATTTGGTGAAAAACGGATATCATATGACGTGATTTGGACTCAAATTGCAAAATTTATGTTTAAAGAAGTTTTGGAGAAAATTTCATTGATCTCGAGACTTAATTTGATGTTCATGATGTTATTTTGATGATTTGGTTATACGAGTAGGACCATATGATGTTTTTGAGTTAGTATGCACACTTGGTTTGGAGTTCCGAGGGCTCGGGTGAGTTTCGGGTAGGTTTGGGATGTTCTAGACTTAAAACCAGAAGTTGCAGGCCTCTGAACCCGCCAGTGCTGTCCGCACAAAATTGTGTGCGACCGCGGAAGGGGGCCAGTGTGGTCCGCACAAAATTGTGTGCGACCGCGGAAGGGGGCCAGTGCGGTCCGCGGTCGGTTTTGTGCGGTCCGCGGTGGAGGCCTATGCGGCTGCAGCACATTCCGTGCGGTCCGAACAGGGCACTGGACCGCAGTACCTCAGGAAGGCTTGTGCGGCCGCAGTCCATTTTGTGCGGTTCGCACAGGGGGTCTGAGAGGGGTATAAATAGACGAGATTTTCAGTTATTTTGCATTTTACAAAAACCCCAAAAATAGAAGAGGCGATTTTTCAAACAACCTTTCTTCTCCAAATTAATTGTAAGTCATTTTTAACTAGTTTTCTTCAATCATTAACATCTTTTAGCATGATTTCAAATTCAAATCAATTATTTTCATGGGGGAATTGGGTGTTTTGGGTAGAACCTAGGTTTTTCAAAAATTGGGGATTTGGACCTCGATTTGAGGTCCGATTTCAAAACAAATTACATATTTGAGCTCGTAGGGGAATGGGTAATCGGGTTTTGGTTCGAACCGGGTTTTAACCACGTGGGCCCGAGGGAGATTTTGACTTTTTGGGTAAAACTTTGGAAAACTCATTTTCATGCATTCAAAATTGATTCATTTAACGTTTATTAATGTAATTAAGTAAAATGTGACTAGATACGAGCGAATTGGCGGTAGAATCAAGGGGTAAAGCTATAATTGAACCTTGAGTTGTGTTCGTGGCATCGAGGTAAGTGTTTGGTCTAACCTTAGCTTGAGGGATTAGGAGTTGTGTCCTATTTGCTATTTGCTTCTTGTCGAGTATAATGTATAGGCATGGTGACGAGTATCTATATGTTCGTGTCAAGCATGATCGTGACTCTTATATTGTGATTTTCATGATTTCGTTGTATTATTCATGCCTTGGTGAAGATTTCTAATTGTTGTATGAAGTTTGTGGAATGAATTGTGACCTATGAACATTGAGGAGCGTTGACTCAAGTTGTATAAGCGAAATTGTGAAAGTATAAGTGACAATTGAACTTTTAGAGCATTGGCTCGAGTTGTGAAAGTATAAGTGATAATAGAACCTCTACAACATTGGCTCGAGTTGTGAAGTGAATTGTGAAGTAAAATTGAGAATGAGAAGAGATCATTATCTTGACACCTTTGCCGGTATTTAATTGTTTAATTGTTGACACCCTCGCCAGGATTTTAATTGTTTAATCGTTGTTCCCTTGCCAGGATTTAATTGTTTAATTGTTGTTCCCTTGCCGGAATTTAATCGTTTGACTGTTGTTCCCTTGCCGAGATCTCTATTACTATTTTGTTTATTCCTTTGCCCCTTTGCTTGTGATTGTGGTTTGGGTGAGGAAGAGTGTTAAAGCACGAAGGGTGATGACGTGCATTGTTTGTTATTGTAAGGAAAGAGTGTAAAGCACGAAGGGTGATGCCGCGCCGCACGACGTACCATTCTGTGCAGATTTTCATTGATTATATGGTGAGGAAAGAGAGTAAAAGCACGAAGGGTGGTGTCGTGCACATTTTGATTATATGATTGTTTTGGTAAGGACGAGAGTAAAAGCACGAAAGATGATGCCATGCACATTTTATTATATAACTGCTTTGGTGAGGTTGAGAGTAAAAGCACGAATGGTGATGTCGTGCAATTGTTGATTTTTGCTTCCTTGTTGATATTCTAGTTATGTTGTTTCTTTTCTTACTTAATGCCTTTCTATTCGGAACTATTATCTTCCCCACAACATGTTTCCACTCCCACATTGACTGGTTATTTTTCCGTATTTCTTTTCCGCTGTATATATATTTGAACTGCATAGGTTTATTTTGTAGTCTGGTCCTAGCCTCGTCACTACTTCGCCGAGGTTAGGCTAGACACTTACCAGCACATGGGGTCGATTGTGCTGATACTCCACTCTACACTGTGTGCAGATCCAGGAGTAGCTTTCAGACAATAGTTGGAGGGCTTCCTTCAGTCCACTCGGAGCCCCAAGGTAGACCCGTAGGCGTCCGTAGGCCCTAGCGTCTCCCTCTATCTCTATTTTCTGTTTCATTTCCTTTTGTTCAGAAACTATGTATTGTATTTCTTTAGACCTTGTATGTAGCAACTCTTAAACAGTCTATGACACTATGACAACAGGTTTTGGGGTATTTGAAGTTTCAAAAGTTGTAATAGACGTAGCCTTAAGATATATAATTGTTGACTTCCGCTTATTTATTTAAAATTCCGCTTTTATCCTATTATCGACTTGTGTTTGTTAAAAAGAAGCAAAAAATGAAAGTGTAGCAAGTAGTTAAGGTTTGGCTTGCCTAGCTCCCATTAGTAGGCACCATCACGACTCCCGAGGGTGGGAAATCCGGGTCGTGACAAAAGATCATGTGTTTCCTTATTATTTGTTATATCCGTACTTAAGCCTCCATCATGCAGTTAATTGAAGTTGATATTCCTTGTTTTTCAATTGTTGTCATTACTGACATATTTTTCGCCTAGTCTTTTATTGTTGCCTACATGTATATCCTCGTTAATTATTGCTACTTGCGTATTTCCTACTTTGTAATTCATGTTATCGGTATTTCTGTCATCTGGTTAGTTCTGTTATACGTATATTGGGTTAGGATGAAATAAAAGCATGAAGGATGTTGCTGTGTAATTGACTTGATATCTAAGTACATTCCTCATGCTATGAAGTTATAAAGTGATTGTCGTCGTGTATCGGTTTCATTCTAAGGAAACGATTGGTCGAGGTATTGTAAGATGGTAAATTGTTATCAATGCTGGTATTCGGTTAATGTTTGCTTATTCGTTTCATGTATTCTTCTTTGTTATATCATGGTATAGTTCTATTATAGATTTACGGTACAGGTTTTATCAGTGTGTATCTTTAAATTAAAAAGCCTCGTCACTACTTCGACGAGGTTAGACAAGATACTTACCAGTACATGGGGTCGGTACTACACTTCTACACATTGCGTGCAGATTGTTTTGGAGTGGAGCTACTGGTGATGTCGGGTACTGGTTCTGAAGATGCTCATGCATTCCGAATATAGTTGCCACTTGTCCTTGGTAGCTTAGACTTTGGTAATTTGTTTATGTAACTTTCAAACAGAACGTGTAATTATTTATATCAGTTTTGCAAATTTCAAGTCTTAGAAGTTCGTGATTCGTACTACTAGTTCTTGGGTCAATTTATAAATATTCAGATGATTCTTCACTACTTCCCTATAATCTCATTTGGAATGTATTTTCTATTATTTAACTTACCTAACGGATAAAATTAGGTGCCATCACGACTTGTGATTTTTGGATCGTGACAAACATGCTGTAAATCTTAATAGTAATCGATAACTTCTGGTCACACCAAGTTTTACCTCTGAAATTCTTCTAGAAAAGAGATCTCAAGCCTCAGATATGATAATTATTTGATGTTTTTTGTGCCATACATTTGGGTCTGCGTACCGAAATACCTAAAACTTAGATATATAAGGACCTTCATGTCAGTTTAATCATTTAGGTTTCACCTCTACAATCTTAATTCTACGAGCTATTCATTGAATGGGCATACTATTAACTTTCATACTTCAAGGTTACAATATTAAATTTGACCTTTATAATTTTAAATTTTATGAGTTATTCGTTGACGTGGTATACGATATTTCAACCGATGCACAGTTTTTTTTTATATACACAATCGAATCCATGAAATAATTTAATCTATAAAATCTACTGTGTGTACAATTTAATCCATGAAATAATTTAATCTATAAACTCTACTATGTATACAATTTGTCACGACCCGAATTTTTTATTCTCGGGAATCATGATGGTGCCTACTCATAAAAGCTAGGCAAGGCGAGAGTTACAAATTTTATTACCCTTTTTACTTAGCCTTTTAACAGTTCAATATAACATGCGATCAACAACGGAATAGCCATGATAATAACATAAATGCAGAAGACAAAATCTGATAATATCACAAAATACTAATACGAAAATCCAAAATATAACTCTACCCAGAATTTGGTTTCATAATGTCAGGGACTATCTATGATTATTACAAACAACGGTCTGAATGAAAGATACAAATCTGTCTCGGAACTACATAAAAACAGAATGAAAAGATAGAAGGGGACGCTAAGGCCTGCGGACGCCTGCAGGACTACCTTGATTCTTCTGATAGACTGAAGGCAACAACTTCATTGTGGTCCAAAAGTTCTAGTACCGGGATCTGCACATAGTACAGAATGTAGTATCAGCACAACAGACACCATGTGCTGGTAAGTGTCGAGCCTAACCTCGGCGAAGTAGTGAGGAGGTTAGGACAAGACTACCAAATAAACCTGTGCAGTTATATCATATACAACAAATAATAATGACAAAAAGTGGCAACTAAAGATGGAAAGGGGAAACATGCTCGGGGGAATATCATGTACAACCAAAATTTAGTAAAGAAGCATACGGAGCACAAAAATTCTACTATAAGCAGGAATAAGGAGAACAATCACAAGTGCACAACATCACCCTTGGTGCTTTTACTCTCGTTCTCACCATATGACTCAATATATTCAGCACAACATCACCCTTCGTGCTTTTACCTTACATAATCATGGCACGGCATTATCGGCATGACATCACCCTTCGTGCATTAATAGTCCCTTACAAATATCACGCACGGCATCACCCTTCGTGCTTTTACACTCATCCTTACCCAAGCAACAATCACAAAGCAACTCGGGCAAGGGAATCAATAAAATCACAATAGAATCCCGGCAAGGGAACAATAGTATTACAATAAAACCCCGACAAGGGAAGTAATATCATAAACAATAACATCCCGGCAAGGGAACAATATCATAAACCTCTTATCTTTTCCACAATTACTCCACAACTCAATTCTCAACTTGAGCCAATGCTTTAAAATGTTCAATTACCAAGAATACTTCCATGAACTTTGCTCAACATTAGAAATCATCATATTAAGCATGGATTACACATAATGGAATCACAACAATCATAATATAAGACTCACAGGCATGCTTGACTCCGACGTATAGATACTCGTCACCACACCTATACGTCGTACTCAACAATTAATACATAGCAAATAAGACCAAGACTCCTATTCCCTCAAGCTAAGGTTAGACCAAACATTTACCTCAATGCCACGAACACAATCAAGCCTCAACTACCGCTTTACCTCTTGATTCCACCACCAATTCCCTTGTATCTAGCCAAAATTTACTTAACGGTATCAATAAATGTTAAATGAATCAATTCTAATGCATAAAAATATATTTTCCAATGATTTCCCCAAAAAGTAAAAAATTGACCCCGAGCCCACATGGTCAAAACCCGATGTTCGAACCAAAACTTGATCACCCATTCACCCACAAACTCAAATATATAATTTGTTTTGAAATCGGACCTTAAATCGAGGTCCAAATCCCCAAAATTTGAAAATCCTAAATTCTACCCAAAAACACCCATTTCCCTCATGAAAACCCTTGATTTTGAATTGAAATTATGTGAAAAGATGTTATAGATTGAAGAAAATGAGTTAGAAATGACTTACAATTGATTTGGTGAAGAACTTTTCTTTGGAAAATCGCCCAAGAGAGCTTAGGGTTTGAGAGAGTTTGAAAAATAAAGAAATTTCGTCTAAGTTATAATTTGCACAGGTGCAGATATCACATTTGCGATGCCAGGTTCGCAAATGTGAACTCGCAAATGCAGCCCAGGCTTCGCAAATGCGAAGGTAGGCCAGTCCTGCTTTCTTCAAAAATGCGAACTACTGCTCGCAATTGCGGTCCCTGTTGAAGTCGCATTTGCAACATTGAGCTTCGCAAATGCGAAGATCTCCCTGCCCAGCCCATCTTCGCAATTGCAATAATTCTTCGCAATTGCAAGCCAGGCTTTGCAATTGCGAAGCCTGCAGACATGCAACACAACAATAGTTTTCCTATGTCCAATTTCACTCCGCGGCCTATCCAAAACTCACCCGAGCCCTCAGGGCACCAAACCAAACATGCACGCAAGTTCAAAAATATCATATGGACTTGCTTGTGCGATCAAATCATCAAAATAATATCAACAACTATGAATTAAACCACAAATACCTGAAATCACTCAAGAACATCAAAATTCTAATTTTCTCAATTAAAGGTCCGATTTATACTAAACGAACTTCGATTCTTACCAAACTTCACATATTCAACTTAATTATTATATAAGACCTGTATCGGGCTGAAACAAAAATACGGGCCCGATACCATCAATTTCAAACCTCTTTACATTTCCAAAAAACACTTTTAAAATTTTAGTTAAACAATTTCTTTCAAAAATTCATTTATCGGGCTTGGGACCTCAGAATTCGATTACGGACATACGCGCAAGTCTCATATTTTACTACGGACCCTACGAGACTGTCAGATCACGGGTCCGGGTCCTTTTACCAAGAATGTTGACCAAAATCAACATTAATCAATTTTAAAAGCCAATTTCCTTATTTTACTTAGTTTTCACATAAACGTTTTCCGAAAATGCACCCGGACTGCACACGCAGATCAAGGTAAGACAAAAAGAGGGTTTTAAGGCCTCAGAACACAGAATTTACTTTCAAAATGAGGGTCATCACATTCTCCACCTCTAAAACAATCGTTCGTCCTCGAACGGACATAAGAAAAGTACCTGAGTCGGAGAAAATATGGGGTTATCGGCTCCTCATATCAGACTCGGACTCCCAAGTAGCTTCCTTGGCATGCTGACCTCTCCACTGAACACGGATAGAAGGGAAACTCTTCGATCTCAACTGACGAACATGCCGGTCTAGAGTAGCCACTGGCTCCTCCTTATAGGACAAGTCCTTGTCCAACTGGACAATGCTGAAGTCTAACACATGGGATGGATCGTCGTGATACTTCCGAAGCATGGACACATAAAACACTGGATGCACGCCTGATAAACTCGGCGGCAATGCAAGTCTGTAAGCCACCTCTCCCACTCGATCAAGAATCTCAAAAGGACCAATGAATCTAGGGCTTAGCTTGCCCTTCTTTCCAAATCTCATCACGCTCTATATAGGCGACACCCGAAGCAACACCCGCTCGCCGACCATGAACGCTACGTCACGAACCTTACAGTCGGCATAACTCTTTTGATTGGACTTATCTATACGAAGCCTATCCTGAATGATCTTGACCTTTTTCAAGGCAACATGTACTTGATCTACACGCAACAACTGAGCCTCTCGGCTCAAACTACCCAACCGGCGACCGACACCGCCTACTATATAAAGCCTCATAAAGAGCCATCTGGATGCTCCACTGGTAGCTGTTGTTGTAGACAAACTCCGCTAAAGGGAAGAACTGATCCCATGAGCCTCCAAAGTCGATAACACAAGCTCGGAGCATATCCTCCAAAATTGAATAGTACGTATGGACTGCTCGTCCGTTTGAGGATGAAACGTTGTGCTCAACTCGACCCGTGTGCCCAACTCACGCTGAACTACCCTCCAGAAATGTGAGGTAAACCGCGTACCTTAGTTAGAAATGATACACACGGGCAGACCATGAAGACAAACAATCTCTCGGATATAGATCTCGGCTAACCTCTCAGAAAAATAAGAAACTATCACAGGAATGAAATGTGCTGAATTGGTCAGCCTATCAACAATAACCCGCACTGCATCGAATTTCCCCTAAGTCCATGGGAGTTCAACAATAAAGTCCATAGTGATATGCTCCCACTTCCTCTCAGGAATCTGAATCTTTTGGAATAAACCATCAGGTCTCTGATGCTCGTATTTTACCTGCTAACAATTCAAACACCGAGACACATATGCAACAATATCCTTCTTCATCCTCCTCCACCAATAATGCTGCCGCAAGTCTTGATACATCTTAGCGGCGCCCGGATGAATAGAGTACTGGGAACTATAGGCATACTCTAAAATTAACTCTTGAAGTCCATCCACATTAGGCACACAAACTCGACCGTGCATCCTCAAAACTCCATCATCCCCTAATGTAACTTGCTTGGCATCACCGTGCCGCACTGTGTCCCTAAGGACACACAAATGAGGATCATCAAACTGCCGATCTCGGATACGCTCAAATAATGAGGAACGAGCGACTGTGCAAGATAACACACGACTGGGCTCAGAGACATCCAACCTTACGAACTAATTGGCCAAAGCCTGAACATCTAAAGTAAGTGGCCTCTCACAGACCGAAATGTACGCAAGACTGCCCATGCTGGCTGACTTTCTATTCAAAGCATCGACTACCACATTGGCCTTCCCCGGATGATATAAGATGGTGATATCATAGTCTTTCAATAGCTCCAACCACCTCATCTGCCTCAAATTTAGCACCTTCTGCTTGAACAAGTATTGTAGACTGTTGTGATACCTGAACACCTCACACGACACACCATATCAATAGTGCCTCCAAATCTTCAACACATGAATAATGGCTGCTAACTCCAAATTATGAACTGGATAATTCTTCTTATGAATCTTCAACTGTCGCGAAGTATAATCAATGATGTTGCCATCGTACATCAACACCGCACCAAGTCCAATATGATATGCGTCACAATAAACTATATATGACCCTAAACCTGTAGGCAATACCAACACCGTTGCCATAGTCAAAGCTGTCTTGAGCTTCTAAAAGCTCGCCTCACACTCGTCCGACCACCTGAACTGGGCACCCTTCTGGGTCAACCTAGTCATCGGGGCTGCAATAGATGAAAACCACTCCACAAACTGACAGTAATAGCCTGCCAAACCCAAGAAACTTCGGATCTCTATAGCTGATGCGGGTCTAGGCTAGTTCTTGACTGCCTCTATCTTTTTCGAATCCACCTGAATACCCTCTGCTGATATAATGTGACCCAAGAATGCAACTGAACTCAACTAGAACTCACACTTCGAAAAGTTGGCATACAACTGACTATCTCTCAAATTCTGAAGAACAACTCTCAGATGGTGCTCATGCTCTTCTCGACTGCGGGAATAGATCAAAACATCATCAATGAAGACTATCACGAATGAATCCAAGTAAGGCTTGAACACTCAGTTCATCAAATCCATAAAAGTTTTTGGGGCATTTGTCAACCCGAATGACATTACCAAGAACTCATAATACCCGTAGCGAGTATGGAAAGATGTATTAGGGACATCACATGCCCTAGTCCTCAACTGATGGTATCTAGATCTCAAGTCAATCTTCGAAAATACCTTGGCACCCTGAAGCTGATCAAGAAAATCATCAATCATCGGCAATGGATACTTATTCTTAATTGTAACCTTGTTCAACTGCCGACAATCTATGCACATCCTCATCAATCCGTGTTGCTTCTTGACAAACAACACCGGTGCACCTCAAGGCGAGACACTAGGTCTAATAAAGCCCTTATCAAGCAAGTCTTGCAACTGTTCCTTCAATGTTTTCAACTCAGGCGGGCCCATACGATACGGTGAAATAGAAATGGGCTGAGTGCCTAGAGCCAAATCAATGCAGAAGTCAATATCCCTGTCAGGTGGTATACCCGGCAGGTCTGAAGGAAATACCTCAGTAAACTCACGAACAACAGGCACAGAATCCATAGAAGAAACCTCGACACTAGAATCACGAACATACGCTAAATAATCCAAACATCCCTTATCAACCATACACCGATCCTTCATATATGAGATAACCCTGCTGGTAGAATGACAGGAGTCCCTCTCCACTCTAAATGAGTTAAACCCGGCAAGGCTAAGAACACAATCTACCATAATAGAATCACCCACCAATGTAGACGCATATATAAGAGCACTCAAGGAATTACTAGGCATGACCAGATATGGTGCAAAATAAAATGACACATAGGAGTATGTAGATCCTGGATCAAATAGAACTGAAGAATCTCTACTACAAATCAGGCTTGGCTGGAAGAGCATAACATCGGGGCTGGGGCCCACCACTCTGAACTACATCTCTAGGACGGCCTCCTACTGGCTAGCCTCCACCTCTAATGGCCTGACCTCCACCTCTAATACCTCTACCTCCACCTCTAGCACCTCTACCTCTACCTCTAGCTGGCTAAGCGGGCGGTGGAACAGTCAGTATCTGAACCATGGCACGGGAACCCTGATGTTGAGAGCTGCTTGGTGCTCGAGGTAAAAATCAAGCAATATTCCTCGTGTCACCACAAGTATAACAATCCCTCGGCTGTTGAGACTGCTGACCCTGACAGCCTGAATACCCAACCTAAAAACTCTGGAGCGGGGGTGCACTGATAGGAGCTGGCAGTGCACTGTAGGGAAGCTTATCAGAATACTACATATGAGAACCACGGTCATCTGGAGCACCATGAGAAGCCTGTAGTGATGAATGAAATGGCCTGGAAGGATGGCCCCTACCAAAAGAATCCCTGCCTCCAAACGAGGCACCTATGAATGTACCCGAGTGACGAGGCCTCTTTTTAGACCCCTGACCACCCCCTATGATAGAACCATCTCAACTCTCCTGGCTACATTAGCCGCATCTTGAAAAGAAATCTCGCTCCCCGTCTCCTTAGCCATCTACAATCGAATAGGCTGAATGAGTCCCTCAATGAACCTCCTCACTCTCTCTCTTAGTGGGAAGTATAAGAAGAACATGATGGGCCAAGTCAATGAATCTGGTCTTGTAGTAAGTAACAGTCATAGAACCCTCTAGAGACGCTCAAACTGTCTCCGATAGTTTTTCCTTTAAGTGATAGGAAGAAACTTCTCCAGAAATAGCTGAGAGAACTTATGCCAAGTCAAATCCGATGACCCAACTGGTATAGCCAAACAATAATCTCTCCACCAAGTCTTGGCGGATCCAGAAAAGACAAAAAGTAGCAAAGTCGACCCCATTGGTCTCCACTAAACCCATGTTTTGTAGAACCTCATGACAGTTGTCCAAATAATCCTGGGGATCATCAGAAGATGTACCACCAAAAGTAGTAGTGAAAAGCTTGGTGAACATGTCCAACCTCCCCAAGGCATCAGCAGATATAGCTGGCCCCTCACCGGTCTGTGCCACAACACCAGGCTGAACTACCCCGACTGTTTGAGCTGCTAAAGTCTAAAACTGGAGAGCCATCCGCTCCAGAATGTGAGTAGCAGGAGTCTGAGCTCCTCCTCTAGCGTGAGAGATGGCTGGTGCTACAGGAAGCAAGGCTGCCTAGGAGACACTCTCCATAAGGCCCACTAGACGGACCGGAGCATCCTGAAGTACAGGGGTTGCGATGAACCCCTCTAGGACCTTAGCTGGTCCTACTGGAACTGTCTGGGCTAGAACCTCATCGTCAAACTCAACCTTAGGCTCTGCCGCTGGTGTTGCTGCTCGAGCTCTGGTTGAGCTCTACCTTTACCTCGGGCTCTAGCATGGCCTCGACCTCTACCCCTCGCAGGATCTGGTACTGGGGGCTCGGGTTACTGGTCAGCTGATGAAGCGGTACGTGTTCTCACCATTTGCGAAAGAACAGAGTGGAAGTTCAATTAGCATTGAGAAATCAAGTTACACAACAGGAAAGAATAAATGTGAAGTTTTTCCTAACTCTGTAGCCTCTGGGATAAATAGAGACGTTTTCGTACCGATCCCTCAGATTCTACTAAGCTTGTCCGTGAATTGTGAGACCTAAGCAACCTAGAGCTCTAATACAAACTTGTCATGATCCGGATTTTACACCCTCGGGAATCGTGATGGCGCCCACTTATGAAAGCTAGGCAAGCCGAGAGTTACAAATTTTATTACCCTTTTTACTTAGCCTTTTAACAGTTCAATATAACATGCGATCAACAGCGGAATAGCCATGATAATAACATAAATTCGGAAGACGAAATCTGATAATATCACAAAATACTAATACGAAAATCCAAAATATAACTCTACCCAGAATTTGGTGTCACAATGTTACGGACTATCTACAATTACTACAAATAACGGTCTGAATGAAAGATATAAATCTGTCTCGAAACTACATAAAAACATAATGAAAAGATAGAAGGGGACGCCAAGGCCTGCGGACGCCTATAGGACTACCTCGGATCTCCTAATAGACTGAAGGTAGCAACCTTACTGTGGTCCAAAAGCTCTAGCACCGGGATCTGCACACAATGCAGAGTATAGTATCAGCACAACCGACCCCAAATGCTAGTAAGTGTCGAGCCTAACCTTGGTGAAGTAGTGACGAGGCTAGGACAAGACTATCAAATAAAACCGTGCAGTTATATCAAATACAACAAATAATAACGACATAAACTAGCAATTAAACATAGGAAGGGGAAACATGCTCGGGGGAATATCATGTATAACAGAAATTCAGTAAAGAAGCATACGGAGCACCAAAATTCAACTATAAGTAGGAATAAGGAGAACAATCACAAGTGCACGGCATCACCCTTCGTGCTTTTACTCTCGTTCTCACAATAAGAATCAATATAATTGGCACAGAATCACCCTTCGTGCTTTTACCTCACATAATCATGGCACGACATTATCCTTCGTGCATTATCACTCATATCATGGTACGATATTACCCTTCGTGCTTTTACATTTACAATATTGGCATGGCATCATCCGTCGTGCATTAACACTCACTCACAAATATCACGCACGGCATCACCCTTCGTGCTTTTACACTCATCCTTACTCAAGCAACAATCACAAAGCAATTCAGGCAAGGGAATCAATAAAATCACAATAGAGTCTCGACAAGGGAATAATAGTATTACAATAAAATCCCGGCAAGGGAAGCAATAACATAAGCAATAACATCCCGGAAAGAAAAACAATATCAAAAGCATTAATATCCCGGCAAGGGAAACAATATCATAACCTCTTCTCTTTTCCACAATTACTCCACAACTCGATTCTCAACTTGAGCCAATGCTCTGAAATGTTCAATTACCAAGAATACTTCCATGAACCTTGCTCAACATTAGAAAAAATCATATTAAGCATGGAGTACATATAACGGAATCACAACAATCATAGTATAAGACTCATGGGCATGCTTGACACCGACTTATAGATACTCGTCACCACACCTATACGTCGTACTCAACAATTAACAATTAGCAAATAAGACCAAGATTCCAATTCCCTCAAGCTAAGGTTAGACCAAACACTTACCTCAATGCCACGAACACAATCAAGCCTCAACTACCGTTTTACCCCTCGATTCCACCACCAATTCGCTTGTATCTGGCCACAATTTACTTAACGATATCAATAAATGCTAAATGAATCAATT
This sequence comes from Nicotiana tabacum, assembly GCF_000715075.1. Classification (NCBI taxonomy): domain Eukaryota; kingdom Viridiplantae; phylum Streptophyta; class Magnoliopsida; order Solanales; family Solanaceae; genus Nicotiana; species Nicotiana tabacum. The sequence goes on from NC_134082.1 coordinate 19,201,901, forward strand.
CTAATGCATGAAAATAGATTTTCCAATGATTTCCCCAAAAAGTCAAAAATTGACCCCGGACCCACATGATCAAAACCTGAGGTTTGAACCAAAACCCTATCACCCATTCACCCACGAACTCAAATATGTAATTTATTTTGAAATCGGACCTCAAAATCGACGTCTAAATCCCCAAAATTTGAAAATCTTAAGTTCTACCTAAAAACACCCATTTCCCCTATGAAAATCATTGATTTTGAATTGAAATCATGAGAAAAGATGTTATAGATTGAAGAAAATGAGTTAGAAATGACTTACAATTGATTTGGTGAAGAACTTTTCTTTGGAAAATCGCCCAAGAGAGTTTAGGGTTTGAGAGAGTTTGAAAAATGATGAAATTTCGTCTAAGTTAAAATTTGCACAGGTGCAGATATCGCATTTGCGATGCCAGGTTCGCAAATGAAAACTCGCAAATGCAAACTCGCAAATGCAGCCCGGGCTTTGCAAATGCGAAGGTAGGCCAGGCATGCTTTCTTCACAAATACGAACTACTGCTCGCAATTGCGGTCCCTGTTGAAGTCGCATTTGCGACATTGAGCTTCGCAAATGCGAAGGTCTCCCTGCCCAGCCCATCTTCGCAATTGCGATAATTCTTCGCAATTGCGAATCCTACAGACCTGCAACACACCAGCAGTTTTCCTAAGTCCAATTTCACTCCGCGGCCTATCCAAAACTCACCAAGCCCTCGGGACTCCAAACCAAACATGCACGCAAGTCCAAAAACATCATACAGACTTTCTCGTGCGATCAAATCATCAAAATAATATCAACAACTATGAATTAAACCTTAAATTCATGAAATCACTTAAGAACATCAAAATTCCCATTTTCTCAATTAAAGGTCCGATTCATACTAAATGAACTCCGATTCTTACCAAACTTCACAGATTCAACTTAATTATTATATAAAACCTGTACCGGGCTCCGGAACAAAAATACGGGCATGATACCATCAATTTCAAACCTCTTTACATTTCCAAAAACTCTTAAAATTTCAGTTAAATAATTTCTTTCAAAAATTTATTTCTCGGGCTTGGGACCTTGAAATTCGATTCAGGGCATACGCTCAAGTCCCATATTTTATTACGGAGCCTACGAGACCGTAGGATCACGGGACCGGGTCCGTTTAACAAGAATGTTGACCAAAGTCAACTTTAATCAATTTTAAAAGTCAATTTCCTTATTTTACTTAGTTTTCACATAAAAGCTTTCTGGAAACGCGCCTGAACTGCACACGTAAATCGAGGTGAGACAAAAAGAGGTTTTTAAGGTCTCGGAACATAGAATTTACTTTCAAAAGAAGTCACAATCATATCTATAAGCAATATTGTTGTGATCAGCACATGTAAATGTTTGTTTTAAAAGCATTAACTGTGGCTTTTATTTAAAACTGAGATATTGTTACTGATATGGTTTTATTTAATTGCAAGGTATGATAAGTTAGTTCCTCACTTAATTTTCTTTTGCCTTGTCATATCAAAACCTAATTAAAAGAGAAATGTTTCAACGTAGAATTGGAGTGGTGGATAAACCGAACAAGCTGAGGTACGTATTTTCCAAGTTAGACTAATGGTCATGGGTCACACTTATACTTTGTCGGTGTGATGTGTAATTCCAATAAAATAAGCATGGAGTATTTTTAGTCTCTGAATGAGAAATAGAGCCAAACATGTCTGTTGTTTATTGAAATTCCAGCCTATATAGAACGAAATTTGCCAAATTGGTTGAAATATTGTTGCTACCAAACGCACGCAAATATACGTGATCGTACAATTAATATAGTATTGTAAGTTCAAATAACGTATTCAAAAGGACTTGTGATTAATTATCAATTAAATTAAACCCAAACAATTAATCTATTCAAGCGAATCCTAAAGTATCAATATTTAACTAAAACTAATCTAGAATAACAAACGAAGAGATTAGAGAAAATAAGTTGGCAATATTAGAAACGCTTTCTGAGAGATAATATTCCAGAGATATGGGTTAGCTAACAATCTCGTTGAGTTTTTTATTTAAATTGTCTAATTAAGTTATCTGGTTTATTGGTTGACAGGGTTAATATTACTCGTAGTATTCTCCTGAATTCCTACTCGTCTATTCAAGCTAATCTAATGCCTATATTCCCATGAAATTAGGATTAACAAAAACGCATTAATAATTCCAGTATAATAACCAAGTAAGGCGATTAGGTACATCTCTATCATAATCGCAATCACTTCCCGATACTCAGGTTCAAGATCTCTCTCTACTCAATCTTATATGCAATCTAGAATTTCCTCTCCCGAGTTCAATCATAGATTCGTAGATAGTATTAAATTGGTGATCAAACAATCAAATAATTAAGCGCAAGATTAAATAAATAAAACATGATAAAGTAATAATAACAATCTAAGCTTCAAACTACAACGTTCATGTAGCACCCCACAACTCTAGAACTAATAAACTATGAAATTAAAGGAAGATAAAAGAAGAAAACTAGTTAGAAGCCTCCTCCAAGCGTGGTGTATTTTCCCTCCTCCAAAATATGTCTGATCCCCTCAAAAATAGGTTCAGAGCCCCTTTTATACATGTTGGGGACGTGTAGGATCGAAATCCCCAAGTTCCGGCCGAATTAGGACAAAATTCGCCCTTCAGCGTTTCGCTTGGAGCTTGGCGCCAACCTAGACAGCGAAGTTTTTGGTACGATGTCAATGATATTTTGGTTGGTGCCCTGCGTGAATCTGGGCACCAAACTTATACTTCCTCCAGATTCTTCCGTTTTACTTCAATTCGCATGTAAATTTTTCAAATCACTTCTAATTGACTCCTACACATATAATATAACATTATTAAGTTCGAATCACAAATATTCACACTAAAGTTAACAAGATCGAGGCAAAATACAAGGAAAATTATATGAAAAAATATGAAATTTTAACCCAAAATCAAATATATTTAAAAGAAGCTTCTATATATATATGCTTGCATTTTTCCATGCATGTAGCGGACCCGAGAATTTCTTCGAGCGAGTTCAAATATGAGAATACAGGCTTATTTACATTAGAGTTAGATTGAATTTTTGTACAATCACTATACTGAACTTGCTTTATTTTTTAGGTCGCTAGTCTCATCAATTATTATGAAGAGCTAGTTGTAATTATATATCCTTTAGGTGACAGAATCGAGATAGAAGTTAACATAGACATAGTCAAGCACTTCTGAAAGCAGACTAAAAAATATTATAAATATATACTTGCAATAAACTATACATGAATAATGAGAAGGATATCCACGTCAGCATTAATCTTCTTCGTATAATTAATGTATGAGGTAAAATATGTTATATTAAATTATCGCATGAGAAAATGACTCGTAGAGTCGAAGATAGATGATGGCTGAAACCGAAGGCAACAATTTCGTCTGTTACCTTAGAGAATGATAATCATAAAGATGAAATAAATGTCTGCCACCCGGTGGCATTTAATAAAAAATATTTTATGGCATTTAGTACACTGCCCGTTACAAAAGAATAGGGTATTCATGACCGCCGTTACATACTCTTCAATGGCCCTCATAATTGACATTAAAGAAGTGTTTGATCCTAGGACCTTATCCCCTAGGTGCAGCTATAAATAGTGAGCTCTATTATCATTGTAAATGACATTAATTTTCTGGCAAACATATGTTACACTTTATTCAAAACTTAATATAATCTTATCTTCTTGCTTTTTGATTTCATTGTTGTTGTGTCCGGAAGACCTGCTCCCGGAACTATTATTTCTGCTATTTCTCTTCATCTCAAGGCTAAGTATTGTATATTTATATAATTCATCTATTATCAAAAGATCAAATTAATTCACTTGTCTAGAAACCACGTATAAATTCAATTGTACCGTTTTACGGGTAAATAATTTGGTGCTTACCGTGAGGCCTAGACAAATGTGTAATTAAATTGGTCCTTGCCTCTTTTATTAACGTGTTTTGATTATTTGTTCTTCGCAAAATATCATACAAAATGACAGAAAATGGTGTTTACAACACACACAATCTTGAGGCCCAAGGAAACCAGCCTCAACACAAGGATTCAATCAATAATACCCGCAGTGAAGGGAATGATGCCACGCTAGTCCACCACAGACGTCACTCGCAACATGTTCGGGAGGTGAATGATTGAATTCTTGACGATGAAAGGGAGCATGTCCTTAAAGCGATAAGGGGCCTGCATGAGCAACAAGAGGTCATTTTAGGCCATTTCACACCGCAGGATAAGGTTATGAAAGAACTAAAGCAGGCGTTATCGGGTGCTTCCAATAACGCGAGTGGACGAGGTTCAATTGCTCTCGGTGCTCCCACAAATCAAACAATGTAGAGGGTCAACAACAACATCCCGAGGGGCAAGATCGGCTTCGATGGGGCTGGGGGCGCGGATCCGATCATAACAACGAGAGCGATCCATTAAAAATGAGCTCATACTGTTTGTAGGGAAGTGAACTCCTGCATGTACCAAATCCCTGGTGCACCACCGGTGCTGAAAAGACTGGACTCAAAGAAGTACACTCAACTGCCGTACAAATCGAGCACGGCACCAGAATTGATCCCCAAGCGGTTTAAAATGCTCGACGTGCCGAAATATTATGGGACTTCAGAACCTCAGGAGCATATCACCACCTATACAATTGTGGTGAAAGGGAATGCTTTAGATCCCCACGAGATTAAATCAAGTTTGTTGAAAAAATTCGGAGAGACTCTCACGAGGGGAGACTTGACGTGATATTCGATGTTGCCTGAGCATTCCATAGATTCCTTTGAGATGCTCGTGAATTCTTTCATTAAGGTCCATGCCAGTGCTAGAAAGGTGCGGGCCCGGAAGGCCGACATATTTAGAATCGCACGAGGAGAGTCCGAGTTGCTGCAGGAATTCTTAAATCGGTTCCAGAAGGAAAGGATATTGCTCCCAGCTATCCGGATGAATGGGCAGCTGAAGCATTCCCAAAGGTTTGAATCTGAGAAGTTATGACGCTTCCTGAAAATTGAAGGAAAGCTTTCTCGAGTTCCAAGCAACGACTTGGGCGGATGTTCACAACTGGTAAAAGTCAAAGATAAGGATTGAGGATGATTAGCTCGGCTTTCCAGTGTCGGCTAAAGGCCGGGAGAAGAATAAAAAGAAATTAAAAGACGATTTCGACACAGATAGACGATCTTCGAGGGGCCGATCTGCATGAAGACATGGCGACACTACTGAAAAATGGCCATCTCAGAAAGTTCTTAAGTGGCCAGGCCAAAAATAGTTATGGTTGCAACCGTGATAACACAGAACTCTCAAAAGTAGGAGAAGATCCCTTGTGCATGACGATCAACATGATTTGAAAAGACTAAGGTATCGTTAACCCATCGTAAGAGACTCTGGGAAGTTGTTGTAGACGATATCACTTTCACGGAGGAAGACGCAGATGGATTGTTGCTCCTACACAACGACACGTTGGTAATTTCATTAAATATATTAGATTTTAAAATCAAACGTGTTCTGGTGGATCCAAGGAGTTCGGCAATATTATATAATGGACGGTATTGGAACAAGCCAAACTTACCGGGAGCATCATTCCGGCCACAAAAATCCTCATCGGGTTCAACCTTGCAAGCGTGACAACCCGAGGAGATATCCTGTTGCCCACAAATGCTGGGGGTGATGAAAATGACCCTTTTCGAGGTGGTGGATGGTGATATGGGCTACACCATTATCCTGGAATGACCATGGGTGCACGAGATGAAGGTTATGTCATCGACGTATCAACCGATAGCAAGGGAGATGAATGCGATTTAGGTCTCCAGTAACAAAGTGAAGAAGCAACGAATAGTAATTACAGGAGCCGATGCCTGCTCCCGAATCAAGTGAAGTCAACCATGGGGAAAATGTGTCAAAATTTTATCAGGTGCCAGGATATTTCTAAGTACCAGAAGTGATGGATGCAACGAAGTCCATAATGGAAGAGCTTGAGCATGTCGCATTGTTCGAAAAGTTCTGGGAGAGGAAATTTGACTTAGGGACAGGACTGCACCCCAAGCTCAGGTCTGGGTTTATTGAATTTCTTAAAATTAATGTAGATTATTTTGCATGGTTGCATGCGGATATGACAGGCATCCCAATGGAAGTGGTCGTACACAAGATAAGCCTAGATCCTAAATTCCCTCTAGCAAGATAGAAAGAATGTCCTATTAACGAGGCCGGAAAAAAATTCATCAAAGAAGAGGTAACTCGCTTACTTGATATCGGTTCAATCCGAGAGGTAACATATCCGGACTATCTAGCTAACATAGTATTAGTTCCTAAGAAGAGCAATAAATTTAACACGTGCGCAGACTATAAGGACTTGAATAAGGCATGCCCAAAGGACTCATTCCCATTGCCAAATATCGATCAAATGATTGATACAACGGTTGGACACGAGTTAATGAGTTTTCTTGATTCTTACTCCAATTACAACCAAATTAAGATGAACCTCTAGGATCAGGAAAAAGCTTTCTTTATAACAAATTTCGGCACATATTTCTATAATATGATGCCTTTCGGGCTAAAGAATACTTGAGCCACTTATCAGCGGCTCGTAAACAAGATGTTTTAAAAACAGTTAGGGAAAACCTTGGATGTTTCGATAGACGATATGTTTGTTAAGTCTTTGAACGAAGGTGATCATCTTAAACACTTGCAAGAAACTTTTGACATCCTAAGGAAGCATAATATGAAGCTTAACCCTGAGAAGTGCGAGTTCGTGGTCAGCTTTGGCAAGTTCCTAGGATTTCTGGTGCCACAAAGGGGGATTGAGGTTAACCCCAATAAAATCAATGCCATTGAAGACATCCTGGACCGGCTATCAAGCGTAAAAGAGGTTCAAAGTCTCACAAGAAGATTGGCCACTTTGAGCAATTTCATTTCCCGATTTTTAGAGAAAAGCCACCGTTTCTTTGCTCTTCTTAAAAAGAAGAACCACTTCAAAAGGACCCCGGAATGCAAGCAGGATTTGAGGGATTCGAAAAGGTACTTGTCAAGTACTTCGTTACTATCAAAGTCAAAGGAAGACAATAAATTGTTAATCTACCTAGCAGTTTTGGAGGTAGCGGTAATCGCCATTTTAATCCATAAGGACGAAGGTGCGCAATCTCCCATTTATTACGTTAGTATAATTTTAACAAGAGTTGAAATTCGCCACCCATATTTCGAGAAGCTGGGCATAGCTCTCGTAGTCACTACTCGGAAGCTAAGGTCTTATTTCCAATGTCACCCGATAGTTGTGGTGACCATATTTCCCCTATGGATTATCCTTCATAAGCCCGAACTCTCGGGTAGTCTGGCCAAATGGGTCATCGAAATGAGTCAATTTGATATAGAATATAAACCTGGGACCGCGATTAAGTCACAAGTTTGGCCAACTTTGTGGCCAATTTCAGTCCGGGATTGCTGCTCTGGCAACCAAAGAAGCAGTAATGGTGTCAGAATCAGCATCAGGAGTTTGGACCCTATTTATGGACGAAGCTTCCAATGTAAAAGGGTCCGAGCATGGCATAATATTAATCACACCTTTAAGAGAAACAATAAGGCAGGCCATAAGAATAGTCACTTGACTAACAATGAAGCAGAGTATGAAGCTTTGATTGCAGGATTGGCCTGGGGACTAGATTCCTAGATCATAGAGATCAAATGCGACTCCCAGCAAAGGATCAGGCTCTGCTTGCTCGATTTTAGGAATGGTCGATTACACATATCCCAAGGAAGGAGAATGCAGAAGCAGATGCATTAGCTAACCTTGGATCATCAATGAAAATGAAGGGATCAAACTCTGTTATGATCGTGCAGCGTATGCACTCGTTTTTGGAGACAGATAACTATTATGAGGTAAACGTGAATAATTTGGTGTGGCATTGGAGGAATCATATTATTGATTACATTGAGCACAGAAAGTTGCCTGAAGATCCTAAGGCATCCCGGGCGCTGTGCACCAAAGCATCAGGATATAGCTTCAAAGGAGGCCAATTGTACAAGAAATCTTTCCAAGGCCTGTTGTCCCGATGCTTGGGAGTTTCCGAAGCGAACTATGTTATGCGAGAAATTCAAGAAGGAATTTGTGGTAATCATTGGGGCGTAGATTCCTTGGTACTAAAACTGGTAACGACAAGATATTACTGGCCCCAAATGGAGCAATACGCCAAAGCTTTTGTTCAAAAATGTGATAAATTCAATGCTAGGCATTGTTGGTACATCAACCAGTAGAATCATTACACTCGATTTTGTCTCCATGGTCGCTCATGAAGTGGGGGATGCATATCGTCAGACCACTGCCACCAACCCTTGAAAGGTAAGGTTTCTTTTGATTTTAACTGACTATTTTTCTAAGTGGGTTAAAATAGGTCTTTATCAGAAGATCGGAGAATGTGAAGTGGTCGATTTCTTGTGATAGAACATAATTTGAAGATTTGGGACACCAAAAAGAGATAGCCTGAGACAACGGTCCACAATTTATAGGCGCAAAGGTCCCGAAGTTCCTTGAAGACTTGAAAATCAAAAGGATCAAATCTTCGCTATATTATCTGAGCAGAAATGTACAAGTCGAATCAACAAACAAAGTGATTATACAAAATCCCAAAAAGATATTGGAAGCAACTAAAGGAAGATGGATAGAAGAACTGCCCAAAGTACTATAGGTGTACGGAACAATGACCAAATCGAGCACAGGTGAGACTCCTTTCTCCCTTGTGTACGGAGCAGAAGCCTTGATCCCGGTGTAAGTAGGGGAGCCTACCTTGAGATACTTCCAGGAAAATGAAGAAGCAAATAATGAAGCAATGTTGGTCAATTTGGAGTTGCTCGATGAGCGCAGGGACTTGGCGAATATAAGGATGATAGCTCAAAAGCAGATGATAGAAAGATATTATGATTGAAGAGCCAACCTCCGATATTTCAAAGTGGGAGACTTGGTTCTAAGGAAAGTAACTCAATGCACCCGTGAACTCAATGCAGGGAAGCTAGGCCCAACATGGGAAGGCCCCTACTAGGTTTTAGCTTTCACGGGAAAAAGGTTCATACGAGTTAAGTAAAATCCCGTGGACTACAAGGAAAAGATAGAATCTCGCCCGGCAACAGCATCTGATTCAGAGAATCAATATGGAGAAAAGTTGCCAAGTAACTAGAACGTCGAGCATCTCAAGAGATACTATTGCTGATGAACATCACCTATACTAAAAGTATGTGATGCACCATTTTTCCCTTCGTCCACTTTTTGTCCTAATTGAATTTTTCTGGCAAGGTTTTAAACAAGGTAGTAATGGAAAGCATACTACAGAGAAGGTTTTAACAGCATCAATAAGACTTTTTAATAGCAAGACACACAAGCGAAGAACCACTCTGAAGCAATTAGAAAATCTTTTGCTCGGTTGCAAAGTTTCCACAGGAAAGTTATGTTTTTCTATAGAACAAAGGTTACACGACCGTTCACAAGTGCAAGCCACTAGGGGATTGTTATATATTCCTTGGTTCGATAGCATAAATTTCTAAGGGAAAGTGAAGTTTGTTACCGAACTGAAGATTATCTAGAAATTTATTAGTGGAATCCTCGAAGGTGCAAAACTTCTAGTGTTCAAATTTGCATTCTTTGCATTCGAACACTACGGGAGATGATATGAAGATGCGGAAACAATAACTTCCATGTCAACCTGAATAAAAAAATCAGAAACATAATTGTATCATCGGGAACGGGGACTGCGCAGCCAGCCCCGTAGAAACAAGTTGTATAAGTTAGCCACAAGAAATGGCAATTTCTTTTTAGCATAATGAAGGCTTATGAACTTTTTGAAAATGAAAGGAATAAAGTAAAGTCATTTTATTTCTATCTTATTTCTTGTCTGAACGATGAATTAATTTTGTCATTTGAAAGTTAAACAAGTACTTCAAATGCTAGTGATGTAATAAACATGAGATGTCCTCTTCAAAAGCATCATAAATATAAGAGGGCCCTCTCTTATGAATAACCTCATGATAAAGGGTTGATTTCAGAAGAACTTGTGCCCGAAATCCAAATGCTTTCAGGGGAAAATCACCCAGACCCTTGCATAATCAGACGCAAATAGTAAAACTTGCACAAAGCACTTAAACAAGAAAGAAAACAAAGATTAAACTTGCATAAATGTTTAAATAAAAGAACGTAGAAAGACTCATGCAATACTTGAGCAAAAGATGTTTTTATCTACAATAAATGTACCAAAATGGCACAAGTACAAAAGTTGGGAAAAGAAATGAAAAGCTAAGTTGTTGCATCTCCAGAACCTAGAGGAAGAGAAGCATCTGCGCACACAGGGGAAGTGGGTAGATCCGTTGTCGGCTCGATATCTTGACCTTAATCATTCTGGCCTTCAATATCTTTGCCTTCTAGTTCCTCTACAGTTCTCGAGGATTTGAAACCGGAACCAGAAGAAAAATAAGCATCAGGCCTAGCCGGAAGACCCCCTTTTAGCAGTTGACTCTAGCTTACAAGCTTTAGCGATTTCGGAATCAAAGTCAAGGACACCCGCTTTGTCCTCTTCTAAGGCTTTTTTCCTCATGTTGTACATAGAATATATTTTTTCAACAATAAGGGAAGCCGCTCGGCACTGAATTTCTCCTTTAAGCTGGCCGACCTCATTAGAGAGGTTGTCTCGCGCGAATATCATGGATTGGATCCTGGATTCAAAATCCCAGGTAGTGGAGCCATAAATCTTATTACTATCTAAGGCTTTCTTATATTTCTCCTCTAACCTGGCATGTTTTTCCTAAGCAACAACAAGTTATTTAGCCTTGAAATTTATGACTGCTTCCAAATTATGCAATCTTTCAGTAGAGGCAACCTTACAATCCGATGCAGCAAGGACATCATTATGAACTTCAACCTATTTGGCCTTAGTTTCTTCATGTTATGCCCTTAATTGAAAAACCTCTTCGCTAAGAGTCATCGCTTTCTATTTGATTTGCTGCAACTAGACCTCCAATTCAACAACCTAAGCAGCTTGAGTGTCCACTTCTGAGAGACGAGCTACAATTTGTCCCCTCTCGGTCGAAAGTTGATCCTACTCGAAGGAAAGGTCCTCCTTTTCCCAAATCAACCTTTTGAGGCCCTCAGAAGCAGGGAATTGGCATGCGAAACAAGAAAGGCAAACTCAAAATAATAGTAAATCAAAGATAGAAGAAATGACAAAGGAAACAAATAGTATACCGCTGCGCTGTTGTGCATTGCATTGTTCAACAAGCACTCTCTCGAGAGAGCCTATATCTTTTCCCAATATTTTTCTGAAACCAAAGGCTTCAGATAGCTAGAATTTTCCACTGGACGGGAGATCATATTGCATCTGGTATAGACCAAGAGAGAAATGCTCCTCCTCTTTTGGGGATCTTCTGAGGGAGCAGCATAAGTTTGCCTTAGGTTCTCATAAACTGGGGGACTGGGTAAGTGGTACATACTCCTTTAGGGAAGCTACAACCGATGGAAATGATGTAACAATTGCTGGTGGCGAAGGTTGATTTGGAGGAGAGGGAGATGAAGCATATTGCATTGTAGGGCGAGAAGCTGTTGTGGTAAATGCAGTAATGGTTGATGGTTGCTCGTCAACCGAAGACATTAGAGGCCCGGTACTTAGCTCTATAGTACCAGGTGCGGCAGCTGGGACTCAGAAGCGTGAGTTGGAATCTTCTACCACATCAAAGTCCACCTAGAGTGCCAAGGCATCATCCTCGATTAGCGTAGCTAACTCAACATATTAAGCATTCTGTTGAGTTGATGTAGATCGTCGTGATGTGGAGAAGCCCCATAATCAGTGGCTTATCCATCAACATTGATCACCAATATTTCTAGGACTAGCTCGGGCGCGACACGACGCTTGTCACCACAATATTTGAAGATAACTCGGTTGATGCGCTCTTTGATTTTTTAGTTGTTCCCCCGGCCGCGGATGAGCATCTCCTTTTTTGTTTCTTGTTCTTTGGCGGGGGACTCCGCGAAGAAGCACTTGCACCAGAAGTAGGCCCAGAAACTCGTACTTGCATAAAGGCTTTATGCAGCAGCCTCATCGCATCATTAGCATCGGCAAAGGGGTCCTCTCCAGGGACAATAACTAAGCCATGGGGTAGACTTGAATTCAGGAAAGGAAAAAAAAGGTAAACAACTTCCTTGCATGAAAGGGAAAGGCGAGATGACTTTTACTTACCATGATTTTTATCATTCCATCTGTATTTTAGGGCTAATTCCTTCCATGTATGGGTTTCTGGCCTAGTGACATCAAAAATCTTTTGGACTCACTGGTCCAAACCTTCAACCCAAAATGGAACCCACCGAGTTGCTGAAACAATTAAAAGAGAAGGAATTACTAATGGCATGAGATGATCTTTAACTAGAAAAAGGGATAAAAGATGTACTTACGCGCACAGTTCCACAACTCCGAAAAGGATGATATCGTGGCTAGAATGATTTCCTTGGTAGAAACTACAATGAACTGTTCCATCACCCATGGTTGTTGTCATCATCCATGCTGATCAGTAGGACATGGTGGCCACGTCTACTGAAGTTTATCATCCCCCCGCAAAAAATCTTAGGGGAATAGACATTCATTAACTGAGCTAGGGTTAGCTTCTCTCCTATCTCCTGGCACAAATGCCAAAGACAAGCGATTGTCCTACATATAGAAGGACTTACATGTGCCAGGCTCACTTGGTAGCGGATGCAAAATTCCACAATAACGGAATCAAGCTCCATGCTCAAAGAGAATAGCCCCAAAGTGAAAGCGTACGTATAAAAATACAAGAAACCCTTCTTAGGGGTGGTTATTCGCTCTGTCATATCAGGAGCAATAATGTCTACATCTTGGCGATTGCAATTTTCTTTCATAGTGATGTTACATTTCATGTTTTTATATATTAAAGTTTCATCGTAAGTTAATTGACGTAGGCTCGAATGAGATTATTTTTGAGTTTATAAGTAATTATGTTATTTATAACAAGTGATAAGTAAGTGTCGTGAATGTTAGAGGGTAAACAAGTCAAAGAAAATGAGTTTCGTTGGAGATTGTCAATTTGGGATAATATACGGTCTAAGCTATAATATTCGATATTTATGGACTAGTGACATACAAGGTACCACATGACCATGATAGTAAGGTATATGAAGTATGTTAAAAGTGATTAGTATTTTAAGTAATTTGAGATAATTCTTAATTATATGGATAATTGGGTAATTATTGATTTTTAGTGGGAGATTAACTAAGTAATTAAAATATTTGGATAAGCTTAATGAGCCTCAACGTGGCAGCAAAGGCCTTAGGTAAATGTGACTCTTAAGTTCATATAATAAGGTGGCACACTTAGAGGATTATGTGGCTAAGTCATCACATAAGTGGGTCCCACACCCACTATGGTATAAGATCTCTCTAATTCACAAAGAGAGGTGCTTATATCTAATCTACAAAGTAACATATCTTCAGCAAAAAATTCATATGAAGTTATATTACGTAATAACAACGGGATTTGCAATTCTATGGGAGCTCGGTATAATCTTTCTCAAGAACATCATACGTATTTTTTCCTACTTCGATCCGCCGTTACGTGTCTTTTTCTCAATTGACGTGTGTTAGATGGATCATCAAGAGAATCGGCTCAGGTATGTTAAGGCTATCCCTTCTTTCCTTTTGGCATGATCCATATGATACAAACGAAACGAGCAAACATACAGCTTTCATAAATACCTCTATTCATAGAAGCACTAGGGGTGCTTATGTTCTTGATTCCTTATGTGTCTTATTATTATATCTTCTGTTCATGGGTCTCAGAAAAATACGTAGTTGATAAAGTTTATCCGAAGGAATATTGATCTTATGACATTCCGAGAAATCTTATTAACGTACTTCTTATGCATTTCATTCATTTATATATGTACATTGACCCATGACTAGATCTCATTATATACGCGTATATTACATGTATATAGGATATGGGAAAAGGTTACAAAGTTATATATGCACCACCACCTAATCAGTTAGTATACTTTGATGATTTCGCCCACAAAGGCCGAGATTATATGATGGGATGCCCTCAGAGGCTTGATGATGCTATGTACACCTATACCTATGCATGGTACGACATTTATATGTATATGCATGAAATTATAAATATTTCAGTATTCACAAAGTTATTTAGACTTACAGATGGAGTTCTTTACTCCACGTTTCCTTTATGTCTTGTATGTACTGATTTTAATGCCATACATACTCAGTGCATTATTTGTACTGATGCCCCTATTTCTAGGAGACTACGTTTCATGCTCGCAGGTGCAGGTAGACAGGCTGATGGTCCTCCTTCTTAGGATCCTTGATCAGCAAGAGTTGGTGTGCTCCATTTGATCCGGAGCTACTTTTAGTTTTGGTATGATGTGTTTGTATGCATATATGGGTATGACGGGGCCCAGTCCCGTCCTTGTAATGTTGTATATTCTATTAGAGGTCTGTAGACAGTTATGTATAGTTGGATAGTATGTGGCCTTGTCGGCTTCCAGTTTTGAATATATAGTTGTCTATACCAGCCTTGTCCTCTCGCCCTACCGTATTCCATATGTATATGTATATATGTCTTTTGGACATGTATTCCTCACGTATGTTATTCACGTAATTCAATAGTTTATTGACTAATGTTATTCATTACCTACCCTTAATTCATGTTAATATCTTAGACGCATACTTAGGGGTGTTCGACAGGTAGGACTCGGGCACTCGTCATGGCCTATCGGTTTGGATCGTGACAACGGAAATGCTAGAAGGACGAATCGAAAAAGGGTATCTGCCAACGATCCATGTACCAGGGGTAGCAGAAGGAAACTTCTCTTCGAAATCTTTGGTGGTAATCAGGTTCTTTGGGACGATGGTACTCACAGTAGGGGGAGCAGCATCATCGGATTTGCATTTGTTCTTTGAAGAACTAGGTTTTCTTGAAAGAGGCCATTTTTTTATTAGATGAATGGTTTTTCTCTTAAAGAAGGAAGCTAAAGAAAGGTTAATGTCTGAAGGATGAGTTGTCTAAAGAAAGCCTTAGAAAATTTAGAGTATTATTAAGTGTAAATGAGGGAAGTTGATGCGTATAAGTGGATGTTTAGGCGTCTAAACTAGTGGCCATAATTACCTCAATAACCGGAAAAAGCTATGCTAAATCATGGAATGATGCGTGTCGGGGCATTAAATACGGAGAGACGTACGTCTAATCAACCGTCAGAAACTTTTCAGAGGGAGTCAGTAAATTTTCTGCCAAAAAGAATATTTCTACCAATTTCTCGGTGACGCAAAGTTATGCCACCGGAAAATAGGGGACTATCTGTATATGGTAAAATATGTTATATTAAATTATTGCATGAGAAAGTGACACGTGGAGTTGAAGATAGAGGATGGCTGAAATAGAAGGCAGCGATTTTGTCTGTTACCGGAAAGAATAATACTCATAAAAATGAAATAAATACCTGCCACCCGAAAGCATTTAATGAAGAATATTCTACAACATTTAGTATACTGCCCATTATAAAAGAATATGGCATTCATGCCCGTCGTTACACATTCTTCAGGCCCTCATAATTTACATTAAAGAGGGAGTTGATCCTAAGACCTTGTTCCCTAGGTGCAACTATATAAATAGTGAGTTCTATTATCATTATAAAGGACAGGAAATTTCTGGCAAACATAGCTACACTCTATTCAAAGCTTAATATAATCTTATTTTCTTACTTTTGTATTTCATTGTTGTTGTCTCTGGAAATCCTGCTCTAGGAACTATTATTTCTGCTATTTCGTCTCCCTCTCAAGGCTAAGTATTGTATATTTATATATACTACTAGAAATCTGAAAAAAGCGACCACAAGAAGCGACCAAAGTTGGTTGTTACAGGTCAAAAAGCGACCAAAAAACGTCCAAACAGGCCTGGTTGCTATTTTGCTGCTCCCTTTACCTTAGGGACCAAAGTTGGCCGCTAATTAGCGACCAACTTTAGTCTCTAAGGTAAAAGGACCAAATAGTTCGGGTAAACAATATACCGACCAACTTTGGTCGCTTTAATATTTTAATAATATAAATTTAGCGATCAAAGTTGGTCTCTATATTTAAATTACGTTTTTTTATTAATCAAAATATAGTGACCAACTTTGGTCTATTAACCAAATATTATATTTTAAAATCTGAAAAATAGCGACCAAAGTTGGTCGCTTGTTTATTAATCTTTTTTAAACATAAGCGACCAAAATTGGTTGCTAATTTCAAGAATTTAATTATTTTTTAAACATAAGCGACCAAAATTGGTCGCTATTTTCCAGAAATTATTTTTTTAATAGAATAGCGACCACATTTGGTCGCATTTTTAGAAATCTAGGTTAATTAGCGACCAACCTTGGTCTCTATTTCCTAGAAAATAATTTTTTTAAAGAGAAAAGCGACCAACAAGCGACCAAAGTTGGTCACTTTTCTGGGTATAATTTTGGCAGAAACTGCCTGTTTTGGTAGCTACACCACCTGCCAGCATACCGAATCCCTATTACAAGCAACAACAACAATACCAACAACAAAACCAACAACAACACAACAACAACACAACAACAACAACATTAACAACAACATTAATAACAACATTAAAACCAACAATGTATACAGTTCAATAGAACTAACATATTAAGATAACCAAACTAAGTTAACTCTTATTACAAGCTCATTCGAAAACCGATTCTATTTGTCTAGTTCAAAGTGTATAAAAGTCAAGGAGTGTTTTATACATCATTATCATCACCGTCTGATGAACTTTCATCACCAAGATGGTATCCATAAGGGTCTACTTGTCGAGGACGGGAAAAATGATCATGGGGAGGACAAGGGGAACGAGCACTTGGAGGATGGGAGGAACGAGCACGGGGAAGGCGAGCCTCTGGCGATGATTCACGAGATCGGGCAATCATAAAACCTCCATAAGCAAGGAGAGATTTGAGATGCTCTTGCATGCCCTGGCACTGAGCTTGCATGCCAATGTACCGAGAATCTCTAAGCTTTTCTCTTTCCTTGGCCGCTTCTAGCTCGGATGTGAGCTTTGTCACAGTGTCCCGCGTAGCAGAGAGGCTCTCACCATCAAGTTGCTCGACTTGCGAGGAAGTCCCTATTCCTTGCATTCCACACTTATAGCGATGGAATTTCTTAGTAGGAAGCCCATATACCTTCCCCCATTTTGGACCGCCTGCACCCTCCGTCCACATTCTTTCAGCATCCTCGTCTGAAGGTTGGATTGGCTCACCCGACTTATTAGGTGGATGACTGCGTATGAATTCCTCCACATCAGCTATGAAGCCACCCTATAAGAAAAAATACATTGAATTATATTTCAAAATTTATATAAAAGTAAATCAAAATACTTAATGAAAAGTGGAAACTTACATGTACAGTCGAGGCTCAGCCCTCGACCCACCTTTCTTGATCTGTCTCTTTCTTCTTCTGTACAATATGAGTCTTCTTGAATATCTCATCTTGGTTCATCGGACGCCCCAACTTCTTTTCCTAAAAACTCATAAATTTTAGTTAATAAACAGAATAGATATACTTTGAAAATTAAAATAAATTAAGCAATTACGTACCATTCTTATTTTTACTGTCCCTAGGCTAATCGCAACTCCAGTGTGCAAGGATCCTCCCTTCTCAGATGCGCGACTTTTCTTTCCTTTTTCGCTTTTCTCTAAGAACTTTGTGGTAAGCCATTGCCTTTGCAAATCCTCCCATAAATTCTGAAGCAACCAATGAGGCTTCTGGTTCAACTTTATAGCTTTGGAGAAAGTATGCGACAATCGCTTGCGAGCTTTGAGATGAAAATTTGCAGCCACTTCCGCGCTATAGCGGTGTTCCCATACACACTTGCTCTGTATTTCAAAATTCAAATATTATACGAAAATATCATAAATATAAATAATCATACTGCTTAAAAGAACATTTATACCTTAAATTGATTGAAAATTTGCTCCTTTAGCGAGAATGGAAATTCACTCCAAGTCGCATAATGGCCATCATAAAGCTTTCCGGTTGCTTTGGTGATTATCCTCGTAGTAATATTACTCGGGATGAACCTGCAATTTAATAAAAAAACACATTAATATCTTAGTAAAAACTGTACAAAACAATAAACGTAAAATAACAAATAACTCTTACCCATCACCCTCAGGGACTATGATGATCCTGCCGTATTGATAATAATGCACCTCCCCGTCATCATCAGCATCACCGTCTGAAGCATGTATATTAGAGGCATGTGCGGAAGGTGTAGGTGGGTCATAGCTAGTATCTCGCAACTGAAGGCCTGAAATAGATGGAGTCCCTAATGAAGATGGTTGTGATCCTGTGATAGAGACATAGCTGGATAGACCGCAAGTGGGTGTGATACTAATCGATACGATCCATGCGATGCAAATGGCTGCGATCCACGTGGTCGTGAGGCAGGTGGACTATATGTTGGACATATAGTCCTATGGCCCTATGACAAAAGACCTGGTGTCTGCACGAAGGTGTAGTGCTCGTGATGCTGTGGAAGCTCAGAATAGACCTGGGGTGGAGGCAAAGACATAGGCATAGGCATAGGCACCTCTGAAGAGGGATGGAAAAGATTGAGTATTATCTTCTACCCTCCTCTTTGGTTTCCTAACCTTTTCTCGACCCCGAGAACCAGTAGGGTCATTGTTACCTCGACCCTTGCCTGTCATCTGTATAATATAATACATATTTAGATTGAAACATATAAAGAAACTAGATATAAACGAGAGTTATTAAAGAAACCAGCCTTTTAAAGATCATCGATGTATTGTTCCTCGGCAGAGAATTCTTCTTCCTAACTAGTTTGAGCTTCATCAGTTGATTCTTCTTCCTCGTTTTCTATAATTCTTACTTCATTTATATCAACTTCTTCCATTATGTGTTCAGGATGTTCCAAATCATTTTCTAAAAGTTCTTCCACTATTTGGTGAACACTGGAGATATCATTTTGATATGCAACATCTAACACATTCTCGACTTCCACCCTACTTACGGGCTTAGTTTTGATTACAACCCACCAATCGGACTTATTCTGCCGCAATGGATAAGGAGCATAATACGCTTTCCTAACATTATGTGTAATTATGAAAGGATCATAGCGATCATACTCCCTCATATGATTAATCTCAATTATGTGGCATTGATTGTGTACTCTTGTACCTTTTGTTAGATTTGAGCCAAACCACTTGCATCTAAAGAGTATCAATTTCTTAAATGGCCAACCTGTATATTTTAGTTCTATTATTTTTTTGAGCACACCATAATAATCAATATCTCCAACTTGGTTGTCTTCACCACCTTGAACCCACACCCTACTGTTGTTGCTATTTTTTATATTTAGAGCAATCCTCTGTATGAAACTTATAACCATTCACAACGTACTTAGACATTGTTGTGACCTCAAACCCAGGTCCCCAAGATATATCTTTCAAAAATTGATTTACACCATTATTTGGATCATTTACCTACATATTGTTAAAAATATTCATAATTTAGCATAACTTCCAAATATTGTTTACCTACATAGTGTTAGAATATTTTAAGGATAAACTTACAAATTGTTTGAACCACGTATCAAATGTCGTATATACAACATCATGGCCAAATTGACTCACGAAGTGACTGTGACACATCAAATATTTTTAGTAGTTGCATTGAGATGTAATCACAGTAAATTTTACATTTTGATAACTACTAAATCAATACTTACTTGAGAAATGGTACAGCTTCGGGACAATTTAGTAACACATGAAGTGTAGCTGACTTGCACTCAATATCACTCAAACGTCTCTTTCTAACATCCTTAGAACATCGGCCTGGTTGATTGAATATGGACATAGGCGGATATAATGGATCATTCACACATTCGACCGTGTGCCTATTGGGCCTATTCCTAGCACATGGCACATTACTCTCAAAATAATAAGAACAAAAATGATCAGTTTCCTTTGCAAGATAAGCTTCGCATATAGATCCTTCAATCCTATTCCTCTGCTTAATAAATTATTTGCATTTTCCAATTGTCCTACATAATTTCAGGTTAGCCAAGAACATTCAAATAAAACAAAAAATTACATCAAGCTTATAATATTACCTTGCAAAAGGAATACATCCATCTGCATTGAACATGCCCTCCAAGTCGTGCCTCGTGTACAAGGTGGATTGGAAGGTGTTCCATCACATCAAAAAACCCAAATGGAAATATCTTTTCCATCTTACTAGAAGTTACACGAATGTTCTGATCCATCTGGAGTAGGTTTTCTTCCCTTAACGTAGAAGAACACAAGTCTTTGAAAAACAAACTAATCTCTGTGATGGGTTTCCAGATTCTTTCAGGCAAACCACAAATGCAATAGGCACTAAGGTCTCCATGAAAACATGACAGTAATGACTTTTCAAATGGCTCAACTTCCCTACCTTCATATCAACTTTTTTCCAAAGATTCGACACATAACCCTCAGGCATATTCAATTTTGTTATCCAGTCACAAATTTGTCGTGTTTCCTCCAAAGTGAATGTGTAACTTGCTTTGGGCTTGAATATCTTACCATTGTTTGTTATCTGCAAGTATAATTCAGGCCGCCTGCAATATTTTTGTAAGTCCATTCTAGCTTTCGGGTTATCTTTTGTCTTACCTTTAACATCTATCACTGTGTTGAACAAATTGTCACAATAATTCTTCTCAATATGCATGACATCAAGGTTGTGACAGAGAAGATTATCCTTCCAATAAGGCATCTCCCAAAATATACTCTGTTTCGTCCAATTATGAGTAACACCGTATCCAGGGAATCTATAAGATGGAGCTTTATTAACTTTACTGGAGTTCTGGACCCTCTCCCAAATTTTCTTACCTTAAAGTATCGGAGGTGGAGAATCATATTCCATTTTATTCTTTTTAAATGCATTTTTCATCCTTCTAAACTCATCATCAGGAGGCAAGAATTGATGATGACAATCAAACCATGATTGCTTTCGGCCATGTTTTAAAGTGAATGCTTTACTATTTTCCATGCAGTAAGGACAAGCTAGCTTCCCAGCAGTCATCCACCCAGACAACATTCCATACGCAGGAAAATTATTAATTGTCCACATTAAATTAGCACGCAAATTGAAATTCTGCTTGGTTGTTATGTCATATGTTTCAACACCATTGTACCACAATTGTTTCAGCTCATCAATCAAATATTGCAAATATACATCTATCATACTTTTCGGATTACGTAGACCGGAGATAATACAATTTAAAAATATATATGGACTAGTCATGCATAACTCGGGTGGTAGATTATAAGGTGTAAGAAAGACAGGCCAACATGAATACGGTATCGCAGATACAGAAAAAGATGTGAAGCCATCCGCACACAGGCCTAACCAAATGTTCCTTGGTTCACTAGAAAAATTTGGATATGTCCTATCAAAGTGCTTCCAAGCTTCTCCATCTGAAGGATGACAGATAATACCAGGTGGTCTTCTATTTTCAAAGTGCCATATCATATGAGGAACAGAACTCATCGACGCATATAACCTCTTTAACCTAGGTATAAAAGGTAAATAATGCATCTCCTTGATAGCGACCATATTCCCGCTGGAAAGCCTCTTGAAACGAGGCTTTTCGCAAAATTTACAACTGCTTAAATTTGCATCATCTTTATAATATAACATGCAACCATCTTCACAACAATCAATTCTCATTGACGAAAGTCCTAACTCAGAAACTAATTTCTTTACCTTATAGAAATCACCAGGTAATTTGATATTAGAGTCAACTAGTTCACTCATAAGGTCAATGAAAGAGTCCATGTCTGCTTGAGAAATATTCCAATCAGATTTGATACTTAGTAATCTAACTGCAACAGACATCTCAGAGTGTGGACTTCCATTACGTAGTGGACGACTAGCTTCCTCTAACTGTTCATAAAAACTTTTTGCGTCATCATTAGGAGTTTGTTCAACATTTTCATTGGGCTCACCCCCTAAGTGCATCTCAAAAGCATCCGCAACCATATCATGAATTCTAGAATCACGATTTGTAATCTCCACTGACCTACTACTTTCACCTACAACCATGTTATGAAATATCTCATGGCTACCATCGATCTCTCCATGATTATTCCACATAAAGTAATTTGCTATAAATCCCTTCCTTTAAAGATGATGCTTAACTTCCGCCGGTTTTCCAAACTTCATACAATCGCACCTAACACAAGGGCACCTAATTACTCCTTCACTTAGGTATGGTGGAAGTGATATTGCATGTCTAATAAAGTCATCCACCCCTTCTATAAAATCCTCCCGCAATCCCTGCCGATTAGGATAATTTCTATTGTACATCCAAGTACGATATTCCATCTATACAAATAAAACAAGAACAAATTAATTTAGTTTATTCATATCGTAATCATTTTTTAGTTAACTAAAAGTTCAATTCATATCTTAAAAGTCTAATTCATATCTTAAAAGTCCAATTCATATCCTAAAAGTTCAATTCATATCCTAAAAGTCCAATTCATATCCTAAAGTCTAATTCATATCCTAAAAGTTCAATTCATAAACTAAGAGTTCAATTCATATCCAAAAAGTTCAATTCATAATTTATACCTTAAATAATTTAAATACATTAATTTGAGTTCTATTAAGAACCATAAGTTCATAATTTCTACCTTAAGTTCATAATTTATACATTAAATAATATAAATGCATTAATTTGAGTTCTGTACCTTAATTCTAAATCTAATATAGTTCAAACCAAAAACCCTAATACTAAATAGACAAAAAACACTAAAAAATTACATAAAATTATATAGCAAAAATTAAAAATTAAAAAGCTAATAAGGTAGATTACTAACCTTGGTAGATTAAAAGGAGGATTAAAAAGCAGTGGTGGTGATGCGGTGGCTCCAGCGGACAGATTTAGCAGCGGCTCCGGCGGTGGTGGCACGCGGTCACAGTGGTGGCGCGGGATGGGGGGATTGATTTGTGCGAGGGAAATAGAGAAGGGCAGGGGAATGTGTTGAGAGAGAGTTTGGGGAAATTTGGGGAAGAAAATAAGAGAATGGGAGGGGGAAACTCGTTTTTGACTCTCGACTTACAAAAAGCGACCAACGTTGGTCGCTATTTTGGTAGCTAATTAAGTTTTGTCTGTTTGACCAAAATAGCGACCAACATTGGTCGCTATTTTCTGACCGTTTGACCAAAATAGCGACAAAAGTTGGTCGCTATTTCTAAAAAAAATTAAATAACTTTTTTTTCTATTTTGGTTTTTTAAATATGCATTAGCTAATATATATATATATATATATATATATATACATACACACACACATAGAGTATTGATTAAAAACAAAACGTCTCGACTTATATCAATTAATATGTTATAATTGATTCATCGACTTATAACCTAGTGATGAATGAATGTAATTCATTAACTTTGTTACAATACAAATAATGAATACAGTATCATGTACTACAACATGAATACAATATCATGTACTATAACATGCTATATATGTAGTTAAAGTAGCACGAAGTGTGTGTGTTATATATACACACACACTAACATATACTATAACAAGTTATATAAACGTTATAGTATTACAGTGAAGTGTCTGTGTGTGTGATGTTCAAGGCTATGTGAAGAAGGTGGATCAAATTTATTTTGTCAAAAAATTAAGGCAAGGGGGAGAAATTGCCTTAATTTTTTGACAAAATAAATTTGATCCACCTTCTTCACATAGCCTTGAACATCACACACACAGACACTTCACTGTAATACTATAACGTTTATATAACTTGTTATAGTATATGTTAGTGTGTGTATATATATAACACACACACTTCGTGCTACTTTAACTACATATATAGCATGTTATAGTACATGATACTGTATTCATTATTTGTATTGTAATAGAGTTAATGAATTACATTCATTCATCACTAGGTTATAAGTCGATGAATCAATTATAACATATTAATTGATATAAGTGGAGACGTTTTGTTTTTAATATATATACATGCATCTGAGTAGGTTATAAGTCGATGAATCAATTTACAAGTGTATCAATACCTAAAAGAACCCGGCCCTGTGTTCCGAGCGCTTCATGTTCTTATATATATATATATATATATATATATATATATATATATATATATATATATATATATATATATATATAGAGAGAGAGAGAGAGAGAGAGAGAGAGAGAGAGAGAGAGAGAGAGACTGTAATACTATAACATATATATAACTTGTTATAGTATATGTTAGTGTGTGTATATATATATATAACACACACTTCGTGCTACTTTAACTACATATATAGCATGTTATAGTATATGCTACTGTATTAATTATTTGTATTGTAATAGAGTTAATGAATTACATTCATTCATCACTAGGTTATAAGTCGATGAATCAATTATAACAGATTAATTGATATAAGTCGAGACGTTTTGTTTTTAATATTCAACGATGCATCTGAGTAGGTTATAAGTCGATGATTCAATTTATATATATATATATATATATATATATATATATATATATATAACACGTTTCGTTGTACTACTTTAACTACATATATAGCATGTTAGAGTATATTTTAGTGTATTTATCCCTTGTATTACAAAAGTGTTAACGAATTACATTTATATTATTTAGATAGTAAATACAAAAGTGATTTTTAATTTTGACCAATGTTGACCTGAAAAGAGACCAACTTTGGTCACTAATTATTGAAAAATTAAAATTAGCGACCAAAGTTGGTCGCTAAATATCTAGAAAATTAAAATTAGCGACCAAATTTGGTCGCTAAATTTAAATCAGATTTATTTATATTTTATATAATATTTAAAATAATAATATAATTGTTAAACGTTAGAACTGGGTCCCAGATTAGCGACCAAAGTTGGTCTCTATCTGCTTCCCCTTTAGTAAGCGACCAACTTTGGTCGCTAACTTTGAATTATATTTATTTATATTTTATAAATTTTTTAAAATAATAATATAATTATTAAAATTTTATAACTAGGTCCCAGATTAGCGACCAAAGTTGGTCTCTATCTGCTTCCCCTTTCGTGAGCGATCAACTTTGGTCGCTAATTTTAAATTATATTTATTTATATTTTAATTTTTTTAAATAATAATATAATTATTAAAATTTTATAAGTGGGTCCCACTTTAGCAACCAAAGTTGGTCGCTAATTTCAGTATTTCTTTGACCAAGCAAGTCTGACCAGTCCGGTCAACATTTTGACCAAATTATCGACCAAAAAGAGACTAACCTTAGTCACTAATATATTTAAAATAATTATTTAATTATTTTCTCCAATTTAGCGACCAACGTTGGTCGCTTTTCTTGACAGACCAATTTTGGTTGCCAAATTTTGGTCGCTTTTTTCCGGATTTCTAATAGTGATAATTCATCTATTATTTCAGGATCAAATTAATTCACTTGTCTAGAAATTATGTATAAATTCAACTGTACTGTTTTACGGGTAAACAATTACCAGCTATGTCGACAGAGTAAATTAACTGGTGGTACAAGTTAAATTTGGTAATTTAAATTAACTGGAACATTAGATTCATTTTTTCTAGGAGGAAGTTAGTGCACAACAACCAGCTTTCAGTTAACCAGTTGTATATACTCTAATAATTCTAATTAGAATATCGTCTAACCTAAACTCAAAGCTCGTCGTTGAGTTTTCACATTCGAAAAGTCAAATATTACAAAACTCAACTAGTTGTAACAGTAGAAAAGGGAAGATTAAGGATTAAAGCTACACTCAAATGGCTGCGTTTCAGCATGCCCAAATTTTAAATTTGACAGGTTTAAATCTTATGTTCTTAACATTAATTAAATAGGTGTTTGGACATAAAAAATACTATAATTTTTGAAAAAAGTAGTATTTGGAGTTAAGTTAAAATATGGAGTTGAATTTGAAATTATGTTTCGACATGTATTTTAGTTGAAAAAATGTTGCGATTTTGTGAGTGTTGAGAAAAGTTTTTCTGAAAATTTTGAAAAAGTGGACTTTGAAAAACTCTTTTTCGATTTTTTTTTTTAAAGACTTGCCAAATTCCATGGCACACACATTTTTGAAAAAAATGAAGAATTTTTTATGGACAAACGGGACTAAAACTATTACACTTTATTCCATATTCAGGATTTTATTATTAAAATTCTAATAACTTTTACATATATATTTATGTTTCGCCTTTAAAATATTAAGTTCAGATAAAACCATCTGTACTACATTCTGATTAAATGTGAGGTTTCAATCACACCTAAATTCTATTCTCTTCTATTTACTCACCATTTGTTATTCATGAGCATATCCCCTCAATCATTGTGTATACAATCAATTTCTTACGTTTTATCATGATCAGTATAAGTTAAATTATATATGCATTAATAATATAAAAATATCACAATCATGTCGTGTCATGTAGGATAATTAAATTTATATGCTAATTATTAATTTGTAGTCTGATAAAATATAATAATTGACCTACCATTATACTAAGTTAAACAATACTGATCAATTGTGTAAAATATCTTTACATCACCGCGGTATATAACTTAAATCTTTCAAAAATAAAGATAAAAATAGTTTTTTGCTTACGTCATATTCTCTTTTTTTGATGTCGTTCGTTCCCCAGCCGGCTCCCTCCTCTTTCTATCTTATTTCATTTTTAATTTTCCTTTCTTTCCCTGGACTTATAAATATGCCCTTTGTTCACTCCAAGTTAATCATCCCAACTATTCTCCCCTCATAGTTTTAGTAAAAAAAAATAAAAATAAATGGAGCCGAGTGACACAACTGCGACCACCATAACTTCACCGATATCTTCTCGCTCTGACTCGCCGTCATCAGCTTCCCCTCCTAATTCTCCGCCTCCGCGGCAAGTAGTGATCGTAAGCCCTTGTGCCGCCTGTAAAATCTTGCGGCGGAGGTGCGCCGAGAAATGTGTGTTGGCTCCTTATTTTCCTCCCAATGATCCCATCAAGTTCACTACTGCACATCGCGTCTTTGGTGCCAGCAATATTATCAAGTTCTTGCAGGTATATATCTACCACATTCACTTTTTTGCTCCATTTTCTCTGTATTAGGTTAAATTCCCACTTAGCTTAGCAATATAAAAGGATGGCATGATATCAAATAGAGTCGGAGGTAGAAGCTCATATATGGATTCAATTGAACACATTAATATTTGTTTAAACAGTATATTTATATTAAAATATTCATTAATTATATATGCATTATATTTAGAAATTCAGTTACTAACACTTGGATCATCGTTCTAAAATGCAGAATCCATAAAGTAATTGAAATCTTGGGCTCCGCCTTAATGTCAAGTCATGTATGTTAATATATATGTTCACAAATCAAACGCTATCGCCATGCACAATTCTTTAATTACATTTTACGAAAGTATCTACGTGTACACTAAATTTTCTTTAAGAACCTCTAATAAACTTGTTATATAAACCAAGTTATATATTGTGTATGTCTTTTGGCGTCCGATTCTTATTATCTGTCTTTTAGGTTTTTTTTCCACATTAATCCTTAAAAAAGATACTTGATAGTCAATCTTAAGAATTTTTTGTCTAAACTACTATCTCTCTCTTAAAATCAAACTACTTAACACTCTAATATTGGACAAAGTGAGGATAGATATAAAAAAGGAGAGCAATAAGTGACTTTTTCTTTTTTTTAAACATCAAATATTTTGAAACAACTTTAATTTACCAAACTGACTATGATTTCGAATCATAGTCAGTATTCCTTTTGGAATTTACTCCCGTTTATTATAGTTGATTAGGTAAAATCAAGCTTTTCTTGTAAAAATTAAAGTATGGAAATACAGGAAGATATCTATGTTCTAGCATGGTTGTATTGAATGCGTCGACAACCAATTTGGCCCTAGTAGTTAAGGTAGCTTCTAGTTGCAATTTGAAAAGTGAGAGTCCTAGGCTTATTGATTGTTCATACAGCCATAAAAATTTAATAATGAAATTCAAATGTTGTCCTTAGTGTAAGGGAGGGAATTGATTTTCAAGTTTACATGCATTTCAAATGCTTTGGACAAACATTCTATAATGGCAACAACCACATTTCCTCTCTTTATTTATTCCATGTGGCTACAGTTTCACCTAATTTTTTCTTAATTTGTGCATTGACTTCCCTTACTTTTGGAGAACATTATGGCCTATTGGTACTAACTACTAACTACTCATGACTTCTTGTGTCAATGTAATCAAAACTATATTCTCTCTCTTACACACATAATTCCACCAGTTGTGTTTGACAATTGTTGTAAAATGATGTCAAACAAATCATTTTCACTAATTCACGAAAATCTTGAGGACTTATCTTATATCCAGTGACAATAAAAATAAAGTTCAATCAGTGACCGTGTGATCCTCCAGGTTGCGGGTTCGAACCGTGAAAATAGTTTCTTACACAGTAGCGGATGCACGTGGTGGTAAGCGGGTTCAATTGAACGTGTTTCATCAAAAAATAATAGTGTGTATATGTATAAATTATGATTAAAGCTACATAAATTTTGTATAAATATTTTATTTGAACCCACTCGACAACTACTATTTTACGACTAAAGTTATGTACTTCTAAGATTGAACCTGCTTCCACAAAATCCTGGGTCTGCCACTGCTCTTACAGAAATGCAGGGTAAGACTGCGTATAATAGACCCTTTTGGTCCAGCCTTTCCCCGAACTCCGCGCATAGCATGAGCTTAGTGCAGCGGACTGCTCTTCAATGAGAGCAATTTAACATACTATAAACTTTGACTTGTCTTATTTTTTAAGTTATCGCTGATGCTGATATTTACGTCTTTATTACCTTTAAAATGACTTAATATTGTAAAATTATTTATGATATTAGTATATAATGGTACAGTATGAAACATAAATACCATTATGGTTAATTTTTGTCAGGAACTGCCGGAATTTCAAAGAGCAGATGCAGTGAGCAGTATGGTATATGAAGCCAATGCAAGACTGAGGGATCCTGTATATGGCTGTGCAGGAGCAATTTGTCATCTACAAAAGCAAGTGAATGAGCTCCAAGTACAATTGGCTAAGGCACAAGCTGAGATTGTCAACATGCAATGTGAACAAGCTAACCTTATGGCCCTTATTTGCATGGAAATGACACAATCTCCACAAGCATCACCACAACATTATTCCTTGGGCCATCTCACTAATATAACATATGGTAGTTCACAAAGCAACATGACCTTCCTTGATGATAACAGTTTTGGATCTTTTTCAGAGACTCTTTGGACATGATTAATGAAATACCATCACAAGTACGGCCGGCTTATATATATATATATTTGAACGAAAATATCGTGTCATTGAGCGGAGCCTGGAAGAAGATATGTTCATCTGATTGAAGCTGTAATATCTGTACTGTCAAATTAGAGGGTTCTAATTGACTCCTAGTTGAGGATTTTCACCAAGTTAAAGTAAAAAGAACAGTGAAATTTTTTACCTAAATAAAGTTGATGTAACTTATTTTAGTGGAACGAAATCATATAATATGAATCAGATCTTGAAAGATTTGAGTCTAAGTTAGATAATTTTTTTTTATTTTCTAATGGATATGAATTATGATAAAGCAAATGAAGTTGACGGGCCTTGCTCCCGCCATAGTTGATAATGACAAAATGTTATTAATCTAATGTAATTTTTTTCTTCTAATACGAGCTAGTCCTTTCCTAGTGCTCAATATTGAATCTAATATAATTAGGCCAAACATTTTGGTCACCTAATGATTTTACTATTCCATGTGAATTCCCTTTCAAATGAAGGCTTTTAACTCTCTAAGTCTTTGGTCCTGAATGCTTTAATCTTTCAAATCTATTGTCCCTTTCCAGTTTCCACACATGAAATGCTTACTCCTGTCTCATCAGTTAACCAACAATGTCTTTTCACACACAACCTGTGTCGGGCACAACTGCAAAGTCATTTCCTCTCATGGAAAAAGAATTCTTGAAGGTTTGTTAAACAACTTATTTAGAATTATGATATCTTTTTTCTTATGTTTCCTTAGGCCCAATTGTAGTTTGAAGAGAAAAGGATAGGAATTTTTACCTCCTATAGCAAAGGTCAACACCTTATTTATTTTAAATAAATACCATTTAAAAAAATTATATTCTATAGATACCTTTTAAGGTTTATAGCAAAATGTTTAATTTTGGTTACCTCCTAGCCCTAAGCCACTAAATACGCTAATCAGTTACACTATTTTCTTTCTCTCTCTACTTTGATACATCCCAGAGGAAGGAACAGATGACGTAGCAGAGCTTGTCTCCACAATTGAACCCAGAGTCTTACGTTCTGATCGTATGATAGCAGCATCTCTTCTCAAAGAATTATCTTCATCAGCTGCAACGTGACTAATTGGTAAAACTTGCGAATTGTTTCTTTCGCGAATGCGGTCTGTGAGTGACGCTGCAAGGTCCTCAAATATCTGTTGTGCATTTTCTAATTCCGATGAAAGAGAGGCAGCACCCTCTGATAATACCCTCGGAAGACGGTATAGTAAACTGGATACTAGGTGGATTATTTCGTTGCTCAACGACGGATTCGCCGGAAATTAGGGTTTGTTCTTGAACAAAGACGACGGAGTTTGGGGTTAAGCAACTTGGTTTTCTGTTAATATATTTCAACGTATCACGCTATATTTTCATGTATTTCATTGTATTCATTGTCGTTTTTTCATTGTAATTCAATGTATCTCATTGTATTACATGTATTTCATTGTATTCACTGTCTTTTTTTTCATTGTATTTCAATGTATCCCGCTGTATTATATGTATTTCATTATATTCACTGTCTCGCTATATGCCATGAATGTATTCATATGTTTTTTTTAATTAATATAATTTATGTACTAAGATGTATTATATAATTTCTCTGAAGATTACTATGTATTTGGGGTATTTTTCGGTTGAGAATCTTTTTTATAACTGAAAATACAAATTTTGTGTGTTATAATTGAGTTTGTTGAGTTATATTAGGAGTCTATTATGGTAATTAATTCACTTTCCGTTTTAAAAACAGTGTAATCCCCTTTTTCACGCCATGAATACAGTCGAATACAATAATCTGTCCAGCTGTAATCCCATGTTTCACTCCATGAATACAGTCAAATACACTCGAATACAACAACTGATTAGTTGGACTTCCCTGATTCACGCCTATTTTTGTTACTGTATTCATGAATACAATAACTTAAATACATCAAATACATCTTATAACCACACAAAAGGTATCTATAATTCGTAATATAGCAAATGATATCTATAAATGACTAATTACTACCAAAAGATAGTGCTTTATGAAAATTTCTCAAAAAGATATAGTGATACTAGATGGTGTGCCCATGCTGTGTACGGGCTATGCCTAACATCACTGTACGAAAGTTGTCCGACACTGAGAAAGATAATTTTATAGTTGTTTTAATTGTTTAGTAGGATTACCCGCAAAAACGGAAGCAGTACCATCAAGTTAAACAAAAGCTTCATACTGTGGACATTCATCAGTTTTGAATAAAGTTGTACAATTACACTCTTGAGCTTTGTTTACCCTTAAAACTGAATAACAATTAAACTTATAAGTGGTTTTAAGGATATGTGATTTCACTTGGCACAAACTGAGAAATATGAGAATTACTGTTAGAAATTGACTGTAAAATAGAGCAAACCAATATAATGAGCGGTTATGGCCTTCGAGCTAGAGTGCCCTCGAACCAACAGAGTATGCTAAAAAAAATTATGAACTGAATAACAGAGCTTAAGAGACAAAATGTAGTGTATTGCTTGGTTATGCGTGAATATCATAATGATTACAAAATGATTAGAACACCCTTTATATAGTAGAGGAATTCTACTTATGTTACAATTCTAAATATAGAAGGGAATCTCATGATTGGCCGGTCTTGACTCGATACGTGCTGAGATTTCAGCCACGATCCTTGCCCGATCATGGATATCTCGACTTTCTGTTATTCGGTTCAGCAGGCTTCCTTCGATCTCATTCTGTCTCTATCTCGCTTCGGTCTCGATCAAGGCTAGTCTCGATTTTGACCGATCAACGACTCATTAGCTTAGCAATCCATCTCCGTGTCATGGTTCGATGCAATGCGAGGTCGAGCTTTGTTCTATCACATTGGTTTCGATTAGCCATACAAAATTACGGAAGCCTGATTCTGGACGTATACAGATAGTCCCCTTATTTTTTGGAGTGTAATGACAAGAAACGAATTGAGTCTTCGAACTTTCCCTTGGTTTACCATGACATAAGCATCGTGATGTAAGCGGTAGAGGTAACCGAAACACCCCGTCAGTTCAGTTTCCTAGGCAATTAATGCGCGTCAGTCGACGGTCAGCCACTACCAGTATTGAACCATCGTTTTGAAACCAGTAAATAGCCACCTTCTTAATTCTTTCAAACTTTACTTTCAATTTCCATTATCCTAATCTCCACAGTTCTATGCACTCTTCAGAGCTTCCTATCTCCAGATCATTGAGTTTCTTTGCTTGTTTTTCCCAAAACACCAAATATCCCAATCTCTATTCTTCCTTGCTTAAAATGGCCAAAATATCTTAAACCATTCCGCGAAAGGAGACTACTTCATCGTCACAGTCGGCCGGCGAGGAACCGGCGGTGGAGCCACGCTGTGAAGAGTTTTTATCCGGAGGGTGTGTTCACGATTCTGGTTTCAAGGTTGAAAAGACTAACTCGGTGCCAGGCCGATGTGAGCCGGTATAGAGGTATATATGCTCGATAACCGAAAAACTCTTCTTCCAGGTTAAAAAAGATTGCAACTGTGGCAGAAAACACATGGTAGTGCTTGCTCCAGAAGAGGCAATCACCAGTCATGTAGAAGGGTTCTTAAGTGTTTACACTTACCCTTTCACGTTCTGCAAGAAGTACGAGGTGACCCTTGGTCAGATTCATCCCTCCTTTTGGAGGATAGTGATATTACTCCGTTTCTTCTCAAGCAAAGTCGATGGGCTTCCCTTCACCCTCAACTACCTCATACGCCTATATAGCCCCCGACTCTATCGAGGGAGACTAATAAAACTTCAACGTCGAGCCACTAAGGCACATTTCTCCTTCATAGATGAGGACAAAGACCGGGGATGGATGTGCCTATTTGTTCGAGTGAAGACCTTAGACTTGATCCCGGCTGAAAGTATGCCATTTACTGAGATTTGGAATATGAAACGTAAGTATGACTCCATCCTTAATTCCTGTTTATCGTCTTCATTTTTTCACTCTTTCTTATCAATGTTTTACTGGATGGAGTTGTTGCCTGGATGCTAGGTGCGGTCCCCCAAATCGAGGACTGGGTCAGGAGCTTGATATCACAATCGAACCACACTGAGAGTACATGGCGTGATTTGGCGAGGGGTCGATGGGAGGCTAGTAACAATGGTAAGTTTCTCTCCTCGACTTAATGATTTGACCAATGTTCGAGCAAATTTCCTAACTTACTTATTTTTTTTCTTTTGTAGGTCTTGGGAAGGAGGAGATGATGAGGCTTCTGTCTGGTGATGAAGAAGTTCCTCCCCCGTCATCTTTTTCAAAGCTGGTAGGGAGAAAAAGAGGAAGATAGTTTCGACTCTTCAAACTTTGAGGGGCAGAAGCCCAAAAAGAAGACAACCCGTAATCCCAAGGGGGACGTCATCGCTTTAACAATGGACTCAGTCCGTCGGCTACTAGAGGAACCTGAAGAGAATGAAGAAAAGAATGAAGATTATTCTGGGCTGGTGGCCCATGCTCGAGCTAGCATCGAGGTTCTGGCAACCTCGGAATCGGTAGGAGTTGACACTGCTCCGCTTAGGCTAGATGAGGTCGAGGGGGAGACTTGGGCCCAAGAGGAATCGAAGATGCTTTACCTAGGGGAAAAGAGATCGTTGAAGAGGTGGTGGACATTAGTGTAGAAACCGGGCTTGAGGCTCCCCAAGACGGAGGCAGTACCTCAAAGGACCCGCTTGGGGCAACAGAGATCGAGGATTCCCCCTTGTTTCCTTCAATTTTCGATTCGATGATACGCGATGCTCAGGCCATATAGATTTGTCACGGGGAAGGAGCCCACACATAGAAAGATCTTTTTCATGGTTATTTTGTTGAGGTAGAGCATGACACCAGTCTGGGTGACTTGGATATTCCGAAGAAATGCTCGCGCAAGGCTTTCTCAAGTTTTAAACTGACCAATAAATTTTCGGTCCCTAGTGCCGATCCCAGGTGCAAGCGAACAGTTGTTATCACGGTCCTGGATGATGCCTGGGTTCTTGCTGCCCCTGTAGGGTTGGCCAGTTACCTCCAATGTTTTGTTATAGAAGAAGATCGAGCCCAAATGGACGTAGTGGGAGCGCTTTGTCTTTTCAACGAAGCCCAATAGGCTCTAAACCAAGTAATTCCTCATTTCCCTATCAATTTTCATACTTAGATTTTTCTTCCTTTGTATAACTTTCCCTTTTATGTTTGCAGTCTTTGGTGCTTCATCACAAGGGTTTCCTCCAATTCAGGGGGGGGCTAAGTCGGCATGAGGCTGAGGACTGAGGGCTTTCTGAGGAGAAAAATGCCTTCAAGCTTCTTAGTGATCAAAGAGAAAGGGAAACTAAAGGCCTTCATGCTGAGCTAGAAATGGCTAAGAAAGAACACACCAAATTGTCTGAGCAGGTAAGAGGAATCTTTTAAGTTAGAGACGATGACTCGGTCATGGTGACAGATGGTCCAAATCCGTAGGTCCAACAAAATCTCGATATGATCGTGCAGCTTCGCGAGGAAGTAGAAGCTGTAAAGACAGAGGACGAAGAATGTAAAAAGTATATGGATCGCTTGGCCTCAGAAAAAGAGACTGCCCGGGCCCAGCTGGCCTCGGCTGAAATCCAACTTTGAAGTATGACAGAGAAAACCTTGGCGTAAGCCAATAAAATTGAGGAGCTCCAGTTTGAGCTGGGTTCAGTAGATTCTGTTCGGTGAAACTAGTCATAGAGCTTGAAGCGGCCAAATCGGGGGTCAAGAAAACCAAAGCTGATGCTGATACTGTGGTAGCTATCTACCGGGCTGATACCAAGGCTTCTCAGGCCTGAGCAAAAGAAGATGCTGAGGTCGCTCAAATTCGAGCAGAGAGGATCGCCGAGCACGCTAAGCTTCAATCTCAGAGGGGAACCCTCGAGGAAATCCACACTCAGGGTTTCAATCTTTCAACCGAGATCGAGAGCATCAAGAAGCTTGAAGTGAAATCTGAGAAATTAGCTTATCTCGATGATGACAAATCTGAAAGCTTGAGCGAATCCGAAAGCGTAGAAGACCCACAGGATGGGGATACCACTCCCGGAGATTACCGGGACACTTAAGCCCTTAGTTTCTCTATTTCTTTTTTTGTCGAGGTTGTTTTGGCCTTCTGTAAAAAACTTCCATCGGGCTGTGTTGCCCTTGTAAAAAAGGTCTAAATGAATATATAAACTTTTTCCCTATGAATCCGTTGTATTTTTCGTTATTTCATATAAGGGTCAAAATGCGTTAGAATAAGATCATGAAGTTGTGTTCGAGGGTCTAAGGTTTGGGGAAGACAAGACCGATAATAAGCCTCGCCTTTGACCTTTTCTAATCGATGGACCCTAAATAATAACTCGAACTTGAGTTTATGTAGCCCTTAAGCTTAGTGATCGAGTAAGGACATGCTCGAAGTCGAAATTAGGTAGCCCATAGGATTACAAGTCATGTGAGAAGGATCTCTCGAACTTGAAGTGAAAGTAGCCTTTAGGCCTTTGAAAATATTGTATTTGGCCGATCTAGCCTTTGTAAAATAATTGTTTAATTATATATATAAGGCCTTTCTACCCTTTTCGGCTTTCAAAGTTTTCCCTTTGCTTATCATTCGAGAGTTTGAACAATTTTGTACTCTTTAGAGTTTTCGAAGCCTTTTATGATTTTGCCGGGGGTAGCCCTTTTAACCGGTTTGTTAAAGAATTCGAAGGCCTGATTTGTTACAAAATTTGGACATCTCCGAGCCTTAGTTTGGGATTTTCTCCTTGGACTTATTTTCCTGTTATACTTCGAGCTTGACCGAAGTGTCAGTCCTCGAGTGGGGTGGCCGTGGCCTATAAAAATTGAGAGTTTCCTAAAAGGTCTTTTGATGTCGAAGTTTTAATAATTCGATCCCATTTATTTTTCGGATGGTAGTCCCCTAGCGTAGGTGTAATTATCTGAACTCTGGTTATGATGGGCCGTTAAGCTTGTTTACATAATAGATCGAGAGTATGAAATTGTAAAGTAGAGAATTTTTTGTAAGGCATGAGATATTGGAAAGGAAAAATACATCTCTTTATAATTTATTATACATGTGTACATGTTTTGTGCTAGGGCTCGAGCAAACTATGCGGGCACGAGTCGTTTGACCAGTTTGGTCCTTATAAATTTTCCTATTGAGACCCTGATGTAATGAGTAATTTCCTCGCAACAAAATTGACATTCGAGGGGTAATTCTCCCAGTATTCAAGGTTGATTTCAAAGAAGCATCGGATACTATTGAATTGTTCTAAGTTAGCACGATCAGTGGTTGCCTAATTAAAAGCCTCACCGGAAAACCCATTTGGGACAAAGCTGGTCAACGCGGGCTTTTAGACCTAAAGACTTCGTGATGAGTGAGTCCATTGTTGTTTCTGATCGAACACCAGCAAGCGTTAGCTTAAAATATAAATGAAAATGGAAGGGGTCTTACCTTAGCAGTAGTATTGTTTTAAGTGTGATATGTGGCAATTGCTTGGTAATTATTCTCCATTCAACGTGCCGAGCTTGTAGGATCCTTTTCCTATGATTTCGAGAACCTGGTATGGTCCTTCCCAGTTCGGACCTAATTTTACTTCATTCGAATTTCGAGTGTTGAGGGTGACTTTTCTAAGCACCAAGTCCCTAGTGTTAAAATGTCGAAGATTGGCTCTTCGAATCTAGTACCTTTCGACCCGCTAGTTTTGGGCGGCTAATCGGACGAGGGCAACTTCGTGTCTTTCATATAACAATTCTAGGCTCGTATTCACAGCCTCATTATTTGACTCCTCTATTACATATCGAAATCTGATGCTAGGTTCTCCAACTTCGACGCCACAAAATAACGAGAATAGTGTTGCTTTGGTAGTGGATTTCGATGTTGTGTGGTATGCCCATAGAACTTCGGACAATATCTCTCTCCACTTCCCTTTGGCGTCGGCCAATCTCTTCTTAAGGTTCTAAATGATGGTTTTGTTGATAGATTTGGCTTGTCCGTTCCCGTTGGGATGATAAGGCGTAGATAGGATTCATTTGATCTTGTGATCCTTGAGAAATTTAGCTAATTTATTGCCAATGAATTACTTTCTATTATCATATACGATCTCGGAGGGCACCCCGAATCGGCATATGATGTGGTCCCAAATGAAATCTGTGACTTTTTTTTCTCTAACTTTCTCAAAATCCTGTGCTTCAACCTATTTTGAAAAATAATCAGTCATAAATAAAATAAACTGAGCTTTACCTAGGGCCGATGGAAGAGGGCCGACGATGGCCATTCCCCATTTCATGAACAACCATGGGGATAAGATCGAATAGAGCTGCTCTCCGGGTTGATGAATCATCGGAGCAAGTCTTTGACATTTATCACATTTTTGCACAAACTCCTTCACAACATTTTACATATCAATCCAGTAATAGCCGACTCTGGTTACCTTTCGAACATGTGATTTGGTGCCTTAGTGGTTTCCACAAGTGCCTTCATGTCACGACCCGGATTTCCCACCCTCGGGAGTCATGATGGCGCCTACTAATGAGAGTTAGGCAAGCCAAACCTTAAATACTTGCTACACTTTCATTTTTTGCTTCTTTTTAACCAACACAAGTCGATAATATGATAAAAGCGGAATTTTAAATAAATAAGTGGAACTCAACAATTATATATCTTAAGGCTACGTCTATTACAACTTTTAAAACCTCAAATACCCCAAAACCTAGTGTCACAGACTGTCTAAGAGTTACTACATACAAGGTCTGAAGAAATACAATACATTATTTCTGAATAAAGGAAATAGAGATAGAGGGAGACGCTAGGGCTTGCAGACGCCTGCAGGTCTATCTTGGGTCTCCGAGTGGACTGAAGGAAGCCCTCCAACTACTGTCCGAAAGCTACTCCTGGATCTGCACATAGTGCAGAGTGTAGTATTAGCACAACTGACCCCATGTGCTAGTAAGTGTCTAGCCTAACCTCGGCGAAGTAGTGACGAGGCTAGGACCGGACTACAAAATAAACCTGTGTAGTTCATATATATATATATATATACAACGGAAAAGAAATACAGAAATAACCAGTCAATGTGGGAGGGGGAAACATGCTGTGGGGAGAGATAATAGTTCCGAATAGAAAGGCATCAAGTAAGGAAAGAAATAACATATCTAGAATATCAACAAGGAAGTGGAAATCAACAATTACACGGCATCACCCTTCGTGCTTTTACTCTCAGTCTCACCAAAGCAGTTATATAAAAAAAATATGCACGACATCACCCTTCG
This sequence comes from Nicotiana tabacum, assembly GCF_000715075.1. NCBI lineage: Eukaryota > Viridiplantae > Streptophyta > Magnoliopsida > Solanales > Solanaceae > Nicotiana > Nicotiana tabacum. The sequence continues at coordinate 19,240,603 of NC_134082.1, forward strand.
TGCTTTTACTCTCGTCCTCACCAACACAATCATATAATCAAAATGTGCAAGGTATCACCCGTCATGCTTTTACTCTCTTTCCTCACCATATAATCAATAGAATAGGCATGAAATTGTACGTCGTGCGGCACGACATCACCCTTCATGCTTTACACCCTTTCCTCACAATAACAAACAATTCACGGCATCACTCTTCATGCTTTAACACTCTTACTCACCCAAACAACAATCACAAACAAAGGGGTAAGGGAATAAACAAAATAATAATAGAAATCCCGGCAAGGGAACACATTTAAACAATTAAAACCCGGCAAGGGAACAACATCAATAATCTCAACATCCCAGCAAGGGAGATAATGAATAAATCAACAATAGCACAGTAAGGGTGACAACATAATAATCTCTTCTCTTTCTCACTTTTACTTCACAATTCACTTCACGACTCGAGCTAATGCTCTAGAGGTTCAATTATCACTTATACTTTCACAATTCGTTATACAACTTGAGGCAATGCTCCTCAATGTGCATAACAATTCCTTCCACAAACTTTACATAACAAGTAGAAACCATTACCAAGGCATGATAGATACAACGAAGTCATGATAATCACAATATAAGACTCACGGGCATGCTAGACACCAACGTATAGATACTCGTCACCATGCCTATACGTCGTACTCAACAATTACCACATAGCAAATAAGACTCAACTCCTAATCCCTCAAGCTAAGGTTAGACCAAACACTTACCTCGATGCCACGAACACAATTCACGATTCAATTATAGCTTTACCCCTTGATTCCACCACCAATTCGCTCGTATCTAGTCACAAGTTACTTAATTACATCAATAAACGCTAAATGAATCAATTTGAATGCATGAAAATGAGTTTTCTAAAGTTTTACCCAAAAAGTCAAAATTGCCCCCGGGCCCACATGGTCAAAACCCGAGGTACGAACCAAAACCCGATTAGCCATTACCCCACGAACTCAAATATATAATTTGTTTTGAAATCGGACCTCAAATCGAGGTCCAAATCCCCAATTTTTGAAAAACCTGGGTTCTACCCAAAACACCCAATTTCCCTCATGAAAATCATTGATTTGAAGTTGAAATCATGTTAAAAGATGTTAATGATTGGAGAAAACTAGTTAAAAACGACTTCCAATTGATTTGGAGAAGAAAAGTTGTTTGAAAAATTGCCTCATATGTTTTTGGGGTCATAAAAAATAAAAAATAACTGAAAATCCCGTCTAAATATACTCCTCTCAGACCCCCTGTGCGGACTGCACAAAATGGAGTGCGGCCGCACAACTCACCAGGTTGACTACAGGGACATGTTCTAGTATTTTTGGCCATAACTTTCCCTACAGATGTCCAAATTGTGATTTCTTTACTTTTCTGGAAACAAAACATGAAGGGCTACAACTTTTGTTTTTCAATCATCTCAAAATTCCTTGTAGATCAAAAGATATAGGCTTTCGAAGGTTGACCAGTGAAACGTTCTTCACCGCGGACCGCACAGAATCTAGTGCGGCCGCACATGCCCTCCCCGCGGTCCGCACAAGCTCTCACCGCAGTCCGCACAAAATCCATTGCGGCTGCACAAGCCCCTCCGCGGCAGCATTCCTTTTTGTGCTGACCACACTGGTCGGTTTAGAGGCCTTCCATCTCTCTGAACCTGCAACACCTATATTTTTAAGCCTAAGACATCCCGGAACCTACCCGAAACTCACCCGAGCCCTCAGAACTCTAAACCAAGTGTGCATACTAACTCAAAAATATAATATGGACCTACTCATGCGATCACATCATCAAAATAACTTGTAAAATCATGAATTAAACCTCAAAACTCAACATTTTCATCAAGAACTCTCAAAGTTCATAACTCTTCAAACGGAAGTCCAGCTCACGTCAAATAAACTCCGTTTTTCACCAAAGTTCACAGTTAACTTTCAAATACTATAACAAGTTTGTGCCGGCTACAGAACCAAAATACGGGCCGGATAATAATGGTTTCAAACATTAATTCTTTTCTTTATTCCTTAGATAATTCAGTAAAAAAATTTCTTTCAAAATTGATTTCTAAGGCTTGGGACATCGGAATTCATTTCCGGGTATACGCCCAAGTCTCATAATTTACTGCGGACCTCCCGGGATTGCCGAAACATGGACCCGGGTCCATTTTCTAAATATATTGATGAAGGTAAACCATAATCAATGTTTTAACTCTAAAATTTCTATTTCTCATATTTTCACATAGAAGGCTTTCCGAATATAGGTCCGGACCACGCACGTAAATCAAGGTGGGGGAAAAAGGGTGGTTTTTAGGCCTCGGAACATTGAATGCACTTGCAACACAAGTGATAACCTTTTGGGTCATCATATTCTCCACTTCTAAAACAACTGTTCGTCCTCGAACGGACATAAGAAGGAAGTACTGATTCGGAAAAAGATGGGGATAAAGGCTCCGCATATCGGACTCGGACACCCAGGTCGATGCCCCAGTGGGCTGACCTCTCCACTGAACATGAACAGAAAGAAAACCCTTCGATCTCAATTGACGAACCTGCCGATCTAGAATAGCAACCGGCTCCTCCTCATAAGACAAGTCCTTGTCCAACTGGACAGTGCTGAAATCTAACACGTGGGATGGATCACCATGATATTTCCGAAGCATGGACACCTGAAACACTGGATTCACGGCTGATAAGCTCAGCGGCAATGCAAGTCTATAAGCCACCTCTCCCACTCGATCAAGAATCTGAAACGGGCCAATGAACCTAGGGCTAAGCTTTCTCTTCAAGGGTCCAACGTCTTCTCCTCTTTGTTGTCTTCGTTTGGCTCAAGAGCAGGCATTGGTTCCTGTATTTGCTATGCTGCATGTTTTTCCCTTTGCTACTGGAAATTGAGATCGCGTTCATCTCCCGTACTGCTGTTTAGTCTCCCCTTATTTATTTAATTCCCTCTGATGTTTGGAATTTCTGAAGTTGATGGTACGTTGATGGTACAACCTTCATCTCATGTAACCGTGGTCCCCTAAGAATGATATTGTAACTCATATCACCCTCTACTACTTCGAAAAGTGTCGTCTTGATTACCCTTTTGGCATTCGTTAGTAGCACGATTTCCCCCAGAGTTGTTACACTTGCTATATTGAACTCGGCGAGGAGCTTTGTGGCCATAATTATGCTTCCGGTTAGTTTGGCTTGTTTTAGCACTCTTAATTGGATAATGTTCGTTGAACTCCCTGGGTCTACCAAAACACATTTAATATTGAAGTCTAAAACATTAAGAGAGACTACCTGGGAATCGTTGTGTGAAAGTAGGAGTCTATGCGGATCTTTCTCCATGAAGGTGATGTCGTCCTCAATGATTTCCAAAAGTCTCTTACTGTGGGTTACTGATACCTTTATCATTTTTGCCACCAAAAATGTCACCTTATTAATCTCGTTCCTTCCCAAAAATTATGTTGATTTTCAAGTGAGGAGGGTCCTCTCCTACCTTTAAGGGATCCACGTTATCTTGGTTTCGGACGTAGTTGTTCTTAGCCTGATCGTTTAAGAATTCTCTGAGATGTCCATTTTTAATAATGTCACCACCTCCTTGCGCAAATATTGGTAGTCCCCTGTCTGGTGGTGGTTTGTCCCTTGATACTCACACCATAAATTAGGATTCCTCTACCTGGATTGGACCTCATTGCCTTGGGAATCGTGCTTGCTTAATATTTCTCATAGCGACACTAATTCCACTATGCTGACATTGAAGATGTATTTGGAAAGCCTGGGTAAGAGGAGTCTCGGGAACCTTATATCTCCTTGTCCTGCAATGGTCTATTATTCTAGCACCAATCAACTTTCCTATAGGTAACAAATCAATATGCTGACTGAAAACCTCTACCACATCCTTCGGCCCTTTCATATGGCAAAAACATTCCTCTAGAAGACCGATGATCTGTGTCGAAATCATCCTTCGATTTTTACTTATTCATCTCCCTTTCTTGACCCGCGGTTGATGCCGGGCAACCGAGCTTGGCATCCTTAATTCTTATCTTCGGCTGGTACTCTTTCAATTTTTGGGAAGCATCACAACTTCTCGGATTCAACCCTTTAGTAAATGCTTCTGCTGCCTATTCATTTGGTATGGTCGGTAGTAGCATGCTTTCTTTCTGGAATCTAGTTACGAACTCCCACAACAATTCAGACTCTCCTTATGCAATCCTAAATATGTCGTCCTTTCAGGCATGTACCTTCCTAGTCCCGGAATGGTCCTTGATAAACGTATATGTGAGCATCTCGAAATAATCTATTAAGTGCTCAGGCACAAGTAAATATCATGTCAGGACCCCTTTCGTGAGGGTCTCCCTGAATTTCTTATGTAGGACCGAGTTAATCTCAAACAGAGCTAAGTCATTCCATTTCACCTCCATTGTATGGATGGTGATCTGCTCCTAAGAATATGAAGTCCCATCATATTTTGGCATGTCTAGCATCTTGAACTGCTTCAGGATCAACTCTAGTGTCGTGCTTGGTTAAACAACAACTGGTGTACTTCTTTGAATATAATGCTTTAAATTATGGCGGTGCACCCAAAATTTGATCCATTCGGGCATTTATTTCCCTCATAAATAACATGAGTTTGGTTTTAAATGGATCATTCTCAATGTTGTTACCATATCCGCTACTATCCCCCCGGCCCTGTAGAAGCCGACTTCGCCCATCGGGGTGTTGTTGTCAACCCTTTACGTTATTTGATTTATGCGAGCACCGAGAGAAACTGGACCTCGTCTATTCGCGTTGTTTGAAGCATCTAACAATACCTATATCAACTCTATCATGACGTAATCCTATCATGAAAGGTGGCCCATAGTGGCCTTTTGTTGCTCCCTCAAGATTCTTACTGTTTAAGCGATATGCTCGTCTTCAGCATCATCAAGAATTCCTCTCAAACATGTCGTGGATATTTCCTGCCATGGATCGGCATGGCCTCATCCCCCTCGTTGCGGGTATCACCAATCGAGTTCTCGTGCTGAGGCTAATTTCCTTGAGCCTCAACGTTATGTGCGATGTTGACATCATTATCTATCATTTTATGATTTATTTTCTAAGAAAAAAGAATCAAACAAGTTAGAATAGATTCACGGATCAACTCAATTACACAACTCTTTAAACACCACAGTGGGCACTAAACTATTTTCTCGTAAAACGATATAGTTGAATTTATACGTAGTTTATAGACAAACAAATCAATTTGATCCCAAAAATGATTAAATAAATTAAATAAGGACTTAGCATTAAAATCGAGATAAGATAGCAGAGATCTTGGTTTCGGGAGCAATGTTTTTGAGGCAGTTATAGCGATATTAATAAGCAAGAAGATAAAATATTATTAAGTTTAGAATAATATATAGTATGTGCTTTTCATAAAATTCGTCTCCCTTACAGTGATTGTGGGCCTCGTTATTTATAGTGGCACCTAGGGAACAAGGTCCTAGGATCAAACCTCTCTCGGGAGCCATTGAAGAATGTGTAGTGGTTGGCTATGAATGCTATATTCTCTATAATGGACTGTGCATTTAATACTGCAGAATATTCTTCATTGAATGTTATCGAATGTGTAACAACTTCACGGTTGTTTTGAGTTTTATAGCCATGTTTCCCTATTTAATTATAATTCCATGATCATTTATTGTTATGTGACTTGTCGGGGTAGTTGGTTCAGTTCCGGGGATGTTTCAGAATGAATTGGGACACTTAGTCCCAAGGTTGGAAACATAAGTTGAAAGAGTTGACCGGATGTTGACTTATGTGTAAATGGCTCAGGAATAGAGTTTTGATGGTTTCACTAGCTCCATAGGGTGATTTTGAACTTAAGAGTGTGTATGGATATTGAATTGGAGGTCCGTAGATGGTTTTGGCTTGAATTGGCGAAAGTTGAAAAAAGTAGAAATTGGATAGTTGAGAAGTTAGACTGAGAGTTGACTTTGTGGTTACCGGATCAGATTTTAGCTGTGGAAGTTGTAATAGTTTCGCTATGTCATTTTTGAATTGTGTGAAAAATTTGAGGTTAATTGGAGTTTGTTTGGTATGTTTCTACATCAGTTTTGAATTTTAGAAGTTCATAAGTTCATAAGGCTTGAATCAATGCGTGATTCGTGGTTTTAGTATTGTTTGATGTGATTTCCCACTTCGAGCGAGTTCGTATGACGTTTTAGGACTTGTTGGTATGTTTGGTTGAGGTCGTAGGAGCCTCAGGTGTGATTCGAATCATGTTCGTCGTATTTTAAACTTCGAAGAACTGTTGAATTTTTTGTTACTGGTTCCTTATACACGATCGCGAGTGGAGAATCGCGATCGCTAAAAGTGTTGTAGGTAGCTGGGGAATTTGTGTTATGCATTCGCGATAAGGGGTCTACAATCATGAAGCTTGGGGAGGTAGTACTACACGCACACGTGAGCTGGGCTGCGTTTGCAAAAAGGAAAGGAGGAGGCCGGGAGTCTACGCAGTTTTTTCTTCACAATCGTGTAAAGAGGTTCGCAATAGCATAGGTTGAGGGGTCTGTAAATCGTGTACACGACTAATAGTTCGTATTCGCAAAGAGTACTTAGAGGGCAGCTTGATTTTTATTCTTCTTGATCATGATGGACTTTCTGCGATCGCGAAGAGGAACGTTAGGGAAGACTGTTAAAATATCAAAATCAAGGGTTTGAACCCATTTTTTAATAGTTTGAGCTAGAGACCTTGGATTTGGGCGATTCTTGAAGGAATGTTTTTGCGATGACCCAATAGGTCATCTAATGTTTTAGAATCAAATTCTATGTTCCAAAGCCTTAAATATGTCATTTTAGCCTTTCTCGATTTGCGTTCATGGTCCGGTTGTTTTTCTTGAAGGCTTATATGTTTAAAACTGATAAAAAATAAGAATTTTGACTTAAAAATTTATTTGAGTTAGCTTCGGTCAACATTTTCGGCAAATTGACCTTGATCCGTGTTTTTACGGTCCCGATAAATTTGTATAGAAATATGAGACCCGGGCCTATGCTCAAAATTGAATTCAAAGATCCCTAGCTCGAGTTATTAATTTTTTGTTAAAAATTGAAAGTTTGAAATATTAATGATATTTAAGAATTGATTGATGTTTGGTCTTGCTGGTACCGGGTCCGTATTTAGGGTCCTAATCTCGATACAAGTCCATTATTATATTTATGACTTGTCTGTAAAATTTGGTGACAAACAAAGTTGGTTTGACGTGATTCGGACATTCAGTTCTGAAATAGAAGTTTTAAAGTTTTCTTGAAAACGTTTGATTTGGTGTTCAATTTGTAGTTCTATGTATTATTTTTGTAATTTGATCGCATGAGCAAGTTATGTTATTTTAGGACTTGTGTGCATGTTTGGTTTGGAGCCCCGAAGGCTCGGGTGAATTTCGGATAGGCTACGGAGTGGTTTGAACTTAGAAAATCATAGCTAGTGTATCATATCTACAAGCTTCATATTTGCGAGGTCTGGTTCGCAAATGCTAGCCTCGCATTTGCGAAGAGACCATTGCATTTGCAAGCACTATGATGGGGGGTGGACCTTCGCATTTGCAATCATCACACTACACAGTTGTGATCCTCACACTACGCATTTGTGAACATTATGTTCGCATTTGCGAAGGGAACAAGCATAGGTCACTCTTCGCATTTGGGAAGACTTGTTCGCATTTACAAACCCCAGGTGGCAAATGCAAACCCCAGGTCAATAATGTGATACCTACAAATAGTTGGATAACCATATTTTCACTCATTCTTCAAATTTTCAAAACAAGAAAACTATAGGGGCGATTTTACCAAGACCCTTTCTTCCCCAAATCATTTGTAAGTGATTCTAATCATTTTCTTTCAATTTTTCATTATATTTCCCAAGTTGTTAAACTAAAATCTAGTGTTTTCATAGTGAAAATTTGGGGAGTTTGGGTAGAATTAGGGAATTTTGTAAAATTGGGATTTAGACCTTAAATTGAAGTCGGATTCCAAAACAAATTACTTAACCGGGCTCGGTGGTGAATGAGTAATCGGGTTTTCGTTCGAATGTCGGATTTGGACCAAGAGGGCCCGAGAGTTGACTTTTTAGTAATGACCTAAATTGAATCTTTATGCAGTGAAATCAGAGGGGTCTATTTCTCGCCGCTAAGGTGCATTCGGGGAGTCATATCAGCATCTCGAGGCTGTAGGATTACGATCGAGCCTCCTCCTTCGAGGTTCATCCGCGACTTAGCAAAGATTCCGAGGATGTGGAATTCGTCTGCGACCCAGCAAGGATTCCGAGGATGGGGAATTTGTCCGCGACCCAACAAAGGTTCCGAAGATGGGGGATTCCCGAGGCGAGCAGCTAGAATCAACAAACACTAGCACCGTGCCTAGCCGTCCCATCCCCGTACCTTTACATTTAATGAACTTTGTACTATATTGTATTCCCTCTCCTATATAAGGGGAATCCATGCCACTTTGTAAGAGGCTGATGATGCTCCAACTATTTCTTCACAAGATTAATAATACCTCTCTCTCTCTCTCTCTCTTCTTTCTCTCTAACTCGCTTTTTCTTACTGGCTCAAGGCCACTTTAGCATTCACTTTTCTCCCATTTGTTCTTCATTTATTGCTTGGTATTGGCCGTAAAGAGCCATGTTTAATCATATCTTAACTGTTATCCCATTCCCTACTATCCCCGATAGCTCGGGATCGAGCCCAGGTATCGACCCCGAGGTCCTCCATCGACCAGTCCGAAGCCAGAGCAATAAGCTCCTCGGTTTGATTACTGCCTCATTTTAGCTTGCATTGCATCATTAAACTTCATATAACTAGCATCATCTGCTCTAACAACTAGCATTAAAATAGGTCACGTATTTTTAGAATCCCATTTACAAATTTAATTATTGCTACTATTTTCACGGTAAACAGTTTGGCGCCCACCATGTGGCTAAAAATAATAGTGATTATTTTCTGCTGGTTCCATCACAAAAATGCAAGTTATCTTTCACACTTTTTCTTATCCAAGATCTCTTGATTTCAGGTCAAAATATTTGGCTCGATAAACAGAATCGTGAACGACAACCTCAAAAACTACAGGGAGAACAGCGTGGCTGCTCCAGCTGCCGGAGAGCAGCCACGAAATCCTAATGATGCGCCTGGACCAATTCCAGCGGACGCGGTTTCATAGGACGCACAACAGGCCGACGAAACCTCACACACCGACTGGAGCATACGGCATAGCGACCGACAGGAAGCCCAAAGAATCCCAGCCCGGGAAGAAGAGGAAGTTAGTCTTCATTTTACTTTTGAAGCACAATAGTTGGGCATCGCTTAGTTACAAAGCCATCCGAAGAATCCCAGCACAGCAGCACCGGAAACAGCTCCCCCCGCCGAGCAAGTACTCGAGAGATCAAGCAATAACGGATAGGTAGTCGACCCTGCCATAATAAAGATTCTTGAGGACCTCACCAAAAGGATCGAATCGGGTGAGAAGATGATAGCGACCAATGATAAAAAAGTCAAGACCTACAACTCTAGGGTTGATCGGATCCCGGGAGCACCCCGGTCCTCAAGGTGTGGACTCGAAGAAGTTCATACAAAGGCCATTCCCCAAGAAAGCGGCCCCGAAGACCATCCTGAACAAAGTTCAGAATGCCGAAACTCCCTAAGTACAACGGTACCACTGACCCTAATGAACACATTACTGCCTACATCTGCACAGTAAAAGGCAATGATATAAAAAACGATGAGATTGAGTCCGTATTGCTAAAAAAATTCGGAGAAGCAATCTTGAAGGGAGCCATGATATGGTATCACAACTTAGCTCCCAACTCCATAGATTCGTTCACCATGCTGGCGGACTCCTTCATAAGGGTGCACGTCGGCGCCATCAAGGTAGCAATAAGGTAGTCCGACGTATTCAAGATTAAGCAAAGGGAAAACGGAATGCTACGAGAGTTCGTGTCTCATTTTCAGACAGAATGAATGGAGCTCCCCCGGTCTTCGACGACTAGGCAGTGCAGGCCTTTACTCAAGGCCTGAATGAACGAAGCTCGGTGGCATCAAGGTTGCTGAAAGAGAATCTGATCGAGTATCCCACTGTAACCTGGTCGGACGTCCACCACTGATACCAGTCAACGATCAGGGTTGAGGACGACCAGCTGGGAGCCCTTTCAGGCTCAGTATACCCGAGCAAGCTCTTGGAGAAGGAGTCAAGATCAAATAAAGAGAGGTACCAGCATACCCCAATGATAGGAGAAATGCTCCAAAATGCAATCCGCCCCGTAATGACCGATTGGTAAACCAAGGATAGAACCCTTGGGGACCCCTCAATAGAGGTAGCTTCGACGGGTACACAGGGCCGATAGGGGCGCCCCGCCTATCAGAGTATAGCTTCTATATCGATGTGTCAGACACCGCGTTCACCATTAACAAAATCAGGGACGCCAGATGGCCTGGACCGGTACACTTGAATCCTTTCCATAGGAACTACAAAGCACGGGCACCAAACTAAAGCTTTCATGCAAATCCGAGAGGAAGTGGCCCGATTGCTTGATAATAGGCACGTTCAGGAATTTCTCAGCAACCAGGCTAAAAACCAATTGTGCGAAGGAGAAATAGCCAAAAGGAACAAAATAGACGAGCCCTAACACGTCATCCACATGATTGTTTGATGGTCGCCCCAGACAAATTCAAATAAAGGACCACTTAGCAACCACTGAATAAGCGCCAGAACTCGAGATCGCCATCGCCACCAAGGTATAATCGACATTCCCTCTTCCCACCTTCTACTTCACAATAACTCTTGCATAGGTCAACGACCAAGGTAATCAGGACCCCACTCCGGTTCGAAGACCCCGAGGCTTCAAAGCATCCGTTGAACTCTTTTCCTTTGATTGATTTTTTATCCCGAAATGATTTTTTACTGGTAGGGATTTTTAACGAGGCAACATCCACGCACTTCCCAAGAAGGATTCATCGAGCCTACGTGACTTTCTTTACAACCACCCCCCTCCGGGAAATGACGAACGGAGCTCCAATAGGAAATGATGCACCAGACCAATCGGTCCAAGGAGCCACGCCCGCGCGGGCCGAGCTCGCAACAACAAAACAACATGTACTTACGCCAAGCAATAAAGAATATCTTTCAGCATCTCGTACTCCAGAAAAGGGGATTTCAACATGCTCACGGCAAGGGCCTCTCTACCAAATGCGTCCCAAAATACTCGGAGACTTAACGTGAACAATTCGGCACCCGCACGACACTAGGGTCAGATCTCCGGGCTCATAAGGTCCTAACAAGGCAACTCCAAGCTCACAAAAAATAGTCTTCGAGCCTAAGCAAATTCGATAACTCGGAGAATGTCATCAATTGCCATATGATGGAAAACTCGAGGCCATAAGACCCCGAGCGGGCAGATTCGGTATAAACAGATCTATTCTACATAGCAAGAAAAAACTGTAAGACCTTAACAGGTGTGACAAACTATAAGACCTCAACAGGCATGACAAACTGTAAGACCTCAACAGGTTTGAAATTTTTGTAAGACCTTACTATAGGCGTAAAACTCAATCCCAAAGTTTAGGCTATACGTCGCATTTGTAACAATCCCGAAAGGGCATACACTCGGTGTAGACGCCTAAGCTATCACTCGGGATCAAAAATGGCTTCGGCCAAACACATATGACTACGGTCAAAGCGGCTACTCAAGCCAAATTAACGCGACTCGGGGACGCCCGACTGTTGCTAACAAAATCGCAGGCCATTACTTCGAATATACTTCAAAAAGAACCAGTTAAAAGAGGCTTCCCTCAATAGGCAAAAATGATCTTCGATCATGTTAGCTCCAAATCACAAGGCTTCGAGCTACTCAGCCTACGAGCTTAGAACCTTTCGAGGTGCTCGAACATTGCCGCTAACGACTTGAAATCGAGGTTCTTCCAGAACCGACGATGGGTCAGGAAAAATCATTTCAAAAAGACCTTAACTAGAGGAAAACAAAGCCTACAAAAAAGCCCATGGGCAAAAGCGTAAGAGCCATTATTGTCAGCCAAATGAAGCCTCTAAGCCGCACACTAAAAGGTCTCAATGACCAAACAACATAAGAGCCATTATCTCAAGCATGAAAATTGAAAACTTGAGGATTAAAATGGGCTCGAGTCGTAACCTGATTCGGAGACCGAATACAAAACAGTTAACTATACCTGCCTAAGGGACATATATATAAAAGGTCACTCCGACCTAAGGCGTAAGAGCCACTATCGCCAGCTCGTGCAAACACAAAACTTGAGGGTAAATTGAGCTCTAGTCGGATCCCAACTCAGAGACTAAACCCGAAGACGGTTAAAACATGCAAGCCTAAGCGCAAAAAATTAAATTTGCTATCGCCGGCCTAATAAATATCGAGGCCACATTGTAGGTTCTGAGGTTTCTGCCAATCCACGTTCGAATCGACTCAATTGAAACTACGACAAGCAGAAACACAAAAGATACAAATTGCGGGGTTCCCCCTTTTATCTTTACATATTTGCGGTGGAGTGCAATCTCAACCTACGACATATAATGAAAGCTATATACACAACGACGAAGGCAGGGATGAGACATTCCCCCTTTTCGGCAACTATGGTTCGGTGGTCTCCTCCTCATCGTCCTCAGCATCGGACAGAAGGAACTTGGCATCATACTCCTCTTCTTTGGCTTGCTCAATCTCCCCTGAGAGATCGAAGACCCTGGCATGAATCTCCTCGAGGATTTCCCTCCGGGATCTGTACCTCACATACTCCTTGCTAATGTTTGCACAATCGAGGGGTCTTCTTTAGCTCAGCTTTAGCAGCGACAATGCTTCTTGAATAAGCCACTATTTTCTATCCTGCCTGGGTATTATTCATCACAACTTCGACTCAGACATTCACCACTTTGGTTTTCTCCATCGAAAGCTCGAACAACAGTTTTGCGATCAATTTCGCCCGAGCAGAATCATTCGCACGGGCGGTCTGAATTTGCGCCCTAAGAGCAGAAGCCCCGGCCTGAGCACTCTCTTTGTCCACAAAATGGGCATTTGCATGCACCTGCAGCTCAGTGAATTCGCGTTTGGCTTTGCCAACCTCACCCTAGAGTTATTCCAGCTTATCCGCCTTATCCTTCAACAGAAATAGCAAAATAACACAGTGACAAAACAAAAAGGGAATGTAGGCCAGTATGAAATGTAGGGTACCTATTTCTCCAAGAGGGCATCATGGTCCCGGCTCCTACCCACCTCGCGTCGTAAAGAGACAAGCTTGCTTTCCTTTACCGCACAAAGAAGCTTGAGGGATTTCTCCTTATCTCGAGCCTCCCGCAACGGGGCCTCACAACGAAGCAGTTCGGCTTTAAGCCTATCGAAGGCCTGTGAAAAGAAGCCAGATAAATAAAAGAAAAAAGGGAGCGCAGGGCCAGAACATTCTTACAACAATCGAAGCTCACCATAAGGCCAAAGCACTGAGCCTCACCGAAGGTTGAAGCAATGTCCGATGGTGTACCACTCCCAGAAGGTTGCCGATCGACCGACTCACTTCCCCTTAACCGCTGTGAAATAGTAACCTTACTACGAGCCTTCTTGCACCCCATAACATCTTTCCTTTTACCGGTGCTCCTTGACCCCGAGGCCACAACCTCTCCTCCTGCCCCAGAGGATTCAGCCTTGCCTCGAAAGGACTCCAAGCACATACAACAAATAAATCAGATGAGCCGGCAAGAAGTAAGCCACCTCTTAGGAGACAGAACATCGGGCTCCTACCACGATGCTTCGCCTCCCATCTCCCTTTTGATAGATCTCGCCATCGGCGCCTATTATAAATCGAGCAAGATGCCAGCTTACGAGGCCACTCAGCTAAATCGGGGACCTCACTGGGCGACCAATGAGTTTCTATAAACAAATAACAGAAATATATCGTTACGGGACCAACCTCAGGTTGAGATAAAGGCAGTTCAAATGAAGCACTTACGTGTGAAGTTCCATTTCTCAGGAAACGACAAAAAATCTCTAGGGATAACATTGGTCGTTTGGACACGAATGAACTAATTCATCCATCCACGGTCCTCATTCTCCTCGCTGCCGATAATAGGAGCTTAGGTGGATCGACGCTGAAGAGCAATGAGGCCCCGATAGTGCAATGGCTGGTACAACCTCATGAGGTGGCTGAGAGTGAATTCTATCCTGGCCTTGTCAGCAAAATATCTCATTGCATGCACTATTCTCCAAATAAAGGGATGAACCTGCGCCAACGCTACTTGATATCTTCTACAGAAATGAAGCACGACCCGGTCCGGGGAACCCGGTGCAAGGACATGAATATATACGCTCAAGAATCCCTCAACATATGTCATGACACTCTCCTTTGGGGAAGGTACCTGCAAAATCATGCCTCCCCCCCATCCGCATTCTTTTCTGATCATCTCGAGGATTTCCTCCCTCACCGATGAAATAATCCTCGACATATCCTCTCGATGGCCCAGAACATTAGGAGGTTTCCCCCGTTGTGATAGTCCTCCTCGAGGTAGGGCACCCCGAGCCTCGCTCTCCCGACATCGGAGGAGAGCCGCTGGTACCGACCGAATGAGGATCACAAGAGAGACTCCTCTCTGTCCGATGATGAGGCATCGAAGTAGCGGCCATGACTACGGCATAATAGGGGGAGAAGTTGAGGATCCAGGCAAATTTGTTTTCTGAAACAGGGAAGCGGAAGGACTAGCACAAACATCCAGGCTCTGTAGAAGAAATAGGCTTATTAAGAACTGCAAAATCGCCACTTAAGAGGCAGATGAGCAAATATATAGGGGCAAAGCAACAACTGCCCGCTCACCCAAGAGAGCCAATTAATTCTAGCTGCATTAACGTCACCTTCTCCTTGGGAAGTGCACTGGCAGAATAATTCCAGGCTCCCACGATTCAACTTCGGGACATGGCCAATTTCAGGGCCCCGGTTTGTCCAAATAGCAATCCTCAAAGTGCTGACGCCAGAACGCAAAAGCAATAAGGCGAGGCAAACGCAAAAGAAAAAAGGCAAGGAGAAGGTCTGACAAAATGAAAGATCATTTTATACATTGACAAAAAGAAAAAACGTCTTTACACTGTCCATTTCCCGGGGCAGCATACAAAGCAAAGGGAAGGCATACAAAAAAGACTTGGAGACTACTCTTCGTCACTATTGTCTTTTCCTTTATCGAGGGCAATCAAAAGAGCCAATCTTTCCTCCACTGCACAGGCCTCCTTAAGATCAGCTGACAGGTCGATGCCTTTGGCCCCGAGTTCCTCTAGGGTCTCTCTCCTCGCCTCCGCCTTAGCATGATCGATAGCTCAAATTCGATTCTGCTCAGCAGCCATGGATATGTCACGAGCCATTATATGCGCTATGGCCGTATCATCCCGATAAGTAGCAACATCTCGTTCAACCTCAGACTTAGCCGCGACCAAAGCAGCAATCTCCATATGAGTATCCTTGAGAAGATATCGGGATGCCACCAAATCTCCGACCACTATTTCATTTCACTCTCTCAGCCTGAAGATCTCGGCATTCAACTGATTAATCCGCGAGCCACTCTGCTCGACCTACGGGTGATGGTTAACTCAATTAATATACGAATACAGAACGTGTGTGAATACGAGGTGAAAGGTCGGGTATGAGAAAGGCAAAATACTCGAGCAACAAGATTGGACTTCTCCCGGAGTGCTGTCTCTAAAGCGGCCCGATGTTCTCCCAGCTCCTTATCTCCCTAGGTAGAGCGAGCCTCCGAATCCTGCAGCTTTGAAGTAACTTTCTTACGCTCCTTTTTGAGATAAGAAAGCTCCCCGTAGAGCCGGAGGATGGCATGGTCGTATTCTTCTTACACTGCGGCCCAATGGAAAAGTTAGAAAGACGACGAATGGAACTTGAGGACGAAATAAATTCTCGAGGAATGACTATCACCCGCTGCATGGACTTCTCCGCCACTTTAACGGCGCCAGGAATATCGAGATCACCTTTGTCGATAATGCCATCAAAAATGTTGGCAATAAAGTCTCCCCCTTTGGGAGGGGTCCCAACTGTTGTGCCAATCATCCCGTTGGCATCTCGCAGCTCCCTTGATGAAACAGGAAAGTTCGAAATAAAGTCATTTAGTTTGCCGATTTCTTCAAGTGGCAACCTATGTTCCTGGGAGGCCCCGAGCTCTGATCCCTCAGGATCAATGCCAACGGTCTCCCTGACAGAAGCTGCATCAAATCCGGTTGCGCGATACGAAGCTACATCAATGGCCTCTTGAAGGACCCCCGACCCACGAGCTCGACCAGAGCCAGCCGTTCCGGACTTAGCAGCCTTCAATCGGGGTGCCTACAAGTCTCTCACACTGGATCTCGTTCACCTCCTTAACGGGATTCCATCAGTATCCCCAGTCCTTTCCCTAATCGACGCTCGTGAAAAAAGATTTTTTGGACCGATGGCGGAGCGTGGTTAAGCCTCGATACAGTCGAGGGTTGTACATTCTGATTAGATAATTAATGGTAAAAACCTCACCTTCAACCCCTTCGGTGAAATGTCTATGCATCAACACTATCCTCCAAAAAGAAGGATAGATTTGACCAAGTGTCAGTTGGTATCGTTCGCAGAAGTCAAGAATAACCAGGTTGATCTCTAGGGGAGGAAACTCGACGGATTTATCAAGGTCCAAGGTGAATGGGTAAGTGTATACATAAAGGAAGCCAGCCTTGAAGTCAATAATATTATCATTGGGACCGGGAATCTCCACCTCCACTGCCTTGCTCCATCGACAGTCCTCCTTCACTTTGCTAATATCGGTAACAACGCTAATGTATCGGGACATGTGCTCACACTGGCCCGGCGTAAATGAAGTAGTATTGACATCAAAATCCTCTAACGTGTCGATATCATGTGGGGTACATTGTTCCAAAGTGGGAACCGATCTGGTTTCTTCCTTAGGTGATCGGGACGACGAAGCAATGTCGTTACGTCGGGGAACCGTCCTAGAAGTCCTAGCCATGTCAATGGTAAATATCCTTCTATAAAAAGATGAAAGAGCGTCAAATACAAAATTTAGACTTGCGGGCTTGTAAGTGGGGTGAAAATGGGAAGTATCTAGCAACCAGTGCATTTATAGGAATCACTAGAGAAGCAGAAAGGATGAGCTGGTGGCAGTTCGTGGGTTTCTTGATTACCGCATCTGACGGTGGCCTTGCACGGTTCTTTGGGGCATGACATTTAGTGCTCTTAGACGGTTGACGCCACGTCAATAATGACCTCGAAATGACGGTTCAATATCGTTTCCTATTACTTCACTCTAGGAAATGTGGAGACTATCTGTATGCAGTCAAAAGGTCTATTTCTTACAGCTAAGGTGCATTTAGGGAGTCATATCATCATCTCGAGGCTACAGGATTACGATCGAGCTCCCTCCTTCAAGGTTCGTCCGCAACCCAGCAAAGATTCCGAGGATAGGGAATTTGTTCGGGACCCAACAAAGAATTCGAGAATGGGGAATTTGTCCGCGACCCAACGAAGGTTCTAAGGATAGGGGATTCCCGAGGCGAGCAGCTAGAATCAGCAAACACTAGCACCGTGCCTAGCCATCCCATCCCCGTATCTTTACATTTAATGCACTCTGTACTATATTGTATTCCCTCTCCTATATAAGGGGAATCCATGTAACTTTGTAAGAGGCTGATGTTGCTCCAACTATTTCTCCACAAGATCAATAATATCTCTCTCTCTCTCTCTCTCTCTCTTTTCTCTCTAACTCGCTTGTTCTTACTAGATCAAGGCCACTTTAGCATTCACTTTTCTCCCATTTGTTCTTCATTTATTGCTTGGTATTGGCCATAAAGAGCTGTGTTTAATCATATCTTAAATATTATCCCATTCTCGACTACCCCCGATAGCTTAAGATCGAGCCCAGGTATCAACCCCGAGGTCCTCCATCGACTAGTCCGAAGCTAGGGCAATAAGCCCCTCGGTTTGATTGCTGCCTCGTTTTAGCTTGCATTGCATAGTTAAACTTCATATTCCTAGCATCATCTACTCTAACAACTAGCATAAAAATAGATCACGTATTTTTAGAATTCCATTTACAAATTTAATTGTTGTTACCATTTTCATGGTAAACAAAATTTTTTGCAATCGTGGGTGATTCCTAAGGCTTATTTTGAATCATTTGGTTGGTAATTTGCTAGATATTATTGGTTCGAAGGCTTGTTTGAAAGGCAAAGCTGTGATTGATCTTTGAGTAGTCTTTGGAGCGCGATAAGTAAGGTGTCTAACCTTGACTTGAGGGAATTAGGAACCCTCGGAGTATGTGCTATGTGAATTTCATGTGAGCGCCGTATATGCGAGGTGATGAGTGCTTATACGCCGCAGAATTATTTGTTTTCCCTAATTTTCTGCTTTACATTAATTATTTCCTTCCTTGTCTTAACTATTATATGCTCTAAATGATTTCCATACTTAATTGCTACTTGTTAATTAATATCTTCCCCTGTTAATGATTTTAGCTCTTTTCGTAGTTTCATAATTCCCTGCTATTTGCTTAAATTGACTTACTTGCACCTTCTATTTGTCAAGTACTAGATTGTGTCTCGATGTGTAGTATTGCATGTGTAGATTTCTATTTGTACAAGGTTCTCTTTTTAGTTCACTTTGGTATTTATTGAACGTAAAGGTTCATGTGGTTTGAACTACTAATTTGGCTATGCATATTGAGTATTTGGTACCGATATGGTGGGAACAGAATGCATTCCATAGCATGTGTAATAAGGGTCTATTTATATGGTGGAATAAGGGTGAATTCGTAATGTATGGTGGGATCAAGTTTCATGCTGCAACAGGTGGAATAAGGGTGGATTGATATGGTGAAATAAGGGTGAATTATGATACTGATATTGATATATGATGGTATCGGGTTGCGTGCCGCAACATATTTATATATTATCTTTGTTGTCGATGTTATCACGGTTAAATAAGGAGAATTTTGTATTGTACGGTGGGATTGGGTTGCATGCCGCAATAACCTATATGTTTCCATTTTCTTGAATTGTGTTTTGTTTTCGGTATTCTCATTTGAAATGTTGAGGATTGGTAATTCTGGAAGACACAGGTTTACTTCTTGAGGGTGTAGTTATTGTTTTCAATTGATTGTTTTATCCTATTCTGTATTTCCATTTTCTGTCATTATTATATACTGCATACAGGTTGTAGTGTAAGTGACCCGCTTTAGCCTCATCACTACTTCGTCGAGGTTAGGATCGACACTTATATGGTACATGGGATAGGTTGTACTCATACTATACTCTCCACTTCTTGTGCAAATATTTGAGTCGATCTTAGTAGCGGTTCTCAGTTATCTCGAATTAGAGAGCGTACAAAGACTTGAGGTACATCTAATCAGTGCCCATAGGTCTTGGAGTACCCTTCTTTATTTTTAGTTAGCTATGTATCTTCTTTTCAGATAGCTTTATGTTATTTCAAACCCTTGTATATACTATTCTAGTAGCTCGTGCGCTTGTGACGTCGGGTTCAGGGATGTATTAAATGTTTGGTTGTTCTAGCTTCCACATTATTTACTTTGGATTATAGTAGTTAAATCAGTTCTTCTTCATTATTAAATTTTAAGTTGTTAAAAAGGATAAATTGTTCTAACGTTGGCTTGACTAGCAAGTGAAATGTTAGGTGCTATCACCGTCTCGACGGTAGGAATTCTGGGTCGTGACAAGTTGGTATCAGAACACTAGGTTACATAGGTCTCACAAGTTACAACCAAAATTAGTAGAGTCTGGAGGATCGGCACGAAGACGTTTGTACTTAACTTTCAGAGGCTATGGAGTTAGGAATAGTTTCACTTATGTTCTTCTATGTCGTGCGATATTATTATATCATTGTTTATTGAACCTATCTTATTCTCTTGCAGATGGCGAGAAAATGCACCGCATCTTCAGCTGGACAGCAGCCGGAGCCCCTAGGAGTAGCTCCTACAAGGGGCAGAGCTCAGCCCAAAGTTTGAGCAGCAGCACCAGCCGTGGAGCCTCATGTGGAGTTTAATGAGGAGGTTCCATCCCAGACTGTGCCTATCGGACCAACTCAGGTCCTGGAGGGGTTCATCGCCACCCCAATGCTTCAGAATGCTTTGGTACGTTTGGTGGGCCTCATGGAAAATGTGGCCCAGGTCAGTACATTTCCTATTGCACCAGCCATCTTTCAGTCTGGAGGAGTAGCACATACTCTCTCTACTCACACTCCGGAGCAGATGGCTCCCCAGTATCAGACTCTAGAAGCTCAGCCAGTTGGGGTAGTCCAGCCAACTGTTGCGGCACAAGCCGGTAATGGTCATGCCATGTCTTCTGAGGGCTTATTGAGCTTGGACAAGTCTACTAAGCTCTTCTCAGATCACTTCAGTGGAGCATCTTCTGAGGACCCATAGGATTATCTTGACCGCTGCCATGAGGTGTTGCGGAACATGGGTATAGTTGAGACCAATGTGGTAGAATTTGGTGTATTTTAGATGACGAGTTCCGCCAAGAGATGGTGGAAGGATTATGTATCTACTAGACCAGCTAGAAAGCCTGCTCTTACTTAGGACTAGCTCTCTCAGATATTTTTTGAGAAGTTCCTTCTTACCACTTAGAGAGAGAGCTACAACAGGCAGTTCGAGCCCCTCCAGTAGGGCGACATGTTAGTTACCCAGTACGAGACCCGCTTTCTGGATTTAGCCCGTCATACTATTCTTCTACTTCCTTCTGATAGAGAGAGAGAAAGGGTGAGGAGGTCTATTGAGGGAATCACTCATCCTATAAAGCTGCAGATGGCCAAGGAAACCGAGAGTGAGATTTCTTTTTCAGACGGCTTCCAATGTCGCCAGGCGGATAGAGGATGTTCTTTCTCAAGCGAGAGGTTAGGGGTCTGATAAGAGGCCTTATCATTCTAGTGGATTCAGTGGTGCCTCATTGGTAGGCAGGAGTAATTTTGGTAGGGGGCATCCTCCCAAGCCATATTAGTAAGCGATTCAAGCATCCCACAGTACTTCAGGGAATCACGGTCCTTATGTGCCTCATTTTAGGCAGCTAGCCTACTGTGCACCGCTAGCTCCTATAAGTGCACCTCCTATTTTAGAGTTATTTCCATGGTCATCCGGCCCGTTCGGTCTACTCTCAATTTCAGCAGCCACAACACCAGGATGTATGTTTTGAGTGTGGTGGTTTTGGGCATATCAGGAGGACCTGTCTGAGATTATTGGGCGGTACGCCACAACAAAGTTGTTGTTCCATGATTCCGGCACCGGGTGCACCACCACATGCTCTACCAGCTAAAGTTAGGGGTCAGGCAACCATAGGTAGAGGTCAAGCTCCTAGGGGTGGAGGTCACGCCGTTAGAGGTGGAGGTTAGGATGCTAGAGGTGGAGGCCAGCCAGCAAGAGGCTATCCTAGGGATGTCGTTCAGAGTGGTAGGCCCCAGTCCCAATGTTATGCTTTTCCAGGCAGGCACAAGGCGGAGTCGTATAACGCTGTTATCACAGGTACTATGCAGTTTTCCATAGAATGTTTCAATTCTATTTGATTTGGGCTCTACTTAATCCTATGTGTCATCATATTTTGCTTCATATTTGGTTGTGCCTCGTGATTCTTTGAATGCTTCTATGTATGTGGCCACACCTGTGGGAGATTTTATTGTTCTATATCGTGTTTATTGTTTGTGCGTTATTATCATTGAGGGGTCTTGATACTAGCGTAGATCTTCTACTTCTTGATATTGTTGATTTTGATGTCATTTTAGGTATGGATTGGATGTCACCTTATCATGCTATATTGGATTGTCACACCAAGACAATGAACTTAGCCTTACCGAGGTTGCCTCGATTAGAGTGGAGAGGGACTCCTGGCCCAGCAGGGTTATCTCTTATGTAAAGGCTCGTCATATGGTCAAGAAAGGTTGTCTAGCCTATTTGGCTTATGTTCGTGATTCTAGTACGAAGGTTCTTTACATGGATTCAATAGCAGTTGTTCGTGAGTTTCCAGAGGTGTTTCCTGCGGATCATTGGGGATGCCACCCAACAGAGATATTGACTTTTATATTGATTTGGCTCCGGGCACTCAGCCCATTTCTATTTTGCCATACCTTATGGCCCCACAAAGTTGAAAGAATTGAAGGAACAATTGCAATATTTACTTGATAACGGCTTAATTAGACCTAGTGTCTCGCTCTAGGGTGCGCCTATGTTGTTTGTGAAGAAGAAAGATGGATCTATGATGATGTGCATAGATTATCGGTAGTTGAACAAAGTCACCATCAAGAAAAAGTATCCATTTCCAAGGATTTATGACTTATTTGATCAGTTTCAGGGTGCCAAAGTGTTTTCGAAGATTGATTTGAGGTCTAGCTACCATCAGTTGATGATTAGGGCATCTGATGTCCCTAAGATAGCTTTTTGGACTCAGTATTGGCATTATGAGTTTCTAGTGATGTCATTTGGGCTAACAAATGTCCCAACAACATTCATGGATTTGATAATTCGGGTGTTCAAGCCTTATCTATATTCCTTTATGATTGTGTTTATTGATGATATTTTTATTTACTCTCGTAATCGAGATGAGCAAGAGCAGCATTTTCAGATTGTTCTTCAAACTCTGAGAGACAACCAGTTATAAGCTATGTTTCAAAATGCGAGTTTTGGTTGAGCTCAATTGCTTTCTTGGGCCACGTTGTATCAGCCGAGGGCATTCATATGGATCCTAAGAAGATTGACGCAGTTTAGAATTGTCTTAAACCCACTTCAGCTATAGAGATCTGGAGTTTCTTGGGTTGGCGGGTAATTAGCATCGGTTTATGGAGGGGTTTTCATCTATAACAGCCTCGTTTACCAGGTTGACCCAGAAGGGTGACCCGTTTAGATGGTCAGATGAGTGTGAGGCGAGCTTTTCAGAAGCTTAAGACTGCTTTGACTATGGCGCCAGTGTTGGTGTTGCCTACATGCTTAGGATCTTATAGGGTATATTCTGATGCATCTCATATTGACTTGGTGCGGTATTAACGCAACGCGACAAAGTGATTGCATATGCGGCGCGGTAGCTGAAGGTTCACGAGAAGAATTGCCCTGTTCATGACTTAGAGTTAGCAGCCATTGTTCTTGCGCTGAAGATTTGGAGGCACTATCTTTACGGCGTGTCGTGTGAGGTATTCACGGATCATCAGAGTTTGCAGTATTTGTTCAAGCACAAAGAGCTCAATTTGTGGCAGAGGAGGTGGTTAGAGCTATTGAAAGACTATGATATTAGCATCCATGCTCCGGAAGTACCATGGTGATTTGTCCTATGTGCTAGATTTTAGCTCTGTCCAGTTGGACAAGGATTTGACTTTATGAGGAAGAGTAGGTGGCTATTCTAGCTCGATATGTTCGTCAGTTGAGATCAAAGAGTTATCCAATAGTTTGAGTGCAGTGGAGAAGCCAGCCCGTCGAGGCAGCTACTTGGGAGTCTGAGTCGGACATGAAGAGTAGATATCCACACCTTTTAACTAGCCTAGGTACTTTTCTATGTCCGTTCGAGGACGAACAACTATTTTAGAGGTGGAGAAGTGATGACCCAACAATTCATCTCATGATTTAGAACAAAATTCTGTGTTCCAAAGCCTTAAATATCTCATTTAGCCTTTCTCGTTTTGCGTGTGCGGTCCGAGTGTCTATTCGGAAGGCTTATATTTTAAAAAATGATAAAAATAAGAATTTTTCCTAAAAAATTCATTGAGTTGACTTCGTTCAACATTTGGGCAAATGGACCCATATCCTTGTTTTGACTGTCCCGGTGGGTCCATATAAAGATATAGGACCTAGCCGTATGCCTAGAATCGAATTTGGAAGTCCCTAGCTTGAGTTATTAATTTTTTGTTAAAAATTGAAAGTTTGAAAGATTAATTATTTTTAAGAATTTACTAATGTTTGGTCTTGTTAATACCAGGTCCGTATTTTGGTTCCGAAGCCCATTACAGGTCCATTATTATATTTATGACTTGTCTGTGAAATTTTGTGAGAAACGAAGTTGGTTTGATGTGATTTGGATGTTCGGTTGTTAAAATAGAAGTTTTAAAGTTTTCTTGAAAATTTTATTTGATTTGGTGTTCAATTCTTAGTTCCATGTGTTATTTTGGCGATTTCATCGCACGAGAAATTTTGTACGATATTTTAGGACTTGTGTGCATGTTTGGTTTGGAGCCCCGAGGGATCGGGTGAGTTTCGGATAGGTTACAGAGTGGTTTCAACTTAGCAAATCATAGCTGGTGTATTAGATCTGCAGACTTTGCATTTGCAAGGTCTGGCTCGCAAATGCGAGCCTTGGTATTTTTGAAGAGACCATCACATTTGCGAATAGTGGGCTGGGGGGAGGGGGTATGACCTTCGCATTTGTGAAGTTCTGTGTCGGATTTGCGATCCTCACAGTTCGCATTTGCGAACATTATGATCACATTTGCGAAGGCAGCATGCATACGTCACTCTTCGCATTTGCGAAGACTTGTTCGCATTTGTGGGTTCACATTTGCAAACCCCTGTCGCAAATGTGATACCTACAACTGGCCAAATAGCTAGAAAACGGGTCTTTCAGTCATTCTTTAAATTTTCAAAACAAGAAAACTATAGGGACGATTTTTCCAAGATCCTTTCTTTCCCAAATCATTGGTAAGTGATTCTAACTCATCTTCTTTCAATCTTTCATTACATTCCACAAGTTTTTAACCTAAATATAGTGTTTTAATAATGGAAATTTGGAGGATTTGGGTAGAATTAGGGATTTTTGTAAAATTGGGATTTAAACCACAAATTAAGGTTAGATTCCAAAACAAATTACATAACCAGGCTCGGAGGTGAATGGGTAACCGGGTTTTGGTCCAAATTTTGGTTTTGGACCAAGCGAGCCTGGGAGTTGACTTTTATAATGATGACGTAAATTGTATCTTTTGCAATCGTGGGTGATTCCTAAGGCTTATTTTGAATCGTTTGGTCGGTAATTTGCTAGATATTGTTTGTTCGGAGGCTTGGTTGAAAGTCAAAGTTGTTCTTGAGGTATGTGTGGTGTCTAACCTAGGCTTGAGGGAATTAGGAACCCTCAGACTATGTTCTATGTGAATTTCATGTGGGCGGCGTATGCGCGAGGTGACGAGTGCTTATACGTCGCCGCATTATCCGTTTTCCCTGATTGTTCGCTTCACTTTAATTATTTCATTCCCTGTCTTAATTGTCATATGCTCTAAATGCTTTACTGCTACTTGTTAATCAATATCTTATCCTGTTAATGATGTTAGCTCTTTCCACAGCTTCATGATTCCCTGCTATTTGCTTAAATTGACTTACTTGCACCTTCTAATTTTCAAGTACTGGATTGGGTCTCGCTGTGTTGTATTGCTTGTGTAGATTTCTATATTGTACAAGGTTCCTTTTTTCGTTCAGTTTGGTATTTATTGATTGTAAAGGTTTTTGTAGTTTGAGCTGTTGATTTAGTTGTGCACATTGAGTATTTGGTACTGATATAGTGGGATCTGGCTGCACGCCACAGCAGGGGTAATAAGGGTGGATTGATATGGTGGAATAAGGCTGAATTCATACCGTACAGTGGGATCGAGTTGCATGTCGTAATAGGTGGAATAAGGGTGGATTGATATAGTTAAATAAGGGTGAATTATGATATTGATATTTTTATATGGTGGGATCGGGTTGTGCACTGCAATATATTTATATATTATCTTTGTTGTTGATATTATCACGGTGAAATAAGGATGGAATTTTTATTGTACGGTGGGATTAGGTTGCTTAGCACAACAACCTATGTGTTTCCATTTTCTTGAGTTGTGTTTTGTTTTCGGTATTCTCATTCAAAATGTTAAAGATTGGTAATTTTGGACGAAATTGGTTTACTTCTTGAGGCTATTGTTATTTTTTTCAGTTGATTGTTTTATCCTGTTCCGTATTTCTATTTTCTATTATTGTTATATACTACGTACAGGTTGTGTAGGTTACCCGCCTTAGCCTCGTCACTACTTCCTCGAGCTTAGGCTCGACACTTACAGAGTACATGGGGTCGGTTGTACTCATACTACATTCTGCACTTCTTGTACAAATTTTAGAGTCGGTTCCAATAGCGGTTATCAGTGAGCTTGGATCATACAACGTACGAAGACTTGAGGTACAACTGTTCAACGCCCGTAGCTCCTGGAGTCCCCTTATTTGCTTTTAATTAGTTGTGTATCTTCTTCTCAGACAGCTTTATGTTATTTTAGACCCTTGTATGTACTATTCTAGTAGCTCATCACTTGTGACATCGGGTTCAAGGATATATTAAGCGTTTGGATAGTCTAGCTTCTGCATTATTTACTTTGGATTATTGCAGTTAAATCAATTCTACTTCATTATTAAATTTTAAATTGTTAAAAAGGATAAATTGTTCTAACGTTAGCTTGCCTAGTAAGTGAAATGTTAGGCATCATAACGGTCCCGACGGTGGAAATTCTGGGTCGTGACATTTTCAAGGAGTTGATTGGGGTAAGTGATTCAAACTCGGATTTGGTTGTTATACATGAATCTACCATTTGTTTTATCATTTAATTAGTGTTTTGGGTTTTCGAAATTGGGAAAAATTGTAGAAATTTCATAACCTTTAATTTGAGAATTTGAAGGTCGAGTTATGATCGAAATTGAGTAATTTTGGTATGGTTAGACTCTTGGTTGAATGGGTATTCGGATTTTGTTAATTTTGTCGGATTCCGAGACGTGGGTCGGTGTTGTATTTTTGACTGTTATTAAAGAACTTAGCTTTATCATATGGAATTGATTCCTATAGCTTATGTTGATTGTATCGAGTTGTTTGTAGTTAGATTCGAGTCGCTCGAAGGCTGATTCGCAAGGCAAGACTTGTTGGAATAGAGATTTGCAGGTTTTGAGGTAAATAACACTTCTAAACTTAATTATGAGGGAATGAATGCCTACCTGTTATGTGGTTGGTGTTGAGCTGACGCACATGCTAGGTGACAGGCATGTGGGTGTGCACTGTAGAAATTGTTACCCGGTCGATTCCGTAGTACTGTGTAGTCATCAAACCTTGTTTCTTTTCATGCAATCCCTATGTTATAGAGAAATTAAGATGCAATCCATGGTCGAAATCATGTTTAGACCATATCTTATCCGGTTGAGACCTATGGGTCACTTATGTTGTTGAATTATTTACTTAGATGACAATTTTGTACTCGGTCACATCCATCATATGTATATAATATCTTAGTCTCTATTACTGTTTATTGTTGTATCATATATCATTAATTGGGTTTGATTGGAATAAAATTTGTAAGTGCGAGAGACTGGAAAGATTGATGATTGAGTTGGGGCTTGAGAGCAGTGTTGTGAGTGAGATTTGTGGATCGGGCTGCACGTCGCAGTAAGCCTTCTTGTCTTTATATATATATTATGGACTTACTTGTATGCCACAATAGGTCCTATGGGCTTTATATATTTTTATGGGATTAAAATAGGTCCTATAGGCTGTATGCTACAACATGCCATATTGGTATTATATTGGTGTTGGGTAGGATTTGCCCCTCCGAAGTCTGATATACCAGTTGTGAGTACAGTTACCGTATAGTGCTGAGTGACTAAGTGTGATAAGCAAGAATTGAGACAGTCAGATTGAGTACTCTGAAAGTGTGAGTACGTAAGGTTTTCATTATGTTGCATCACATGTGACATGCACATTGACATGTAGATATAGGGGTGTGATATTTCTCATATCAGTCATACTTGGCATATTTTACCTGTATTGAGCTTCACTATTAAACTTGAAAGCATGTCTACATTCTTATATTGTGTACTATTAGATCATAAGTTTCTCTGAGATATTATTGTCATATTTCCTATCATACATGTATTGTTTAAAAAAATATATTAGGACTGTATCGGTTGAGCTCGTCACTACTTACAACCTAAGGTTAGTCTTGTTAGTTATTGAGTATATTGGAACGGTTGTACTCATATACACTCTGCACTTCGTGTGTAGATCCGGTGTTACACCCCATGTTTTCGTATGTTAGAGTATTCGTAAGTCAATTGATGTAAGCTCAGAAATGAGATCAACTTTGAAAGTACGTAAAGTAAGTTAATCATTTTATAATGGAGGCTACAAATCTTTATGATCAGCCTATGTTCAGTGTATGAGTGTTCGTTTTGGTCTTATAGGACCGTATGTCACATGTATAAGTTTGTATATCATATTGGACCATCATATGTTCAGCATTCCCTTATGTTTTATTGTTGTTATCTCATGACGGATTTTCTGGCTCACCTACCCATGATAGTATGATAAGAAAGGTATGTTACGTTGGTACTCGGACGAGTAAGGCACTGGGTGCCCGTTGCGGCCCTTCGGTTTGGGTCGTGATATCCGGATACTTTGGGGCACATCGGTTTCTAGCTTTGGAGCTTTAGCTATTCGGAGACTATTGAGGTAGCTGCGTTGGTGCCCGCAGACCTTGATTCTCCTTCTTTTCAGTTATTTGTATTGTTCTATCTTTCTAGACAGTGGTTAGTAGTCAGACTATGTTGTCAGTTAAACGCTCATGTACTCAGTGATTCTCGAATTTTAGGAAATTTATATTGAGTTGTGGTACTTTTTATTAGTTATTATGAGATTTTCACTATTAAACTTATTTTATTATGTTTTAAACTCAAAGATGTGTGGTTATTTGTGAATTATCGGTATTGCAATAGGCGCCATCACGACATGTGATATTTTGGTTCATGGCACGGTGACAAGTATTCATTTGTCTTCACTAGCAACGTTTCCTTCGGGGGCTTCCTCGTGCCAACCGAGACTGCTTCCCCCAGTCTCGACTTTCATCCGTCTCGCTTTCCATCAGTCTCTTGTTCCACGTTTCACTGTATTATATGAGTGTTAAATATGAACCAATTTTTCTCTATACAATTAACTAGAAGGCCACTCTTACCCGTCAACGCCAATTAATATACCCCAAGGGCCGGTCATTTGGTTATCAGAATAGGGTTGTAATCTCGGGACAAGATTAAAAATTATTATTATTTCATGCTTAATTATAAATATTAACTAATACCGATACAAATTGTATACCAAAATGGTATTAATTAACTATTCCACATTGGATGTCAAATAACAATCTCAAAATCAATATTCCACTTTGCAACCAAATGACCTTTTTTCAGTAACCTCGGCCAAAACTTTTGTTAACATAATGTAGTGTTTGATTGGTCATTTTACAAGCAAAATAATCACCTTATATATCTTAATACTGTTATGACAGAAAAAACCAGGTGTCATGTGGAAACTAGCAAAGCAAACCTTCAACGGCGATAAATCATACAACAAAGAGAAATATATCATTACACTCTGCATAACTATTATACAACAAAGAGAGGATCAAACTAACTAATTTTAGATTCTATGTCTAAATTTACAACATTTAGTGGTCTTATCACACTTTGCATAACTATTACCCCATAAATTATAGGGAATTATACATATTATTTAAGGCAAGATAAGTTCTATAGATTAAGAATGTTTGTATAAGCAAAACATAAATATTATAAAGTAACTAAAGACAAAAAAATGTACACACACCGCATAATAATTTATATATATTATTATTAACGGTATAAAGAATCCATATATTATTACTCAATATATAAATAACCTTTATATCATATTCTCCGATTAACTTAGCAAGCCTGTGATTAAATGACCTATAAGGCTTATTGTGATTATTGCATTACCTCTTTCTCAAGCATGGTGTCTGTAAATATCCTAAAATGAACTTATTTATCCTTATATACGGTTAAAATCAGGTATGTTCAATTTAATGGGCTCGAGGAACCACTCCAGGAATAAGTCCGAGGTACACTAGCTTCGAGGCCGTTGGCAGAGTTCGAAGTTCGAAGATCAAAGTGACCGATGAATGTTGAGGCCGAACGTAACCGACCTCGAGATAATGCAGTTGTTGTTATGTAACAGAAAGAGCAAGATTCTTGCCACGTCCCCAAGATCATGGTGTAAATTCCGAAATAAATTTGTACGAGTTAGTACGGATCCGTACTAGGCGGTTAGACAGTTGTACCAATAAGATTCCTTATTATAAATAAAAATGTACCTTATTTAGCGTTCCCCTACTATATAAAGGGGACCCCAATCATTTGTAACGATCAACAATCATTAGCAAAGACTATACTCTCTTACTTTCTGGCTCATATTTCATCAGAATTGTCTCTTTACTTGATTGTTCTTAATTTACAGTCCTTGTCCAACCTCGAGGTCATCTTAGCTCGAGATTGTCTTGTGCATTGGTTTGATTTTACTTACTTCTCTCATTTATTCATCAGATTTCTTAGTTATTAAGGAGTATTAAATTAATTCACATATCTTTAAAACTATATAAAAAAGTTTAATTGTTACTCGTATTTTGAGGTAAACAGTTTGGCACCCACCGTGGGGATAAATATAATAGTGGTTATTTCAGTACTGATTCTGATAACACACGTTATTTTCGCACTTGTTCTTGTCAAGGATTCTTTATTTTCAGGATTAAAACATGTCAAACTCACAGAACGCGCCTGTACATGATGATGACTGTCTTGGGTTCCATGAAGAGAATGACAACATAACTGCTCTAGGAGCCGGGGTGCCACTGGTTAACCCTAGGGAAGTGCCTACTACTGACCCGGTCGATGTCAATTCGCACATTGCTTTGAATGACGATATAGGTGCGGATTCCGGAGGGAGTGTACGCAGGGAAGGCTGAACTTGTGTCCAAGGAACACGGGGTGTAGGAGACGGGGGAGTTAACCTCCAAGTAATATTCGAGATGTTACAAGCTCAACAGGTTGTTATCGCTCGTCTTCAAAGTCAGCATAAAACTCCAAGTGTGGTCGAACTAGGAATCACTCACCGAACTGAGCCGGTGCTTGAAAGATCTAATGGGAAAGGCTCGAGGATTGATCCCACAATTATGAGGATGCTCGTGGAGCTCACCAAAAGGATCGAGTAAGGGGAGAAAAAGATTGAGGATATGTCACGCCCCAAATCTCGGGAGGCGCGACTGGCGCTTAATAGAGTGAACCCAACTGAGCAAGCCTTAAAAAACACATTCTACCCATCTCAATAAGAATAAGGAAGCCATGTTTTAATTTATTTAGACAATAAGAAAGATAGAACATTCAACACGGTTAGTTCATTTTATATCACAACCTTAAACTGTAGTTAAGTTTCCAAGATCCCATACAATTACACTTTAGAGGAGCGAGAGCTAGAATTACAACATAGTTCGTAGACCCATTCAACACCCGTACATAACCCACACATATGTCTACGGAGTCTCTAAGAATGCAAAAGACAAGTATGACAATGCCGGCGACAAGGCCCCGGCTATACCTCAAAAGTGGATATCTATAGCAAAAGATGTACAACATAACCCCCGTGAAGGAGAAAGGGCTCACCAAGACTTTGAGAGGAGGATGTTCCGCTATGCGCGATCGACACTATCTGTTATGGAGCCATCTACATTCATTTAAAAAAAAATGTAGCGCCCCCGGAAAAAAAGGACGTTAGTGCCATCGAATAGCACTAGTATGTATAAATAAACACCATATAGTTAGGAAGAACTTTCATACAAGAATAAAGAGGAAATCACAAAGTCAACAAAGTTTCAAATAAGCACCATGGCAACAATATAAGGAGGCACACATGATTTTCACATAGTTTCTAAAATTTTAGATTGGAGCATCCCACACTGTTGCATCATTTTCCACTTTGCCACCGTCTCTTTGAGCGGAGTCCGATCACTTCCCGATCGGCTAAGCCGTCTCCCAGAGACGTTACCATTATTTCATTCACAATTTCTAGTTTTCAATCATCAATTCATTACCACCATGTGTATATATCATGGCGTCCGATCACGACCCGATCAGCTAAGCCGCCTCGCCAAGACGTTACCACTTTCCATTAGTCCTCTCACTCCAATCCTTGGTTACACATGTATTAGTTTACTGGCACTTGGGGCCACAATTTCCACATTCCATAATTCACGTTTCATATTTCCCATTTTCAATATTTACCTTGCCACTTACGATCATAGGCGCATACAAAGGCAATTTAAATCATAATCATAGAGAGGAATTCGTCAAGTTTGGCATATTACTCCCAAAGTAGCCTTGGCATGACATTTAGGCATTTAGCACATAGATCATGTTCTCCACACATCCTCCATTTACAAAGAATAACACATTAAACATATGAAGAAGTACCTACCACATACATTTTCACAAAAATAATTAACAAGTACTTTATCATTTGCATTTCGAACTTACAACATTTACACGGGCACCATGGAAGCTCAATTTCTAAGAGATGGGGTTTTAGCCATACATACCTGAAATTTGCCCTTTAATGATACTACAATGATCCAATACACTTAAGCAACTTCAATCTACAATACAACATTCAATAGGACCAATATTAGAAATAAATTCCATAACTTATGCCATTTAGGCATATTATCAACCACCTTGTAGGTATAGATCTTTACATTTCATAACCGTAGTATTGATTCATCCAACTATCACCATTAACCAACAATTTATTCCACCATCGTTCCTAACCAATTTATAACTTTCAAAAACATACGTATGACCATCTATTCACACCCAACCAACAAATCTTATCAAATGATCACATTTCAATCTCTACAATAATTATGTATTTATATTGGGAACTTATGGCTTCCAATCACCACACCAAGAGTTCAAATACTTAATTCATACTCATATTACCACAATATAACCATATATGTAAGTCTAAGGGTGTAGGATTTACCTTTTGGAGGAAATCTTGCAAAACCCTCATTTGAGTTCTTCGCATCCCCACTTCACTCCTCTCAGGGCCCGGATGCTGACCCGGATGCTTTGGCAGCACTTCACTGCCAGCACCTCTTTTCGGATCCTGCCTCGGATGCTTCTCATCCGCACAGTCCTCCACCAACCTTTGGTAATTTGGTCATAACTTCTTGTAGGAAAGTCCAAATGACGAACGGTTTAAAGCGTTAGAAACTAGACTCAAAGGCCTTTCATTTGATTGGCTGTGCATCATCTAAAACCTTATATATCTGTAGATATACTCATCCAAAGTGTGGTCTTGTGCATACTCATTTGGAATTTTAGTCTATCATGTAATTTTCCAACTTGGCTTAGACTTATACGCTTATTAACATATCCAGTTGATTTCCATTATATCATGAATCCTCATTTGCACACAAAATAAAATAATTAGCCTACCTCGGCACCACAAAATCTTAAATTACTTAGCAAAGTTTTATGGGGCTTTACATTCTCCCCCGCTTAGGATCATTCGTTCTCGAATGATAATTGGAGTCAATCCGCAAATACTTAGTATAACTTATCTCCTTTCTCACATATCTTTAACTCCCAAATTTTAATTAACTCCCAAATATTTCAGAAATTTCGGCAGAGTTTCCCTTGTATCTAGGCCTATCCACCTGTCAGAGAATCCCATAAACGCATCCTATCAACATATGCATAATCCAAAGATGCAACATAATATAAAATGATGCCAACCGTGGCCTGATAAGCAATGCATTTATAGAAAAGAAACACTATTATCATCAACTAACCATGTGATACATAATTCATAGAAGGTAAGCTTTCAACATCTTTATAGGACACCAATACTTAATTACATAGCTATCCAAAAAAGTGAGGGTACTTCTTCTTCATTTCTTCATCGGCTTCCCAAGTGGCTTCCTCACTTTGCTGGTTTCGCCATAACACTTTCACGGAGGCAATTTCTTTATTTCTCAACTTTTGGACTTGCCTATCAAGGATGGCAACTGGAATTTTTTCGTACAATAATTCTTCATTAACCTCAATAGCCTCAACTGGAAAAATAGTGGACAGATCTCCCACTACCTTCTTCAACATAGACACATGGAAGACTGGGTGTACCAATGACATCTCGGGTGGCAGCTCGAGCTTGTATGCAACCTGACTGATCCTCTGAATGATTCTATACGGTCCGATATACCTCGAACTTAATTTCCCTTTCTTCCCGAATCGCATGATGCCCTTCATGGGGTAAACCTTCAAAAATACCCAATCATCTTCTTTGAACTCCAAATCTCCGCGACAAATGTCCGAATAAGACTTTTGGCGACTCTAAGCAGTATTCAAACTCTGCTTAATAATCTTGACTTTTTCCATGGCCTGATGCACGAGGTCCGTCCCTATCAATTCTCCTTCTCCAACCTCGAACCACCCAATGGGAGACCTGCATCTCCTACCATACAGTGCCTCAAATAGTGCCATCTTGATACTAGCATGGAAGCTGTTGTTGTAAGCA
Source organism: Nicotiana tabacum (assembly GCF_000715075.1). NCBI lineage: Eukaryota > Viridiplantae > Streptophyta > Magnoliopsida > Solanales > Solanaceae > Nicotiana > Nicotiana tabacum. The sequence goes on from NC_134082.1 coordinate 19,275,034, forward strand.
AATTCTATGAGTGGCAAATAGTCATCCCAACTACCTTTGAAATCAAGAGTACAAGCATGCAACATGTCCTCAAGCGTCTGAATAGTCCGCTCTGCTTGCCCGTCGGTTTGAGGATGGAAAGCTGTGCTGAGATTTACCTGCGTGCCCAAGCCCTGATGAAATTTCTTCCAAAAGTTGGCTGTGAACTGGGCCCCTCGATCTGAAATGATTGAGACTGGAGTGCCATGCAACCTGACTATTTCTTTGATATACAATTGAGCATACTGTTCTGCTGTGTTGGTAAATTTAACTGGCAAGAAGTGTGCTGATTTCGTGAGCCGATCCACGATCACCCAAATTGAGTCGAACTTGCGCGGAGTGCGCGACAACCCTACCAAAAAATCCATGTTGATCATCTCTCATTTCCATATTAGAATTTTTATGCTTTAAGCCAATCCACCTGATCTTTGATGTTCGGCCTTCACTTGCTGACAGTTCGGACATCTAGTCACAAAGTCCGCCACATCCCTTTTCATATCATTCCACCAATAAACTTCCCTGAGATCATAATACATTTTCGTAGAACCTGGGTGCACAGAATACCTAGAAGTGTAAGCTTCTGCCATGATCTTTTCCCGAAGACCATCAATATCCGAAATAGATAGGCGGCCTTGGTACCGTAGGGTACCATCATCCATGCCAAGGGAAAAAGTTGTGGTCTTGTGTATATGAATACCCTCTGTCACTTGTGCTAACAATGGATCGTTGAATTGCTTCTCTTTCACTTCCGTCACAAGCGATGATTCAGCCCTATTATACACAATCACTCCTCCTTCATTAGAGTCTGCCAGGCGAACTCCCGAACTAGCCAACTGGTGAACTTCCCTGGCCAACGACCTCTGATATGCCTCCAAATAAGCCAAGCTCTGCATAGATTTTTGACTAAGAGCATCCGCTACAACATTAGCCTTTCCCAGGTGATAGAGAATATCAATGTCATAGTCATTGAGTAACTCTAGCCATCTTCTTTGTCTCAGATTCAACTCCTTTTGCTTGAAAATATATTCAAGGCTCTTGTGGTCCGTAAATACATCCACATGCACCCCATACAAATAATGTTACCAAATCTTTAGTGCAAATATCACTGCTGCAAGCTCTAAGTAATGGGTTGGATAGTTCTTTTCATGGTTCTTAAGTTGCCTAGAAGCGTAGGCTATAACCTTGCCGTGTTGCATTAACACACACCCAAGCCCAATCCTTGAATCATCACAGTACACCACAAATCCCTTTGTATCCTCTGGTAGGTTTAATATCGGCATTGTAGTCAGTCTTGATTTCAATTCTTGGAAGCTCCTTTCACAAGCATCGGACCATTGGAATTTAATTGCTTTAGTCAATGGAGAGTCAAGAGTAGAAAGCCCCTCCACAAATCTCCTGTAGTACCCAGCCAAGCCCAAGAAACTGCGAATCTCTGTTGGAGTGGTAGGTCTAGGCCAATTCCTCACTGCTGCACTCTTTTGAGGAACAACCATAATTTCTTCCCTATAGACGACATGACCCAAGAACGTGATGGATTCAAGCCAGAATTCGCATTTCGAAAATTTTGCATACAGTTGATGTTTCTGAAGAGTCTGCAAAACTGCCTTGAGATGGTTAGCATGATCTTCTCGACTTCGGAAATATACAAGAATATCGTCAATGAATACTATCATAAAGGAGTCTAGAAAAGGCTTGAAGACTCGACTCATAAGATCCATGCAAACTGCCGGGGCATTTGTTAGCCCAAAAGACATTACCATAAATTCAAAGTGCCCATACCGAGTCCTGAAAGTTGTTCTTGGAATATCTTGTTCCCTTATCTTCAATTGATGAAACCCAGGCCGCAAGTCAATTTTTTAGAAACACGTAGCACCTTGCAATTGATCAAACAAGTCATCTATCCTTGGTAGAGGATATTTATTTTTCATTGTGACCTTGTTGAGTTGCTGGTAGTCAATAAACATCCGTAGCAACCAATCTTTCTTCCTTACAAACAAGACCGGTGCGTCCCATGGTGACACACTCGGCCGGATGAAACCCTTTTCTAGCAAATCCTTCAATTGTTCCTTTAGATCTTTCAATTCTGCTAGTGCCATTCTGTAAGGTGGAATTGATATAGGCTTTGTGCCTGGCATCACATCGATCCCAAAATCAATCTCCCTGTCTGAAGGAATTCTAGGGAGTTCATCTAGGAAGACATCCGAAAACTCATTCACAACTGGCACAGACTCAAGGCTAGGTGCCTCGACATTGGTGTTCACAACCCAAACTAAATGATAGATACACCCCTTCTTGATCATCTTCGCGACTATAAGGTAAGAAATAAGCTGACCTTTAGGAACTACATTATCTCCCTTCCACTAAACAACGGGCTCATTAGGAAATTCAAGCCTTATGGTTCTAGTCCGACAATCAATTTTGTCAAAGCATGAATAAAGCCAATCCATTCCCATTATTACATCAAAATTGACCATCCCTAATTTAATAAGATCGGCCATGGTATCCCTACCCCGTATTGTAACAACACAACCTCTATAAACTCGAGTAGCCGTAATAGACTCACCCACCAGAGTAGACACCGGAAATGGCTCATGAAGCTAATCCGGTTCTATCCCAAATTCCATAGCAATAAAAGAGGTAACATAGGACAAGGTGGAACCGGGGTCAATAAGTGCATACATATCATGAGATTGGACAGTCAGAATACCTGTAACAACATCTGGAGAAGCCTCTGCAGTCTGGCGACCACTCATAACATAGAACTGGCTGGGTCCTCCTAAACTCTACGCACCACCCCTAGCTACACCATGCCCTGCGGGTGTTGGGGCACATCGAGTTGGAGAGGGGGTTTAGGATGTAGCAGTTGCTGGACTGGATGATTGTGCTGTCCCCTACCCACTCCATGGCGGGATGTATGACAATGACTCTGAATGTGGCCCCTCATCCCGCATCCATAACATACGGGTAACTCCAAGTAGCAAACACCTAAGTGCATCTTCCCACACTTGGGGCACGGAGAACTTTGCTGCTGCTAGGATCACTCTCCTGACTGACCCCACTAATAGGATCCTCTGTGGCCCTTGCTGGGCCTGAAACAACTCCACTACTGCTGCTGGTTGGGCTTTGATGGCTGTGCACTGGCTGAAGACTATGCAAGAGACTGGGACGGCCCTGATGATCCTCCTTTGAAAGCTGATCTTCCCCCACCGAATGACTCACCCATGTTGCCCGTAGACCGGGTCCTTCTGTTACCCTCTCTCTCCATCCTATTCTTCAGTTTACGGTTCTCTATGTCCTAAGCAAATGCTACCATCTTTCCTTAATTCATGTAAGAATTCAATGCAGCTGTAAAAGCCTTATTAATAGTCAAAGGATTTAGGCCCTAAACAAACCGACGCACCCTAGCCTCCATTGGGGGCAACATATGGATGGCATAGTTGGACAGGTGAGCAAACTCCATGTGATACTCCCACACACTCATGCTACCTTGCTTCAGATTTTCAAACTCTGTTGCGCGAGCTTCCATTGTCTCAACAGGAAGGAAATGATCTATAAAGGCATCGGCAAACTCGCTTCACCTCGCCGGAGGGCTCCCCTCCTTGCGGGAATCTTCCCATAACTCAAACCACGCATAGGCCACCTCTTTTAGATGGTAGGCATCCATCTCTACTCCTTCTGTCTCAGTTGCAAGCATAACCCTGAGGGTCTTGTGCATCTCATCAATAAAATCCTGAGGGTCTTATTCTGGATTGGCACCCGTAAACACTAGAGGGTCTAACTGAAGAAATCTGTTCACTCTGGAACTAGTATAATCCCCTTGCTGGATGGATGAACTAGGCGTAACATTCGACCTCTGAGCCTGAGAGGCCACTAGCTGAGTCAACATCTAAATAGCCCCCCTATGATCCCCATCATAAATACCAGAACCAGAAGCTGGGGCTGGAGGTAGAACAGAAGTATCAATGGGAGGGATAGTGGTACCCTCCATCTGGTAAGAACTGGGTTGTCTGCTCTGGAATAGAAGAATCAAGAAGGGGGTGATAGCAGGGCATACCCTTACCCGCAGTATCAAGCAGTGAGTCGTCAGCCACTCCTAAGGTGGCAATGGCTTCTTGGCCAATTCTCGCTTTCTTCTTAGGTGCCATTTACTGAAATATAGGACAATGCACTAATTAGAGAGGGAATAGTTTCATAACAAGTTGTACCGCACGATCCAGAATATCAAAGAAGGTTGTTATTCCTAAATGCCCAAGTAGCCTCCAACTTATAGATGTGATCGACAACACACCGATAAGAAGGACTCTACTGGACACGACTCCGAGACATCCTAGGACACTTTAAAACCTTAGGATCTGATACCAAGTTTGTCACGCCCTAAATCTCGGGAAGCGCGATGGGCACTCGATCGAGTGAACCCAACTGAATAAGAATAAGGAAGCCATGTTTTAATTTATTTAGACAATAGGAAAGATAGTACATTCAACATGGTTAGTTAATTTTATATCACAACCTTAAACCGTAGTTATGTTTCCAAGATCCCATACAATAATACTTTAGAGAAGCGAGAGCTAGGATTACAACATAGTTCGTAGACCCATCCAACACCCATACATAACCCACACATATGTCTACGGAGCCTCTAAAGATGCAAAAGACAAGTATGACAATGCCGGCGACAAGGCCCCGACTATACCTCAAAAGTGGATATCTATAGCAAAAGATGTACAACATAACCCCCCTTGAAGGAGAAAGGGCTCACCAAGACTTTGAGAGGAGGATGCTTTGCTACGCACGATCGGCACTATCCGTTATAAAGCCACCTACATTCATTTAAAAAAAATGTAGCGCCCCCAGAAAAAGGGACGTTAGTGCCATCGAATAGCACTAGTATGTATAACTTAACACCATCTAGTTAGAAAGAACTTTCATACAAGACTAAAGAAGAAATCATAAAGACAACAAAGTTTCAAATAAGCACCATGTCAACAATATTAGGAGGTTCACGTGATTTTCACATAGTTTCTGGAATTTTAGATTGGAGCATCCCACACCTTTGCATCATTATCCACTTTGCCACCCTTCTTTGAGCGGAGTCCGATCACGGCCCGATCGGCTAAGCCGTCTCCCAGAGATGTTACCATTATTTCATTCACACTTTCTAGTTTTCAATCATCAATACATTACCACCATGTGTATATATCATGGCTTCCAATCACGGTCCGATCGGCTAAGCCGCCTCCCCGAGACGTTACCACTTTCCATTATTCCTCTCACTCCAATACTTGGTTACACATGTATTAGTTTACTGGCACTTGGGGCCACAGTTTCCACATTCCATAATTCATGTTTCACATTGTTCGCAGTTTCAACATTTACATTGCCACTTAAGATCATAGGCACATACAAAGACAATTTAAATCATAAGCATAGAGAGGAATTCGTCAAGTTTGGCATATTACTCCCAAAGTAACCTTGGCATGACATTAGGCATTTAGCACATAGATCATGTTCTCCACACATCCTCCATTTACAAAGAATGCACATTAAACATATGAAGAGGTACCTACCAGATTTCGGATGCTGCCTCGGATGCTTCGCATCCCCACTTCACTCCTCTCAGGAGATCGGATGCTGACCCAGATGCTTTGGCAGCACTTCATTGCCAGCTCCTCTTTTTGGATGCTGCCTCGGATGCTTCGCATCTGCGCAGTCCTCCGCCAGCCTTTGGTAATTTGGTCATAACTTCTTGTAGGAAAGTACAAATTATGAACGGTTTGAAGCGTTAGAAACTAGACTCAAAGGACTTTAATTTTATTGGTTGTGAATCATCTAAAACCTCATATATCTGTAGATATGCTCGTCAAAAGTTTGGTCTTGTGCGTACTCATTTGAAATTTTAGTCTATCATGTAATTTTCCAACTTGGCTTAGACTTATACACTAATTAACATATCCAATTGATATCCATTATATCATGAATCCTCATTTGCACACAAAATAAAATAATTAGCCTACCTTGGTACCACAAAATCTTAAATTACTTAGCAAAATTTTCTGGGGCTTTACAGGATAATGACCAAAAATTTGAGACGTATAACTCCTGTGTTGATCAAATACTGGGGGCAGCCCTGGTCTTGAAAGGATTGGATGCCAAACAATTCGTGCAAAAGCTGTTTCCTTCGAGCGCGGCTCCGATGCCCATCCGTAAGAAGTTTCGTATGCTGGATGTGCCCAAATACAATGGGACAACCTATCCTAATGAACATATTACCTCATACACTTGCGGGATTAAAGAAAACGACTTAAATAATGATGATATCGAGTCAGTATTGTTAAATATATTCGGGGAAACTTTGTCAAAGGGAGCCATGATTTGATATCACAACTTGCCACTGAACTCTATCGATTCGTTTACTATGTTAGCGGACGCCTTCGTGAAAGCACATGTCGGGGCCATAAAGGTTGCGATAAGTAAATCAGACATTAAGATAAGACAGATGAATGATGAGATGCTAAGGGAGTTCGTATTCCGATTTCAAATGGAGCCAATAGAATTACTATCGGTTTTGGTTGATTGGACAGTAGAAGCTTTTATGCAGGTATTGAACGAGCAAAGTTCGATCGCTTCACGACAGTTGAAACAAAATCTGGTCGAGTATCCTGTTGTGATATGGGCATATGTACATAAACGTTATTAGTCAAAGATCAGGGTCGAGGACGACCAGGTGGGAGCCCCCTCGGGCTTAGTTCATCCAAAATAGATCGGTGGTTAAGGCCCCAAGGCATACAGATAGGGAACCAAGATCAAATAGGGAACAGTATCGGCCATATGACTTAGAGTAAAGAAACAATGGTTCAGGGTGCAATCCTCCTCGGAACGATCGAGGACAAAATCCTCGAGGACTTATGAGTAAGCATGGTTTTGATAAGCATACCGACCCCGTGGAAGCACCTCGGTTGTTAGAATATAAATTCAGTGCATCTATTGGAAGAATCAAAGACACCAAGTGGCCCAAGCCTATACAAACCGATCCTTCTCAAAGGAATCCAAACTTGGTGTGTAAATATCATGGCACACATGGCCATAAGACCATGACTGCAGGCAGCTGAGGGAGGAAGTAGCTCGATGTTACATATCGCGTTTTCGTCTGTTAAAAATTTTTTTGCCATTAGTTAGTTGACTAGAATCGGGGATGAGATTATCTTAATCTTAACATATTTATGCTATTTATAACAAGCGATAAGTAAGTGTCATGAAGGATAAAGGGTACACGAACTAAAGAAAATGAGTTTCGTTGAAAGTGGCCAATTTTTGATAAAATACGGGTTGAGCGATAATACCCGATAATTATAAACTAGTACTATTCAAGGTACCATATGACCATGGTAGTATAATGTATAAATTATATATAAACTATATTAAAAATAACTAGAATTTTAAGTAATTTGAGGTAATTTTTAAATTATGCGGGTAATTGATTAATTACCGAGCAATGGGACATAACCTAATTACCTAATAAGTGGTTAAAAACTAAATCCCCCCCTCACCCCACATGACAACAAGCCACCTTCCAAAAAGATGACTCTTAAGTTACCTTTAAGTAGGTGACAAGATACTACAACAAAACTTGAATAGGTAGCTTAGGAGACATGTCTTACACATTACAACAATCAATAACACCAATCTTAGTCTATCTCCTATCATTAGGACATAGAAATGAATTGATAATAGGAAGTCTTACCAAGAAACATAACGTTGCCATTACCAAAAGTTTCAACAAATTCTGATTCTCAACACTTATCAACGAGAATTGTTAGAATCGTAGCAACGTAAAATTTTGCGGTTCTAAATGAGCATGGTGCAATCTCCGCCAAGAATATTATACGAAGTTTTTCCTACTCCATGTTTGTTAAGGCTATCCCCTCTTTCTTTTTGCCATGATCCAAGCTATATAGAAGAAACTAGCAAATATACAGTTTTCATAAACGATTATATTCACAGAAATACTATGGGTCTTGGTGTTCCTGATTCCCCATGTAACATATTATTATATTTTCTATTCATGGGTTTCAGAATAATACATAGTTGACAAAGTTTATTCGGAAGGAATATTGAGATTATTAAATATTTTTCGTGCATTTCATTCATTTATACATGTACATTGACCCATGACCAGATGGTGTTATATACGCGTATTTATATGTACACACACACACACACACACACACATACACACACACATATATATATATATATGGGAGATATGGGAAAAAGGTTACGGCATTATATACGCACCACCACCTGATCAGTTGGTATATGTTGATGATATAGCCAACAGTGGCCGAGATGATATGATGGGATGCCCTCAGAGGCTTGATGATATTATGTACACCCATATCTATGCATGACATGACATTTATATGCATGAGCATGACATTATAAATGTTTCAGAATTTACAAAGTTATTCAGATTTACAGAAGGATTTCTTTATTTCATGTTTCATCAATGTCTTTTACGTACTGATTTTCATGTATTACATACTCAGTACATTTTTGGTACTGATGCCCTATTTCACGAGGCCTACATTTTATGCCCGCAAGTGTAGGTAGGCAAGCTGACAATCCCCTTTATTAATATCCCTGATCAGTAATATTTGACGTGCTCCACTTGATCCGGAGCTGCTTTTGATTTTGGTACGATATGCTTGTATACCTATATGGGTATGACGTGACCCAATCCCGTCCTTGTATATTTGTATTTTCTATTAGAGGTCTGTAGACAGTTATGTACAATTGGATAGTATGTGGCCTTGTCGGCTTCCAGTTTTGGGTATATAGTTGTCTATAGGAGCCTTGTCTGCTCACCCTACGTATTCTGCACGTATATGTACATATATCTTTTGGGCAGATTTCCCTCATGTATGTTATTCTCATAATTCAGCAGATGTTATTCATGTTTATATCTTATACGGATGCCCAGGGGTGTTCGACAGGTAGGAATCGGGCACCCGTCGCGGCCTATCGGTTTGGGTCGTGACATATAACTTTGTCTATTACGCACATAGGATTGTCTATAGACTGTGTCTAGTAGAGTCTTTTTTATGGGTGTGTTGTGTACCACACTTATAGACATGAGGCTACAGGACATATAGGATGTTATCCTCTTTTTTTTATCTCAGATCGTGCGATACAAGAATTCATGTTCCTAACGATATGATATATTTTAGCAATGCCTCAAAAGAGTACAGCTTCCCAGAAGGGAAAGTCCATGGATTGTGAGACTACTAGTCGAGCACCACGAGTTACTAGCGCTCGGGGAGAGTTTCATAGTTAGATTCCATCTTAGACTTCAAAAACCCTACCCTTTTTAAAGAGTTCTGACGGGCACTAGCTCCAGCGCCCGCCCCTGTACGTCCATCCCCTCAGCTAGATGCACCGGGTCAGGAGATGAGATATGCTATTCAGCTATTAACCCGATTAGTATCCGCACAGGGCTGGCATCTGGAAGGAGGTATTGGTCATGCAGATAGGTCCGTCAATGCGAGGGTTCATGACTTCTTTAATTTAGACCCTCCGATATTCATTGGGGCAGATACAAATGAGGACCCTTATGTATTTATTGATATAATGCAGAGGACGTTTAGGGTAATAAAGGCCACTATGATTGAGTCAGTTGAGCTAGCTTCCTATAGACTCCGAAATGTCGCAGTTAATTGGTACGAGTCTTGGTAATTGTCCAGAGGTGAGGATGCCCCTCCAGTAGTATAGCAGGAGTATACAAAAGCTTTTCTTTGTCATTATCTACCACCAGAACTTAGGCGGGCTAGAGTTGATAAGTTCTTGACCCTTTGGCAAGGTAACATGAGTGTTCGGGAGTACAATCTTTACTTTGATTCATTGACTTGGTAGGCTCCCACTATTGTATCTAAGATAGATGATCGGGTTCACCGGTTCATGATGGGATTAGAGCCGCACTTGCTTAATGATTGTATGTCTGTCTCACTTCAATCGGACATGGATATTTCTCATATTAAGGCATACACTCAGGTTGTAGAGCAGAGTAAGCAGAAGCAGAGGATGGATCATGAGCATGATAGGGCCCAGAATAGAGAGTGAGGCCTTTGGGTCCTTTTGGTGAGTTTTGAGGTGGTCTGAGGAAACAGTACCCGAGGTATCCAACTTACCTATCGGCTAGCGCGCCCCCTTAATTTGGTGGTAAGATATTTGACCGTTCCATATATTCAGGGTCTGGTCAGAATTTTAGGGCCTCAGGTTCTCAATATAGGGATGAGTCCAGTCAGATCAGGCCGCCCTTGCCACGATGTTCTCAGTGTGGTAAGCAACATGCCGAGCAGTGCCATAGGGGATTAGGTGTTTGTTATACTTGTGGTTATCCGGGCCACATTATGAGGGATTGTCCGACGAGAGGTGATTCAAGCATAGCTCAGCCAGCGGGATCTGTAGATGGTTTGTCATCATCAGTACGCCCCCTAGGCAAGGTTCACGAGAACCAATAGGTCGTGGTAGAGGCAGAGGGGGAGCATCTAGTTCATCCAGTCCTTAAAACTGCATTTATGCATTGGCAAGATGACAAGATTTGGAGTCATTGCTTGATGTTGTCACAGGTATATTATCAGTCACCTCATATGATGTATATGCACTGATTGACCCAGGTTCCATCATATCATACATTACACCGTTGGTTGCTAGTAAGTTTGGAACAACACCTGAATTGGTTAAAGTTTTTGAAGTGTCTACACCTGTTGGGGACTCAATAATAGCTAAGCGAGTATATAGGGTTTGTATAATAATAGTTTATGGTCGATCCACCGTAGCAGACTTAATCGAGTTAGATATAGTAGAATTTGATGTTATAATGGGTATGGATTGGTTGGCTTCTTGTCATGCCAACGTTGATTGTAGAGCAAAGATAGTCCGATTTCAATTTCTAGGGGAGCCTGTTTTGGAGTGGAAATGTAACACGATGTCGCTGAGAGGAAGATTTATTTCCTATCTCAAGGCAAGGAAGATGATCAGCAAGGGTTGTATTTATCACTTAGTTCGGGTTTAGGATATGGAAGCAAAGTCACCAACTGTACAATCCATCCCTATGGATAATAAGTTCCCCAATGTTTTTTCCGATGAGCTTCCAGGTCTTCCGCCATAGCAAGAAATTGAATTTTCCATTGACCTACTACCAGATACTCATACAATATCAATTACTCCATATAGAATGGCCCCGGTAGAGCTAAAAGAGTTAAAGGAACAACTAAGGGACTTGCTTGAGAAAGGTTTTATCAGACATAGTTCATCACCATGGGGAGTACATGTGTTATTTGTGAGGAAGAAAGATGGTTCCTTATGGATATGTATTGATTATAGATAGTTGAATAAGGTGACGATAAAGAATAAGTACCCGCTCCCAAGGATTGATGATTTATTTGATCAGTTGCGAGATGCCAAGTGTTTTTCAAAGATAGACTCGAGGTCCGGGTACCATCAGGTAAGGGTTAAAGATGAAGATATTCCAAAGACAGCATTTAAGACCAGATACGAGCACTTTGAGTTTCATGTTATGTTGTTCGGTTTGACCGATGCCCAAGCAGTATTCATGGATTTGATGAACCATGTGTTTAGGCCCTTTTTGGTTCAATTTGTAATTGTATTTATCGACGATATATTGGTGTATTCTCGTTTAGAGGCTGACATGCAGATCATTTGCATATTGTGCTCAAAACTATGCAAAAAGGGAAGTTGTATGCAAAATGCTCCAAATGTGAATTCTGGTTAAACTTTGTAGCTTTCCTTGGGCATATCATTTCGGGTGAAGGCATCCGGGTGGATTCACAAAAGATTGAGGCAGTAAAGACTTGGCCTAGAACCACAACCCTAATGGATATTCGTAGCATTCTCGGTTTGGCAGGCTATTACAAGATATTTGTAGAGAGATTTTTGTCCCTTTCAGCACCATTGACCAAGTTGACTCATAAGGGAGAAAAGTTTCAATGGATTGATGCTTGCGAACTGAGTTTCTAGGCATTGAAGGATAGATTAACTTCAGCATCGATTCTAAAGCTCCCAGAAGGAACTGATGGTTATGTTATCTATTTTGAAGCTTCAAGAATTGGATTAGTTTGTGTCTTGATGCAACATGGGAAAGTAATTGCGTATGATTCAAGGCAGTTAAGGAAGCATGAGCGGAATTATCTGACCCAAGACCTTGAGTTAGCTGCGGTTGTCCATGCACTTAAGATATGGCGGCATTATTTATATGGTGTGAATGTTGATGTTTTCACAAATCATAAAAGCCTGCAATATATCTACAAGCAAAAAGAGTTGAATTTACGATAGAGGCAATGGCTTGAGTTATTGAAAGATTATGATGTTAACATTCTCTACCATCCAGGGAAAGCTAATGTTGTAGCAGACGCCTTAAGTAGCCGATCTATGGGTAGCTTTGCACGTGCGGAGGGCGGAAAAAGTCAATTAACTAGAGTGATTCATAAATTGGCTTGTTTGGGAGTTCGGTTAGTAAACTCTAACAATGGTGGAGTTGTATTCCAGAATACTACAAAATTATCTCTCATAGTGGAAGTAAAGGAGAGGCAGTACAATGACTCGAAGTTGGTCAAGTTGAGAGAGCAAGTTCCGCAGAAGAAGAAGCCATTGTTAGAACTCAAGGGAGATGGAGTTATCATATACTGGGGTCGTTTGTGTGTTTCAGATGTAGTAGGGAGACGGGACATGATAATGTTAGAGGCACATTATTCGTGGCATTCCATTCACCCTGGGTCAACAAAGATGTATCATGACATTAAGGAGGTGTATTGGTGGAATGATATGAAGAAGAACATTACTGAGTTTGTTGCTTTGTGTCCTAGTTACCAACAGGTGAATATAGAGCACCAGAATCCTGGAGGGCTAATGTAGACTATAGAGATCCCGACATGGAAATGGGAGAAGATAAACATGGACATTGTCACGGGTTTACCTCGTTCTCACCGTAAGTTCAATTCCATATGGGTAATAGTCGATAGTCTCACGAAATCAGCTTATTTCCTACCGGTCAGATCTACATATACAATAGAAGATTATGCAAAGTTATATATAAAAGAGATAGTATGACTACACGAAGTACCGGTATCTATTATATCTTACCGTGGGGCCCAGTTTACCGCACATTTTTGGAGGTCATTTCAAAGAGGTCTAGTAACTCAGGTAAATCTCAGCACAACTTTTCACAGACTAATGGACAAGTCGAGTGCACAATTAAGACGCTCAGGGATATGTTACGAGCATGTGTATTGGATTTTAAGAGAAGTTGGGATGAACATCTACCTCTTATTGAGTTTGCGTATAATTACAGTTACCACTCCAGTATCCAGATGGCTCCGTACGAGGCTTTGTATGGGCACAGGTGCAGATCTCCTATATGGTGGTTTGATGTTGGAGAATCTGGGCTACATGGGCCAAACCTGCTTCAGCAAACCGTAGAAAAAGTAAAGCTTATCGGGGATCGATTGGTGACATCTCAGAGTCGTCAGAAGTCATATTCTGATGTGCATCGACGAGGTTTAAAGTTCTGGGTAATGACTGGGTATTCTTAAAGGTGTCACCTATGAATGGTGTGATGAGGTTTGGCAAGAAAGGTAAACTTAGCACACGATATATTGGGACTTATAGGATCATTCGGAGAGTGGGCCAAGTAGCTTATGAGTTAGAATTTCCCTCCGAATTGGAGTCTATCCATCCGGTTTTTCACGTATCTATGTTACAGAAGTGCATTGGCAATCATACCCGACTGGTGCCCACGAATGATGTACAGATTATAGAGGACTTATCTTACGAGGAAATTCTGGTTACCATCATACACTGACAAATTCACAAGCTACGGAATAAGGAGGTAGCCTCCATGAAAGTACTTAGGAGGAACAACAAAGTGGAAGAAATGACTTGGGAGGCTGAGGAAGACATGATGTCTAGATATCCCTACTTATTTCCTCTTCCAGGAAAGGATCTGACTAAGATGTCAAAACCTCAAGGTACGTGTATGAATTCTTGTGATGGTTATTGTCATTCGTCGTGTGAGGCCATTGTCGTTATTGATGATTCTGTTCCTATGTGGCATCAAATTATTAAGTTCTCTCAAGAAGATTTTAAAGTAGTATTGTTACAAAGGCGACTCTGCCAAAGTTATATATATCCCAGAGTATTAACATTCGAGGATGAATGTTTCTAAAGGGTGGGGGAAGTAAATCTACTACCATTAGGACTTAGAAATGAATTGATAATAGGAAGTCTTACCATGAAACAGAACGTTGCCATTACCAAAAGTTTCAACAAATTCTGATTCTCTACACTTAACAACCAGAATTGTTAGAATCACAACAACGTAAAATTTTACAGTTCTAAAAGAGTACGGTGCAATCTTCGCCAAAAATATTATACGTATTTTCCCTACTCTATGTATGTTAAGGCTATCCCCTTTTTCTTTTTGGCATGATCCAAGTTATACAGAAGAAACGAGCAAATACACAGTTTTCATAAACTATTTTATTCATAGAAATATTAGGGGTCTCTGTGTTATTGATTCCCCATGTGACATATTATTATATATTTTGTTCATGGGTCTCAGAATAATACGCAGTTGAAAAAAGTTTATCTGGAAGGAATATTGAAATTATTACATATTTTTCATGCATTTCATTCATTTATACATGTACATTGACCCATGACCAGATGACGTTATATAAGGTTATGTCTTTATATACGCACCACCACCTGATCAGTTGGTATATGTTGATGATATTGCCCACGGTGACCGAGACGATATGATGGGACTCCCTCAGAGGGTTGATGATATTATGTACACCCATACCTATGCATGGCATAACATTTATATGCACGAGCATGACATTATTAATGTTTCAGAATTTACAAAGTTACTCAGATTTACAGATGAATTTCTTTATTCCACGTTTCATCTATGTCTTTTACATACTTATTTTTATACCTTACATACTCAGTACATTTTTTGTAGTGACGCCCTATTTCACGGGGACTGCGTTTCATGCCCGCAAATGCATGTAGGCAAGCTGACGGTCCCCCTTATTAGACTATTTGATTAACGAGAGTTGGCGTGCTCCACTTGATCTAGAGCTACTTTGATTTTGGTATGATATGATTTTATATATATATATATATGATGTGCCTCAGTCCCGTATTTGTACAATTGTATTTCTAATAGAGTTCTGTAGACAGTTATGTACAGTTGGATAGTATGTGTCCTTGTTGGCTTTCATTTTTGTGTAGATAGTTGTCTATCGCAGCCTTGTCGGCTCTCCCACTATAATCTGCATGTATATGTATATATGTCTTTTGGACAAGTTTCCTTCATGTATGTTATTCTCGAAATTCAGTAGATGTTGATCAGGTTTATAGCTTAGACGCATGCTTAGGGGTGTTTGATAGGTAGGAGTCGGGTACCCAACGTAGCCCTTCGATTTGGGTCGTGACAAAAGTGGTATCAGAGCAGTTCTGTCCTAGGATTGTCTGCAGACCGTGTCTAGTAGAGTCTTGTTTATGGGTGTGTTGCACACCACACTTATAGACAGGAGGCTACAGGACATATAGGATGTGTCACGCCCCCTTCCCCCCTTCCAAACGGAGAGAAGTTTCCGGGTTTCAACATTCATAGGGTGTAATGACTCATTTCCTCTTTGGGAATTGGGTATTTTGAAGAGTCGCCACCTAATTATTTGAGGTGCATTAGGACACCAATAGAGTTCATTTACAACTATGTTTGATAACAAGAGATTGGGTAAGGGCTAGAAATTATCCTAAGGGGAAGGTGTTAGGCACCCCTCAGGATCAACTAGTATGGTTCCCGGCCAAATAGTTTTTGTGAATTTGTGCAATTAGAAAGTAAAAAAGTAAGGCTCAAGTAAGAGGGGATTTAAGTTAAACACACAAGCATTTGAAACCAATATTGAAAGGAAAGGTTTGAAAGATTTATAGACTAAACATGCTTGTAAAAAATAAAAGGGGGTCCTAGGTTTGTTTATAATATGGATCACCTAAATGCAATAACCGGTATGACACTCCTCAGAAAAGGGGATACACGTGGTATTAGCGCATCGGTCATCATATCCATATCTACACTTCCCACCCCATTAAGATATTAAAGCGCGGATTGGTCTCGACCTCTATTGCATGCTATTACCCGTCCCATTCCTATCAATCCCGGAGGAGTTTAGGACTACTATTCCTATAAAAGGGAGGGTTTTAGGCTGACTCTTAGTGTTGGACCAAGAACAAGTGATGTTTTAAAGAATGACAAATGAACTCAGTCATGGACCAGGTCCATCATGTGAAGCACAATCATGATCAACCTATACATGTGAGATGCATGTGAAGAAGATAAGTCCTACTGATCAAGCAGCAATATCTTTTGATCTTATCGAAAATGTTGCATATTGTATAAGGGGAGAAAGTCTCCTTATGTGAAGAGAACACAATCCGGATAAAAGATAGTGTTGGAGTTTGTGTTGTTCAAGGACTCAACTTCGATGGAAGATCAGCAATTGAGTGTCAATAAAACTCTAATTACTAACTCATTAAATAACAGTGATTGTTATCTTTTACATGATTGCACAATTTAACTAAATTGAAAGCAAAAGAGCAAGGCGATTTTGCAAGCAATTTATGTGATATTTGACTGTGCACTCCTGAAGCTACTTAAACGAGATAGAAGAACCAGTTCCATTGTGTTTTTTTTTCTAGTTGAATTGAAGTAGGTGGTTCAAAGTTGTACCTTTCCATCATTCATAGAAGCAATTGTATTAGGTACTTTGAGAGTTCAAGTTATAGGCTAACTTGAAGTTGTCGCAACAGTTAGAGGTTGGTTGCTACAACGGGATTAGAGGTAATCCTTAGGTTTACAAAGAGTTTTGTAAATGCTGTTTTGGCTCAGTGATTTAGTGAAGTGTTGGGGAAAATCCTACTGAGTAGTAGGTCGTGGTTTTTTCACCTTTTGAACCAGGTGTTTTCCACGTAAAAATCTCTGTGTTCTTTATTTTATGTACTTTTAATTTCGCAAACAGTAGTAGTTAGAACACCTAGAAGAACTTGGTTCTTCTATATCAAAAATTGGGTACCACACAAATCACCCCCCCTCTTGTGTGGTACTGACGCTTAAAACATCAATTGGTATCAGAGCTAGTTATCCTCGAGGAGGCTAACACCTTAGGAAAAGATCAACATGAGTGCACCACCTGGGAACTAGGAAGGGCAATCCACTGCTCGGCCTCCACTTTTCAATGGTCAGTACTATTCTTGGTGGAAGAACAGGATGAGGGATCACATCATAGGAGAAGACTATGAGCTCTAGGACATAGTCACTGATGGTCCTCTAGTAACTACAAAGATGAATTTTGAATGAGTGGATGTGCCAAAGACAAGGTCTGACTACACTACTGAAGACCTGAAGAAGTGGGAGAAAAATGACGAGGCCAAGAAATAGCTTGTGTGTGGACTAGGTCCAGATGAGTATAGTAGAATTCAAAGTTATACTACTGCCAAGGAAATCTGGGAACTCTGCAAGTGGCTCATGACAGAACACCTCATGTGAAGAGGTATAGAGGAACACTGTTGTACTCCCAGTATGAGAACTTCAACATGAAGGAAGGAGAAACTATCCAAGAGATGTATACAAGGTTCACCATACTGACAAATGAACTTAAATCTCTTGGAAGGATTATTCTCGAAGAAGACAAAGTTGAGAAGATTTTGACTAGGGTTCTGCCAGTCTCTTGGGAAAGCAAAATCACTACTATTCAGGAATAAAAGAATATTGCTACCCTCAAACTGGATGAACTAATAGGAAACCCTACTGCCTATGAACTAAGAAGGCAGATCATGAAAATGGATGCACCCAAGAAGAAAAGAAGTCTGGCTCTCAGAATTACTGAAGGTTCAGATCTGGAGCATGATGAAATGGCTATGATCACTAGAAATTTCAAAAATTACTTGATGAGAGGAAAGGGTTCTTCAAGAGGTACAACCTTCAACAAGCTAAGGGCTCCTGCAAAACAGACCATTAAGGGCTACTACAAGTGTGGTAAGACTAATCACATGATCAAGATACCCTCAATGGGAAATTGAGCAGAATACGGAAAGGGATGAATGAAGGAGCAGGAAGAAGGAAGAGGTTCAACCAAAAAGGAACAAAGGATCAACAAAGGCTATGGTTGCTGCTTGAGGAGAAACATCAAATGAGGAATCAGAAGATGAAGTTGGAGATGAACAAGCTCCTATGGCCATAGGAGAATCAGATGATGAACAAGAGGTAAGTATTCTTCATCTCAAAGACAAGATTAAATTCCTGTCTAAAGAAAGGTTATCTGAGCTATTGCAGGATTTCATTGATGAGTTTGAGATAATTAACAATGAAAAGGAAGAGCTATCTAAGGAATGTATGATCCTAAAAGCGAAGTGTAAAAATCTAGAGTCTAGGGCTAATGAGAGTGAAAGTGAAAATACTGTGTTGAAGAACCTGGTTCTTGAACTTGACACTAGTGTCCTAGAACTTAGGTTTGAGAATGTAAAACTAAAACTAGGAACAGGAAAGAAGAAAGCTGATCACACTCATCTCACCCTAGAAGAAAACTTAGGAAAAATGAAGGATGAGCTACACAGGAAAGATGAGCAGATAAGAGTACTAAAAGAAGATCTAGGGAAGGTAAAACATGAACTAGACAGAAATGGGAAGAAAGGTGATATCATTGGGGTTGGAAAGGTAGGTGAGACAGACTCTCACTCCATTGAGAATGTCTAATTGATAGATGGCTTGAAATACAGCCTAATCAGTGTGTCACAACTGTGTGACAGAGATAACCTTGTAGCATTTACCTCTACTAAATGCTTTGTGATTAATCTTACCACTGACAAGATTGTTTTGCAGGGAAAAAGAGTTAACAATATTTACATTGTAGATTTGTCCACTCTCTCAAAAAATGAACTAACCTGCGTAAGTGTGCTGGATAATGATCCCCTCTTGTGGCTCAAAAGACTTGGTCATGCCAGTCTGAATCAGCTAAACAAATTGGTCTCTAAGGACTTGGTGATAGGGTTACCTAACATCAAGTTCAAGGAAGACAAAGTTTGTGAGGCTTGTGCAAGGGGGAAGCAGGTAAGATCCTCCTTCAAAAGTAAGAAATGGTAATAACAACCAAGTCGTTGGAACTGGTCTATATAGATCTATGTGGTCCAATGAGAACCATGAGCAGAGGTGGAAAGAAATATGTAATGGTACTTGTTGATGATTATTCTAGATTTACCTGGGTACTGTTTCTAACATCTAAAGATGAAGCATTTGACATGTTTACTGCCTTTGTTCGAAAAACTCAGAAACAATTAGGAAATCAACTTGCATCAATTAGGTCTGATCACAGAACTGAATTTGAGAATGCTAAGTTTGCTGAATTTTGTGATGAAAATGGTATAGATCATAACTTCTATGCTCCTAGGACACCTCGACAAAATGGAGTAGTTGAAATAAAGAACAGGACTCTTGAAGACATGGCTAGGACTATGCTTCTTTCTAGTAAACTGCCCCATAGCTTCTGGGCAGAGGCTGTAAACACTGCATGTTACATTATCAATAGATGCATGACTAGACCTCTTGTAGAGAAGACTCCCTATGAGTTACTTAAAGGGAGAAAACCAAATATATCCCATCTTAGGGCATTTGGTTGCAAGTGCTTTGTGCACAATAATGGAAAAGACTCCCTAGGTAAGTTTGATCCCAGAAGTGATGAGGGAGTATTCTTGGGATATTCTTCACATAGCAAAGCATATAAAGTGTTCAATAAAAGAACTTTGTGTGTAGAAGAAAGTGTACATGTAGTATTTGATGAAACTAACATTCTTTCTGAGAGACAGGAACACGAAGATGAAGCCATTGGATTGGTAAAGGATCTGACTGAAGCCTCAGCACAAGTCAAAGTAGCACCAAAAGAAGGAATAGGTGATGGAACAGGTTCTCCCATCTAGGGCAACCTAACATGGGGAACTAATCAAGGAGGAATTGAAATAAATCCCATAAAAAAACTTGTTCATGACCCTGTTCCTCAGCAACAAAACATGGGAGAAACATCTAGCAGAAACCAGTTGGTTGTGAAACCTCACAAGTATCAAAGTTCTCATCCTATTGAGAACATTATCATTGATCCAACATCTGAGTGAATACTAGATCACAATTAAAGATTCTATGTGCTTTTGATGCCTTTTTATCTCCTATTGAGCCTAAAAATGTTGTTGAGGCTTTGTAGGATGCAGATTGGGTGAATGCAATGCAAGATGAACTTAATCGGTTTAAGAGAAATCAAGTTTGTTATCTAGTTCCAAGACCCAAGGACAGATCAGTCATTGTTACAAAGTGGGTCTTCAGAAACAAACTCGATGAAGACGAAACAGTTACAAGAAACAAGGCAAGACTGGTGGTCCAAGGTTACAGCCAAGAGGAGGGCATACACTATGGTGAGATCTTTGCTCCAGTTGCAAGACTAGATTCAATCAGACTCCTCATAGCCTTTGCAACACACATGGAATTCACTCATCATCAAATGGATGTCAAAAGTGCCTTACTGAATGGCTACCTGAAAGAAGAAGTGTTTGTGAAACAACCTCCAGGGTTTGAGAGCAAGGAATGTCCTGAGCATGTGTACAAGTTAGATAAGGCTCTCTATGGACTCAAGCAGGCCCCCAGAACATGGTATGAACGATTGTCCAAATTCCTGCTGGAGCATGGTTACAAAAGAGGTAAAATTGATAGTACCTTATTCTTAAAGGAAAAAGGTAAGGATCTCCTTGTTGTACAAATATATGTTGATGACATAATATTTGGGGCCACTACTAATAAGCTAAGTAAGGACTTTTCAAAATTAATGGGGAGTGAGTTTGAAATGAGCATGATGGGTGAGCTTAACTTCTTCTTAGGCTTACAGATCAAACAAAGTCTAAATGGAACCATGATCCATCAGCAGAAGTATGCAAAGGAGCTAATCAAAAAGTTTAAAATGGAAGAATCTAAAGAAATAGACACACTCATTGCAACTGCCACTAAATTGGATGTTGATGAACCTGGTTCATTAGTTGATCAAAAGTTGTATAGGGGTATGATTGGTTCACTCTTGTATCTTACGGCTAGCAGACCTGACATTGTTTTCAGTGTAGGGCTTTGTTCTCGCGTTCAGGCAAATCCTAAAGAGTCCCACCTGACTGTTGTCTAAAGGATACTAAGATACTTGAAAGGCACCACTGACCTGTGTCTTTGGTATCCCAAAGGTAGCAATTTCAATCTAGTAAGATATGCTGATGCTGATTATGCAGGTTTTCTAGTGGATAGGAAGAGCACCTCAGGTATGGCACACTTCCTTGGTTCATGTCTTGTGTCATGGGATACTAAAAAGCAAAATTCTGTGGCCTTGTCAACTGCTGAAGCTGAATATGTTGTTGTTGCTTCTTGTTGTGCTCAATTGCTATGGATCAAACAGTAGCTGGTAGATTTTGGTATAGAAGTAGGTTGCATTCCTATATTCTGTGATAACACTAGTGCTATAACTATGACAAAGAACCCTGTTCATCATAAAAGGACTAAGCACATAGATGTTAGGCACCATTTCTTAAGAGACAACTATGAGAAAGGTCTGATCTCCATAGAATTCTGTACTACTGATAAGCAAATTGATGACATCTTCACTAAAGCACTGAATAAAGAAAACTTTGAGAGGAACAGGTTGGAATTAGGGATGATTAAGATCACGTAATAGGTCCAGCTCAGAATATTAAAAAAAATTGGCTAGGAATTCTAACTTTGTGTAAATATCTAGATTAATTCTTACCCAGTCTCATACTTTAATTAGTATACTCCTGTGACATATGTATATATGACTGACTGATCTCTTACAAAAAAAAATTCTATTATGGCATTTGAGGCATGTTCAAGAGAATTCTAAATGAAGAACCTGGTTCATCAATATGACTTCATATGAAAGTTCAGGTATGGTTTCAATACTTTGCACAATTAGAAAGATTAACAATTCAATCATGAGCAGAAGTCCTATACTTGCCAAATTCATAGCAAATTCTATCCGTTGAAGCATTGAACCAGTTTCGTCCGTTTAGAACTCTAAAACCATGATATTTGCCTAATATCTAGGGAATCTAAATAATCATTAATAGTCTGGAATTACAGTTTGATTAGACTTTTATTTGACCCCTGAAAAGCTGCAGTTACTGAATTAATGTCTAATTCTCTTTAAATACATACCACATCTCTAATCTTCTTCATTATTCTAAAACAGTCAAAAATTATCTTCTTCAACTCCAACTGCTCTCTTCTCCAAAATTCAAAATTAACTTAAGAAACGAACAAAAATGTCTAACCCACAAGATCATCCTGGTTCTCCTCCACCACCATCACCCTCAAATTCATCCTCATCTACTCCTTCTAGTGAATCCCCAAAACCTAGGTTTCGAAGGCAAAAAATGTTGGCTAAAAAAAATTGTAGCATCTGGGGCTCTAAGAAAGGTTTTAAATGAATGATTGAAGGCTAGCCAAGTGAAAGAAAGCCCATCTCCAAATTCTAATTCCTGTTCTGAGTCTGAATCCTTTCAATCTACGACTGAGGGGTAAGGACATGGGTCTTATGACTATGAAAAGACTCGAGAATTCCCTACTGAGGTAAGTTCATCTATTGTTGAAAACTTTGAAACTAGGTTTGTTCTAGTTGGACCATTAGGGATGTTAAGTTGGCTGAGAGGAGTAGGAGTGGAGGTAAAAAGAAGTCTTAAAAAGAAAAGAAAAAAAAGAGGGTGCATGTGGTGAAGAGAGGGGAAATGGGTAGGGAACAGTTCTTGCTATATGTGGGGTTGCACTAGAGAGGTTAGAAGAGAGTGGCATGAAGTCAGGGGGAAGTAGGCCTGGGGAGGCTGCTGAAGGGTTGGTTCATCTAAGCAAAAAAAGAGATGAACCTGTTTCATCTACTGAAGAGACCCTAGCTGATCTACTGAGAAAGATTGGGACAAGTTATGACCCAAAGAAATGCAAAGCTACCACACCAAAAGCCCCAAATATTCCCAATCCATCCAAGAAAAGAAAAATTTAATCCCCAAAACCTACTGCCTCTTCAATGCCTAAGGCAAGAGCCACAAGAAGCAGGGTAAAACAAAGTGAAGCTGACTTACAAAAGGCTCTAAAAGAAAGCAAGAGAAAGAAAATTGAGAAGGGAAAGGGAAAGGTTGCAGAATCCTTTGAGGTTGTAGAGGAAGAGGAGATGGAACTGGTCCATCAGGAAAGGGGTACAACAGTGGAGGTTCCTACACCAAAACCTAAAAAGTCCAAGACTTCTTCCAAGAAGTCTTCTTCTATACCTGTGTCTGCTGAACCCTCACTAGCCAAGAGGATAAGATTTGCAGTGAAAGCAAAACAAGTAAAAGTTTCAGATGACGAAGAGTGGAGTGGAGAAGAAGAAGAAGAAGAAGAAGAAGAAGAAGAAGAAGAAGAAGAAGAAGAAGAAGAAGAAGAAGAAGAAGAAGAAGAAGAAGAAGAAGAGGAATCTGAGAAGGAACATGACAAGTTTGTCATCTTTGGTCGGAGAAAAATTTTGAAAGGTAGATTGTTGAAGGACCTGGTGGAACCAGGGATAATGAAGTTGGTTGACTCTTTAACTGCTCAAGGTTGGAAGGACATGGTCCTTCAGATGGATGGGAGACTAGATAGAAATGAACTAATTTAGTTCATGGCTAATGCTGATGTTAAGGATGGGGTTGTTAGTAGCTTGGTGAAGGGAGTCCCAGTGCAATTTGATGCTGCGAAACTGGGAGAAATTCTGGATATACCCTCTGAAGGGTTTGATGACTACAATAGGCAAAGGTGGCCATGCCTTGGCTCCCTACTTACTGCTCTTGAGATCACCAAGAGGTTCTGTGATTCAGAGGATGTGAATAAATCCAGGGTTGTGCAGAAAAGTGAGATGAGGGCTGAGCACAAGGTTGTATTTGAGTTTGTCAACAAGTGCCTACTGCCCAGACAAGAGAGAAGACATACTGCAAATTACATGGACCTAGTTCTTATGGAGTTCCTTAAGAGAGGAAAGCAGATCAACTGGCCTGCTCTCATTGTAAAATTACTAGACAGGGTCATCAATGGCTCCAAGCTCATGCTACTCCATATGGCTTCATACTAACCATTGTTCTGGATAGGCTGAACGTGCCTTTGAAGTAATGGGAAATGGAATCAAGCAAGGAACATTTTGACATTAAGACTCTTCTGGCTTGTGACTATCCAGTCAATGCCAACCCAATTGAACCTGGTTCATCTCTGAAGACATCCATCAACAGCAAGGTTAGGACTTTGGTTCAGGAATGTGGAACTAAGGATGCTGAAGTTGCTAGGTTCAAGGTTCATGTGGCAGAATTGGAAACTGAGAGGGATGGCCTTAGAACTGAGCTAGCAAAAGAAAAGGAGAAGAGTGATGGAATCCTTCAGAATATGCTGAACCTTCTCCAGACTCAACCCTCTAGTTCCTCCAAGCCTTAGATCTCCTAGCACTAGTCTTCTGAACCTGTCTAGTACCTCCATTGAACCCAGTGACCCGGATTAGGGATTTTTTTGTTTTTGCTCATGTTTTGAAAGTTTTTCTTTCTTTTTGTGGACTGTTAATGGAAACATATCATGATCAATGACAACACCTGTTTTCTCTTGTTCTATGATGATTCTGACCTTAATAATATAAATATGTCTGTTGGTTATTTATAATTGCACCATGTTTTCACTTGCCGTTGCCCCAGTGGCCATGAGAACTTATTAAAATATGGAATTGACACTGTGTATGCAACTTTTCGATGATGCCAAAAGGGGGAAGAGATATTGTGCTTTATACATTATTCTGAATAAGTGATATTTATAACCTAATTAACCTGGTCCTTGATGAGAAGTAAATTTTCTAAGTCTAGTGTTGATGGTTATGCTGAGTTCTTACATGTCTTTCAATCAGTAAAAAGCATAGAGTTTGTCATCATCACAAAGGGGGAATTTGTTGGCCCAAGAACATCTGAAGTTTTGAAGAATGACAAATGAACTCATTCATGGACCAGGTCCATCATTTGAAGCACAGTCATCATCAACCTATACATGTGAGATGCACATGAAAAAGATAAGTCCAACTGATCAAGCAGCAATATCTCCTGATCTGATTGAAAAGGTTGCATATTGGATAAGGGGAGAAAGTCTCCTTATGTGAAGAGAACACAATCCAGATAAAAGATAGTGTTGGAGTTTCTGTTGTTCAAGGATTCAACTTCGATGGAAGATCAACAATTGAGTCTCAATCAAACTCTAATTACTAACTCATTAAATAACAATGATTTTTCTCTTTTACAGGATAGCACAAACGCAGAAGTTAAACTAAATTGAAAGCAAAAGAGCATGGGGATTTTGCAAGCAATTTATGTGAGATTTGAGTGTGCACTCCTGAAGTTACTTGAACGAGATAGAAGAACCAATTCTATTGTGTTTTTTTCTAGTTCAATTGTATTAGGTGGTTCAAAGTTGTACCTTTCCAACTTTCATAGAAGCAATTGTATTAGGTACTTTGAGAGTTCAAGTTATAGGATAACTTGAAGTTGTCACAATAGTTAGAGGCTGGTTGATCCAACGGGATTAGAGGTAATCCTTAGGTTTACAAAGGGTTTTGTAAATGTTGTTTTGGCTCAGTGATTTAGTGAAGTGTTGAGAAAAATCCTACTGAGTAGTAGGTCGTGGTTTTTTCACCTTTTGAGCCGGGTGTTTTCCACGTAAAAATCTCTATGTTCTTTATTTAATGTACTTTTTTTTCTGCAAATAGCAGTAGTTAGAACACCTAGAAGAACCTGGTTCTTCTAAATCGAAAATTGGGTACCACAAAAATCAGCCTCCCTCTTGTGTGGTATTGCCGCTTAAAACATTACTTAGGTTTAAAGGTAAAAGGCTAAGGCGACTTACAAGAACATGTAGGACTACATTTTGAAGGGGGGGCATATAAACAATTAGAGGGCTCGTGTATACCTCCGCAAATAATGCATACAAATATCATGACTTAAACACAGTCAAGGTCTGAGTTTTAAAAATCCTAAAACAGAGTTTGAGTCAGATCTAGATTCATTATATAACTCAGAAAAGAAGTCTGAATCAGGCATGCCTACTAGTTGTAGTAGTTGGTAATTAATAAAGGCAGTTCCAGTTTTATTTAAGTAGTTACCTAAGACTCGCCTAGGCATAACAGCGATGTCCTATGAGCATGATATCTATATTGATGCAGTAAAGCAGTGATTAATTTAATTAGGAGATTTTGATCCTATAGGCATGCTTTCTAATGATATGGATTAACACAAAAAACGTAGGTTATTTAGTCTAATTGAAACAGGCACGAGTCAAACTTATATTTAACTAAACTGGTTTTTAGACCTTATAGACATGATCTATAAGGGAAACGATTCTGGATACATACTGTAATGAAGATTGAACTTCAATTACTTTACATCCTGGAGGCATGATATCTAATTACAAAGCTGATTTTTAACCCTATATGCATAGTTTCTAATTGTGTGAAAGTGAAGCATACAGAATTTATTTTAAACCATAGCAGATCCTATAGGCATGATATCTAACAGGCCACGTTTGGAATTAAAATAGGCCATATAGGCATGTTATCTGCCCAATTTACCCCACAACATACAACTACCCACCCTTTTCACTAATTACCCTATAACTTTTTACAAATTATTACAACCGAAGTGATTGAATTACAAAAGAAGTGCAGAAATAAGAACTACAACCAAAGGAAGCCTGATCTTGACTTCCTCTCTAAGTTATGTGATGAACCACTTCAGCCAATATTTCGAAGCCTTTTTCCTATCTGGGTGTGTGAAAAGTTCCCTAAGCACCTCATTGGATCTCGGGCAGTGCTTACACCCAGGTTTGCATAGCCAGACAGAAATGAGTGCAATGTGGAAGGGCCAACCCTTATGTGTCCAAGTTCAGAGAGAGCTCGAGGGTCCAAAGGCAAGGCTCACACAAGAGGGGCAGAAACTAGGTTCTAAGAATATAGTGGAAGTGCAGAACATAGTTGAAAAAAGATTTATTTAAAAAAAAAGTTGGACTGACAGTCCATTTTTTTAAAATCAATTAGAGGCAGAGGTGATTGAAATCAGTTTGTAGTACACAAAACTCAAAACCACACAGTATCAGTAGTCGTTCAAAGGGGGCAAGGGATTTTGGGGATATATTATATGTCCCTAACAGGGGTCTGGTTTGGTCATGCATAACAATAGCTGATGCTGGCATAGCCACAAACCAGCCAAAGGAACACAAACAAATAGAAGGGTTATGGGGTTCATAAGACAAAGTATGCTTTAAAACACACATAGGGGAAGTATTAATCGAAAGGAAAAGGGAGCATATTGCAGCATGCTAATAATGTAACTTGATTGCAGAACTATAAACACAAATAGACAAGAATAAAAAATGAAGCAACTAAAGAAGCATATTGTTGTTGAGGCTTAAAAATTAACTAGGACATACCATTAGGGAAACAAGGTGCAGAAAGGTAAAGCAAGCAAGATTCCACGGTCCATCCTTGGCTTTCAGCCGACTAGAAAAAGTAGCAGAACATGTAGCAGTAAAGAAAGAGAGAGTTTTTGAGTGTAAGTGTGTGTTCTGAACTCAAATTATTCGTGTCTTTGAAGAAGATAGGGTAGGGTATTTATAGTTTTGAAAACAAGTGAAGAGTAAGGTAATAAGTAAAGTCTTAACACAAACAAGGAAATAATCACAATCAGAATCAATTAACACAAGTGATTCCCTTTAATTAAGGAATCACTGCTTAACGGATACTAACAGGGTTAATGAAGTAAAGAAATCAGATTGGGACAGATTGATTATTGCCATATAAGGGGGCAGTAAAAGTATGAAGTAATTGATTGAGTCTAAGTACAAAAATATGCTTAATTTTGGGGAAAGTATTCAGTAAGATCAAACATCACAGTAAAGGAAAGGAATCAATTAATTTAAACAAATGAGTAAAACATTAGGGTTTATAATGGAACCCTTTGCAATCAGTCGCAATATTGAGGGAGTCAGAATCAATCTAGAAAGGCTCATGATTCTGCACCTCATCATTTATATAGCAAGGAATGAACATGCATGCAGGGTCAAACATGTTGACAAAACGAAGCAACACAAACTGATAGTAGCAATAGGGGTAAGCTAAGATTCAGTAGTAAAAGAGACCTATTCAAAGTACAATAGTCAAGTAGGTAAAGTAGCCACATAGAATCAAAATTAAAGAAGAACATAGTAATAGGTAAGAGAGTCAGAAACAAGTAAAGACCTTCAGACTTATGGTAATAAGCGAGGAAAATTCTTTTAAGAAATTAGGACTTCGACAATAGTCGAGGTTAAGAGATGATGAGAACTCAGAATCAAATAAGTCAAACAAGGAAAAGAGAGTAAAACGTAAAGAGCTTAATCAAACAAGTAGACATTCAAACAAACAAGAACAATTTCAAAACTCGTATAAGACCAAAAAGGATCTAGGGTTTTCAACATACTGAATCAAGTCGAAGGAAAGCATAAGCAAGTTGTTTAAACATAGTAAAATCATAAACAACATTAAAAAATCAGATAAGAGATATTTAAAATTAATTAAGAGAAACCCTAATCGTTGAAAAAATGAAGAGTCATTTTGAAAGAAAATAGAAGAACCCTCAAGAAAAAACTTAATAAGTTCGTAATAAGCACAGATCTAGGATAGATCTGAAAGAAAATCAAAAGACCTTAGAGCCTAGGGTTTCAGAGAACCTAAAAAAGGTGAGAAAGACCTTGAATGTTACCGATCTAACCAAAAAAGTCAAGGATCTGACTTGAACGGCCATGGCTGGCTGGGAAAAGACCAGGGATGGCCGGAAAAAGGCCATGAATGGAAGTTGAGTAAGGACTGCACCAGATTTCCTCAAGGTCTGACCATGAAATCACACAAACGGGCCCTCAAAAGATGTAGGAGGCTGGTATACTTCTCAATCGGCCATGGGAGGCCATG
The DNA here is from genome assembly GCF_000715075.1 of Nicotiana tabacum. Classification (NCBI taxonomy): domain Eukaryota; kingdom Viridiplantae; phylum Streptophyta; class Magnoliopsida; order Solanales; family Solanaceae; genus Nicotiana; species Nicotiana tabacum. The sequence goes on from NC_134082.1 coordinate 19,304,190, forward strand.
GATTAGGTGGGGATTAAGGTGGATCAGGGTGGAATTGGGTGGCAGTGGATAGGGTTCATGTGGGGCTGCAGAGAGAATACAGAGAAAAGGGATTCAAGGGAAATGTTTGGTGAAAAATGAATTAGGGTAAGGGGTCGTTTAGGTTTATTTTAGGAAGGGTAAACGGTGACCGTTGATCTGAATGATCAAAGGCCTAGATTAAAAGGGTAGGTGGGAATCGAGGTTTGGGTTAGGATCGGGTTTAAGTGAAATTGGGCAGGGGAAATTGGGTTTAATTTGGGGTTAATTTTAGGCTAAAATTGAAATACAATTGGGCTATTATTTAAATAGCCAATTTTTCCTTTTTTAAATTATAAAAATAGTAAATAATTTTTTGAAATTAAATTGAAAGCAATAAAATGATTTATAACACATAAATAACAATTTGAAAATATACGGATTAATTTTATGAATAAAAAACACAATTAAATCTTAAAAAGGCTAATATTGCAATTATATGCAATTAGCTTAAAAAAATACTAAATAAAATTGTAAAAATATGTAAAAATTACATTAGACATATTTTGGCATAACTATAAAAATCCAATAAATGAATCATCAAAAATAATAATTTTGGATATAATTATTGGGATTTTATGAAAAACCTTACAAAAATTATGAATATACTTATATATGCATATATATGCTATTTTTGAAAAAATATTTTGCATATTGAAAATATATAGGCAAATATTGGGTATCAACAGCTGCACCTCTTTACCCGGGAATGATGAAATAGTTGTCGGGTAAAGATATGATGGCCAATTTTGACCGAGCAAAATGGTTTGAAGAGGTATAGGCCGCACCCTGGCTTCTGACCTGCCAACATACCCCTGGTTTTACATGAATCATGCCGTATGTAGTTTAGGATCTGTCGGCGGAGTATGCCGATAGAGACTTTTCCAAGAACGGACGCAATATCCAGGGCGGGGTGAGTGGACAGCTTGTGAGAACGGTTAGGTTTGATATGGATGGGGGAACTGAAGCGGGATCGCTCCTACTGGGATGGTCATTGCTTGCCGGTCTACCTGCAATTAGGAACAATACTAGCGTATTATGTTCATAAATTTAAACATGATGCAAATTCTCTTTGGACCATGAATGTTGTCTTTGGACGGTTAGGATGACGTCTTTAGACCATGACGTCCTGGGCCATGAAGCGTATGATAAAGGATTCACAAACCATGAAATGATGCTCTTAGGCTATGAGGGTGGTGCCTCCGAACCATGATGCCTTTGAATAATGATATGCAAAAGAATGAAAGGGATCCTCAGGCAATGACATGGTGTTCTCGGGCTATGAAGATTGTGCCTCCGAACGTTGACGCCTTCGGATGAGTTGGCGATATTTCAGCCCAAGAAGGATGCAGTAGCATGATGCGGACAAGACAGAGCTTAGTCTTGCGATTTGAAGGGTAGAGCTTAGCCCGTAAGAAAAGCGAAGTAAATAGTGCTTGGGGTAGTGCTTAGTTTTGAAGAAGACAGGAGGCAGAGCTTAGCCTCAGAAGGCAAAATGATAGCCTTATGCAAGATGCAAATGCAGAGAGAGGTAGAGCTTAACCTCGGAAGGCGGAATGGTAGTATTATGCGTATTAAAAGGCAGAATAGTACCAAAATGCAAATGCAGATTGAGACAACATTTAGTTTGGGAAGGCAGAAAGGTAGCCTTATGCAGATTGGGAGGCAGAATAGTAGCCTTATGTGGAAATAAAAATGCAGATGGAGATAGCGTTTAGTCTCGGAAGGCAGAAAGGCAGCCTTATGCAGAAATGCAAATGCAGATGGAGACAATGTTTAGTCTCGGAAGGAAGAAAGGTAGCCTTATGGAGAAATGCAAATGCAGATGGAGACAACGTTATGTCTCGGAAGGCAGAAAGCTAGCCTTATGCAGAAATGCAAATGTAGATAGAGAGAACGTTTAGTCACGAAAGGTAGGAAGGTAGCCTTATGTAGAAATGCAAATGCAGATGGAGACAGTGTTTAGTCTCGGAAGGCAAAAAGTTAGCCTTATGCCGAAATGCAAATGCAGATGGAGACAACATTTAGTCTCGAAAGGCAGAAAGGTAGCCTTATGCAGATTGGAAGGCAGAATAGTAGTCTTATGCAGAAATGCAAATGCAGATGGAGACATCGTTTAGTCTCGGAAGGTAGAAAGGTAGCCTTATGAAAAAATGCAAATGTAGATGGAGACAACGTTTAGTCTTGGAAGGCAAAAAGGTAACCTTATGCAAAAATGCAAATGCATATGGAGACAGTGTTTTGTGTCGGATGGCAGAAAGCTAGCCTTATGGAGAAATGCAAATGCAGATGGAGACAACGTTTAGTCTCGAAAGGCAGAAATATAGCCTTATACAAAAATACAAATGCAGATAGAGACAACGTTTAGTCACGGAAGGCAAGAAGGTAGCCTTATGCAGAAATGCAAATGCAGATGGAGACAACATTTATTCTCGGAAGATAGAAAGGTAGCCTTATGCAAGAAGTAAAATACAAATAATGGCAGATTTTCTTTGCTGGTAGCAGATTGAGGCATTGTGATCACTAGGAGCATTGTGACGACAGAGCATTACTTATGTGCTGATAGCAAATGTTTGCAAGTGCAACAGTTCGGAAAGTCGTACTTATGGGCGTACAATATGTCTAATGATTTTGCAATCCTAGTGCCTGCATCCAAAGAGAAATCATGAGTTTTGTAAGGGGGAAGGTTAGTTCGTATCCCCACTGGCTTTGCTTGACCTGCTCGACTTTGATCTGGTGATACGGTATGTATCATTGGGGTAGTGTTGCTAAACAAAGCAGTTTCGATAATAAACATGCAAATGATTTTTTTTTGTAAAAGTATGACATAAGTGTATAATGAAAATGGTTTTAGATGAACAGACGGCTATGACATGGTTTGGGACATTGCAACCTCTCTTGCTACGGAATTTTGAGAGTCTTCCTCAAAATTCTGCCCCAGTTTAATGGGTTGATACTTTTGACTATTGCACGACGATCGGCTGAAATTGCTTCGGCATTTTGAGGGTCCTCCTCAAAATTCTGCCCTAGTTTCCAATTGCGGGGGTAAATGAAAATTTTATTGAATTGTGACCGAACCCATAGGGCTATCGACGTATCCCCTTTTAAACGGGACTCAGGTCAGGCGTAGTTCAATTTAAATCATATAAGTTAAGAAAAAATATTACACATAGTAGCGCTTGACTGTATCTGAATTAATCGTCTTTGGCCAGACTTCTCCTTCCATTTCTGCAAGTATGAGGGCTTCTCTTGTCAAAACCCTGTGAACCATGTATCGACCCTGCCAGTTGGGAGAGAATTCTCCTTTGGCTTCATCTTGATGTGGAAAATTTTTATTTAACACCAGCTGCCCCGGTGTGAGTTGTCTTGGCTTGACTTTTTTGTTGAAGGCTTTGGACATTCTGTTCTGATAGAGTTGACCATGGCAAATTGCATTCATTCTCTTTCCGTCTATAAGGGCTAGTTGTTCATAATGACTTTTTACCCACTCTGCATCGTCAAACTCAACTTATTGTATGATCCTTAGGGAAGGAATTTCTACCTCAGCGGGAATGACAACCTATATACCATAAACCAGCATATAAGGGTTGCCCCGGTTGATGTGCGGACTATGGTGCGATACCCCAATAGAGCAAATGATAATTTTTTGTGCCACTGTTTATGCTTCTCTATCATATTTCTCAATATCTTATTGATATTCTTGTTGGCGGCTTCTACAGCTCCATTAATTTGAGGCATGTAGGCTGTGGAATTCTTGTGTCTGATCTTGAAAGTTTCACACATAGCTTTCATCAAGTCATTGTTGAGGTTGGAGCCATTATAAGTAATGACTGACTATGGAATTCCAAATCGACAAACAATGCGGTCGCGGACAAAGTCTGCCACGACTTTCTTAGTTACTGCTCTGTAAGATGCTGCTTCGACCCATTTGGTGAAATAGTCGATGGCTAATAGGATAAACAGGTTTCCATTGGAAGCGGCAGGCTCGATCGGTCCAATAATATCCATTCCCAAAGCGGTGAACGGCCATGGTGAGCTTGTCGCATTAAGCTCATTTGGAGGTACCTTTATCATGTCTGTGTGTATCTGACAACGGTGGAATTTTCAGTCATACTGGATGCAGTCCGTTTCCATAGTCATTCAAAAGTAACCAGCCCGAAGTATTTTCGTTGCTAAGACAATATCATTCATATGCAGACCGCATGTCCCAGCATGAATTTCCTCTAGTATCCTGGATGTTTCTTTTGCGTCAACATACCTTAGTAATCCCAAATTGGGAGTCCTCCTACACAGGACTCCTCCACTGTGAAAGAAGTTGTTGGACAATCTCTGAAGTGTGCGTTTCTGAATAGGATTTGCAAGCTCTGGGTATTCTCCTTTTGCCAAATATTCCTTGACATCATAAAACCAAGGCTTTCCATCTGCTTCTTCTTTAACATGGGCACAGTAAGATGGCTGATCATGGATCTTTACTGGAATAGGATCAATGAAATTTTTGTCTAGATGTTGTATCATAGATGACAGGGTAGCCAATGCATCGGCGAACTCATTCTGTACTTTGGGAATATGTTGGAACTCCGTCTTCGTGAACCTCTTTCTCAATTCCTATACATGATGCAGATACGGGACTATCTTGGAGTTCTTGGTTGCCTATTCTTCTCGTACCTGATGTATAAGCAAGCCTGAATCTCCAATTATTAGCAGCTCTTGAACATTCATCTCAATGGCCATTTTGAGCCCTAAGATGCAGGCTTCAAACTCGGCTATATTGTTGGTGCACGAGAACCTTAGTTTGGCAGACACCGGATAATGACGACCTGTTTCTGATAGTAGGACTGCTCCTATGCAAACTCCATTGAAATTTGCTGCCCCATCGAAAAATATTCTCCAACCGTCATAGGATTCTGCAATGTCGTCTCCTATGAATGATACCGCTTCATTAGGAAAATACGTTTTCAGGGGTTCGTATTCTCTATCCATGGGATTCTCAGCAAGGTGGTCTGCTAGTGCTTGTCCCTTGACCGCTTTCTAAGTTACGTAAACAATGTCGAACTCACTTAATAGGATTTTCTACTTGGCTAGCTTTCCAGTGGGCATGGGCTTCTGAAACATGTACTTCAAAGGATCCATCCTTGATATGAGATATGTAGTATAGGCACAAAAGTAATATATCAGCTTCTGAGCTACCCAAGTCAAAACACAACATGTGCGTTCTAATGTAGAATATCGGACCTCGTATGGGATAACTTCTTACTGAGATAACAAATGGCTTGCTCCTTCCTCCTCATTTCATCATGATGCCCCAGATCGCAGCTGAAAGCTCCATCAAATGCTGCAAGGTAGAGTAGTAAGGGTCTACCTGGCTCGGGCAGGACTAAGATTATCAGTGTTGATAGGTACTCCTTGATTCTATCGAAGGCCTTTTGGCAGTCATCAGTCCATTTGGCAGCGATGTCCTTCTTCAACATCTTAAAGATTGGCTCATAGATAACTTTAGACTATGCTATGAATCGGCTGATGTAGTGAGCCTTCCCAAGAAACTCATCACATCCTTCTTGTTGTTTGGCGGTGGTAGTTCTTGAATGGCTTTGACTTTTGATGGATCCAACTCTATTCCTCGGCGACTCACAATAAACCCAAGTAATTTTCCAGCAGGAATACCAAATGTGCACTTTGCGACGTGCAGTTTCAGGTTGTACCTCCGCAGTGTATTGAAGAACTTCCTCAGATCTTCTATGTGATCAGTGGCCTTATTGGACTTGATAATAACATCATCTACATATACCTCTATCTCCTTGTGTATCATATCATGGAAAATGGTAGTCATGACCCTCATGTAGGTGGCCCCTGCATTCTTCAGGCCGAATGACATCATCTTGTAACTGTACACTCCCCACGACATAATGAAAGCCGTTTTCTCAGCATTTTCTTCATCCATCTAGATTTGATGATAACCAGCGAAACAATCTACAAATGACTGCAGTTCATGCTTGGCGCAATTGTTAATCAGGATGTGTATATTCGGCAAAGGGAAGTCGTCTTTCGGACTGGCCCGGTTGAGATCCCGGTAGTCGACACAAACTCTGACCTTCCAATACTTTTTTGTCACTGGCACGATGTTGTCTAACCATGTCGGGTATTCTACTACCTGAGAACCCTAGATTTGACCTGCTTGGTGACTTCTTTCTTGATTTTCAAACTCATATCAAGCTTGAACTTTCTGAGCTTCTATTTTACCGGCGAACATGTCGGATCGATTGACAGTTTGTGAGCCATAATAGACGTACTCAGACCAGCCATGTCATCATACAACCAGGCGAATATGTCCTCATATTCTTTAGAAATTTTGTGTATTCTTTCTTTTCTGATTGGTGATAGGTGAACGCTGATTCATGTTGGACTTAGGTCTGTTCTCAAAATTCTCAACTTCTTTGACAATATCGTCAGGTATGTCATCCTCCTCTGAATCATTGTCCATTTGTTGCGTTATCTCATTGCATGTCGCAATCCTTGGTTCATCAAGATAAGTAATAGTAATGTTGTATAATTAAAGTAATGAGAGAAAATAAAAATGAGTGTTGATTCATAAGAAAAGTCAAAATGCTTTGATAAATTGCATAACTATTTTGAACATTGAAGATCTTATTGCGGGAATTGAAAATGCGAAAAGAAAATCATTTAGTAAATAAAAACAGTGCATGACGCTTGTTTTAGCCTTGCTACCCTGAGACTCGTCGGGCTCTGGTTATCCTGATGATTCAATTGTTGAGGCATGCCCCTCTTCTCGCAGCCTGTATGGAAGGGACTTCCTCCCCTCCTCCTTGAGAACAACACAACAATCCAAGTCATTGTCTTCTAGGAACATGTTCTTCACCGCTGCAAGTGCTTCTTCTTTGTCTGACCCATAAACAATGTCAGCCTGTTGGAAAGTCTGCTTCAGATGCGGTATTGGCTGCTATAGTGACCGCGCCATGGTGGTGACCAGTTGTTGAATTCTTTCTAGGTGTAATCATATCCCATACCAAAAGTAGTGCCATGCTTCTGGAGTTTTATGGGCTTAGAGATTCCCTGAGGTTCTTGCCGAGCCCTTTGCCGGGTTCATACCCACTCGAATTCAGTATGCTCTCGATTTTGTTTTCCTACCACTTTTCTTTATCGATATCATTGACCCGTTCAATGTGGTAGTAAGTCTCTCCACCCAGCTTCTTTCTTCCCTCGATTGTCGGAATGGTCTGGAAACTGTATATAGGGTTGCTACCGTCGCCGTGAATGATTACTTCCTGGTGATTCCATTCGAATTTTACTACCTGATGCAGCGTTGATGCTACTGCCCTAGCAGCATAAATCCATAGTCATCCCAGCAGTAAATTGTAAGATGTTGGTACATCTATCACCTGCAAATCAATGTAGAACCATGTTGGTCCAATTTGCAAACATAGAACAATTTCACCAATGGTGGACCTCTGAGAACCATCGAAGGCTTTCACATTGATAGCTCCAAATTTTATCTCGTGTAGTCCTTTACCCAACTTCTTGAGTGTTACCAGCGAACAAATGTTGAGACTGGAACCTCCATCGATTAGGATTCTGGTGATGAAATAGTCTTCGCATTGCACGGTGATGTGCAGCGCCTTGTTGTGCCTTAACCCTTCAGGTGGCAGCTCGTCCTCATGAAAGGTGATTTTATGGCGTTCTAGAACTTGCCCTTCCGTGTTATCCATTTCCCCGCCAGTGATGTTACTTGGTACATATGCTTCACTCAGCACCTTTAACAGAGCATTCTTGTGTGCCTCGAAGTTTTGCAGCAAGGAGAGGATGGAGATTTGTGTTGGTATCTTATTTAACAGGTCGATGACCGAATACTTCTTGGCCAGTATTTTCCTCCAAAGGTCATCTAGAATTGTCTCAATTATGGGTGGCCGGTTGGAGGCTTGTTTTCTTGACTCAGCTAGATGTTCAGGGGTATGGACTCTACTAGTTCTTGTCATACCCTATGTTGCAACTGTCTCTTCGAACCTGACCTTGCCTTTCCTTTTCGCTTCGTCTGTATAGTCCCAGGGTACAGCCTTTGTATGGAATGATGTCATGGTTGACATTGCCACTGGGATCAGTGTGGATATCCTCACCCCGAACGGAGCATGTGCCTTGGGTGGCAAAACTGCAACCTCAAATGGTACGGGTGCATTTGTCGGAGATATGAATTCAACCTCAATCGGTGTTTGTGTCTTTGCAGATGACATTTCTTCAAACTCAAGTGGCACAGACATATTCACCTCAGCATCCTCAGATGGTTGAATTTGGACTATGATGGGATTGAGAGTAACTATTGGCTTCTTTGGGTCATCGCCTTCTGCGATCAACCCGATTGATCCCTCGGGATCCCAGTCATCTTCTATTTTAATCATGTGGATACCTCCACCCTTATGGTCTGGCAGAGGGTTGTTGCGAACATTTGGAGCGGGTTCCTTTGCCATAATAATATTTTTATCAATCAAGGATTGTATCTTGTCCTTTAAGGAGTAGCACTCATCGATGGTGTGCCCTTTCATGCCGGAGTGGTATGCACAGGATTCGTTTAGGTTAACTAATGAGAAGGATTCTCAGGGGTTGCAGCAGGGATGGGGGTGACATAACTAGCAGGTTTGAGCTCTCATACAACTGGTCAATAGGTTCGGCAATCGTTGTATATTGGTTTGGAGGTCTGCGATCAAAATTAGGTCGAGGTCTAGGGAATTTTTGGCGTGTAGGAGGTGATTGATAGTGGGATGGTTGAGCATTATAGGTTTGGTAAACATGAGCGGGTTGGGAGTATCTGGGTGAAGTAGGTTGATATGTAGGAGGTGGAGGTGCTTGGTAATTTGGAGTTGACTGATATATAAGTGGAGGTGTTGGGTAAGTTTTGTATTTGAGGGGAGATTTGGTCCTTTGTGCAACCATCACGACTCCTACATCCCTTTTCTTGGACTTACCTCCTGACTGTAAGGCCTTATTTGTATCTTGTAAGGCCTCGAAGTTTGTAACCATATAGCTTTTGGTACCTTCCTCAATTCTCTCACCCAGTTTGATAATATCGGAGAATTTGTGGTTCTCGATCATCATTAGCTGTTCATAATACTGCGGGTCCTAGGCCCGAACAAAGAACTTTTTCATATGTTTGTCCTCTAAGGTGGGTCTGACCTTAACAGCTTCGGACTTCTAGGGAGTAGCATATTTACGAAGCGCCAATGTGGGCTTCTTCTTTAGTTTCTGAATATAGAACATTTTTGGCACATTCTCCGTATTAAACCTGAACCTATCCATAAAGTCGGATGCCATGCTTACCTAGTTTGACCAATTCTTCGGATCTTGGCTGATGTACCAAGACAACGCATCTCCTTTCAAACTCCTAATGAACAAGTTCATGCGGATTCTCTCATCTTTCCCTAGTCCAACTAGCTTGTCGTAGTATGTTCTCAAATGGACCCTTGGATCACCCGTACCATCAGACATTTTGAACTTAGGAGGTTTGTACCCCTCGGGTAGTTCGACATTGGGGTGTATGCAAAGATCCTCATAGTTCAGCCCCTCGATTCCTTTACTTCCCTCAACGACCTGAATCCGGCTAGTCAACGGCTTGCCAAATTCCGAACATGATTGAGTTCTTCTAGGAATTTCAGCAACTTCTATTCCAGTTGTGCACGTTCTCCTTAGGAACCTGAGTACCATGGCCATTAGTGGCTTCTACCCGTTCAGTTGGATTCTCCTTCCTGACGTTTTTCAAATCTTCCATCTTGACTTTGTTCTTGCCTTTGATAGGACTAAGAGGAGGAGTGGGTGGAGGGTCCCTGGATCTTGTGAAATAAGATGACGATGCTAGAGTGCACGAACTTAACATTTGGGGAGGGGAATAACAAAAGGAAAACAAAAATAAAAACAAAAAGGTAATCAAGTTAGTGAGGATTATAAAAAGCATTGTAGTATTTAAACATATAGTGCGGAATGCAAAATGTGTCCTAATTTGGGAACCTTTTTGTTCTTGAGGTAGACCTAGCGACAAATTAGTTTGGAGAACTTAGAATGCTAAATGCCTCATTTTATTGATAAAAACAAGACGAATCCCAAATCGACACTAAATAAACAGGAAATAAAAGTCACTAATGGCCATTGGCCTTATTACATTCATAAAGCGAAAAGATAAACTCCTATCAACTTGGTCCCTGAAGGACCTTCCCAAGATTCGACATCCTTGGCTTCGTCGAATAGCTTCACCAACTCGTGAAGTCCCAGCAACAGGTATGCTCTTGCTAGATGTCCACCTTCGGTCCCTTTAGCATTTTGACAATCTTTGACCCTCTTGAGAAATTTTTTCTCTAGTTCCACTATGCCTCGCTCCAAGTACCGCGGCCGCTATTGGACTCTTGAATTTCGTGATGTTCACTTTCGTACTCACAGATCCTTTTGCGCAGCTGGTTGTACTTGACCTGCGCCTCGGCTTTTTCATCTATAATCTTATGACCTCGAACAAACCCTGGCTAGCCCAGACCATCATGATTGTCTTCCAACCAACCTGAGTAGAAAGGAGCACAACCAGCATGATACCTATCTGGTTCGATGGTATCTCTCCCCATTATGATCTTGCAGTGCCACATATGCTGAGCTTGGCACTTGTAGGGACTATCATCATTTTGGATATCATCCCGGAAATGACTCATCTTGTCGACCCTGGGTATAACTTGCTTCCTACTAGCTTGCCTCATAACTCGGAGAGGGATGTAAGGGTAGGTTCCTCTCAGACCGATCAGTATCAGGAAAGGCGCATCTCTGGATCGGGCGATGAATTCCTCGGTCGGAAACCACTCGAACATCCACTGAACCTATTCTTCAGTAAGATTATAAAATAGCTCAACCCATCCTTTGGCTCATATCTAATGATATGGATTAACACGAAAAGCATAGATTATTTAATCTTATTTAGATAGGCATGAGTCAAACTGGTTTTTACTAAACTGGTTTTTAGACCTTATAGGCATGATCTATAAGGGAAACGATTCTGGATACATATTGTAATGAAGATTGAACTTTAATTACTTTACATCCTATAGGCATGATATCTAATTATAAAGCTGATTTTTAACCCTATATGCATGGTTTATAATTGTGTGAAAGTGAAGCATGCAGAATTTATTTTAAACCATAGCAGATTCTATAGGCATAATATCTAACAGGCCACGTTTGGAATTTAAATAGGCCATATAGGCATGTTATCTACCCAATTTACCCCACAACATACAACTACCCACCTTTTTCACTAATCACCCTATAACTGTTTACAAATTATTACCGCCCAAGTGATTGAATTACAAAAGAAGTGCAGAAATAAGAACTATAACCAAAGGAAGCCTGATCTTGACTCCCTCTCTGAGTTATGTAATGAATCACTTCAGCCAATATTTCAAAGCATTTCTCCTACCTGGGTTTGTCAAAAGCTCCCTAAGGACCACATAGGATCCCGGGCAGTGCTTACACACAGGTTTGCATAGCCAGACAGAAGTGAGTGCAATCTGAAAGAGCCAGCACTTGTTCGTCCAAGTTCAGAGGGAGCTCAAGGGTCCCAAGGCAAGGCTCACACAAGAGGGGCAAAACCTAGGTTCTAAGAATACAGTGGAAGTGTAGAACATAGTTGAAAAAATTAATTTAAAAAAAAGCTGGACAGACAATCCATTTTTTTGAAAGCAATTAGAGGTAGAGGTGATTGAAATCAGTTTGTAGTACACAGAACTCAAAAACACACAGCAGTAGTAGTAGTTCAAATAGGGCAAGGGATTTTGGGGATACATTGTATGACCCCAACAGGGGTCTGGTTTGGTCATGCACAACAATAGCTTATGATGGCATGGCCACAAACCAGCCAAAGGAACACAAACACATAGAGGGGATATGGGGGTTTGGGGTTCATAAGATAGAGTATGCTTTAAAACACACATAGGGTAAGTATTATTCTAAAGGAAAAGGGAGCATATTGCAGCATGCTAATAATGTAACTTGACTGCAGAACTATAAACAGAAATAGACAAGAATAAGAAAATAAAGCAACTAAAGAAGAATATTGTTGTTACGGCTTAAAAATTAACTAGGACATACCAGTAGAGAAACAAGGTGCAGAAAGGTAAAGCAAGCAAGATTCCACAGTCTAGCCTTGGATTTCAGCCGGCTAGAAAAGCAGCAGAACAAGTAGCAGTAAAGAAATAGAGAGTTTTTGAGTGTAAGTTTGTGTTCTGAACTCAAATTGTTCGTATCTTTGAAAGAAGAGAGGGTAGGGTATTTATATTTTTGAAAACAAGTGAAGAATAAGATTAATAAGTAAAGTCTTTACACAAACATGGAAATAATCACAATCAGAATCAATTAACACAAGTGATTCCCTTTAATTAAGGAATCATTGCTTAACGGATACTAACAGGGTTAATGAAGTAAAGAAATCAGATTGGGTTAGATTGATTATTGCCATATAAGGGGGTAGTAAAAGTACGAAGTAATTGATTGAGTCTAAGTACAAAAATATGCTTAATTTTGGGGAAAGTATTCAGTAAGATCAAACATCACAATAAAGGAAAGGAATCAATTAATTTAAACAAATGAGTAAAAAATTAGGGTTTATAAGGGAAACCTTTGCAATCAGTTGCAACATTGAGGGAGTCAGAATCAATCTAGAAAGCCTCATGATTCTACACCTCATCATATAAATAGCCAGGAATGAATAGGCATGTATGGGTCAAACATGTTGACAAAAAGCAGCAACACAAACATGCAGTAGTAGTAGGGGTAAGCTAGGATTCAATAGTAAAAAAGATTTATTCGAAGTGCAGTAGTCAAGTAGGTCAAGTAGTCACATAGAATCAAAAGTGAAGAAGAACATAGTAACAGGTAAGAGAGTCAGAATCAAGTAAAAACCTTCAGACTAATGGTCATAAGTGAGGATACCTCGTTTAAGAAATTAGGGCTTCGACAGTAGTCAAGTTTAAGAGATGATAAGAAATAAGAAACAGATAAGTCAAACAAGGAAAAGAGAGTCAGAAACAAAGAGCTTAATCCAACAAGTAGACATTCAAACAAACAAGAAAAGTTTTAGAACTCGGATAAGACCAAAAAGGATCTAGGGTTTTTCAACATGCTGAATCAAGTAGAAGGAAAGCATAAGCAAGTTGTTTGAACATAGTAAAATCATAAAAAACATTAAAAAATCAGAGAAGATATCATTAAAAAAGTTTAGAAAACCCTAATCATTGAAAAAATGAAGAGTTATTTTGAAAGAAAATCGAAGAACCCTCAAGAAAACACTTAAGAAGTTCATAATAAACATAGATCTAGGATAGATCTGAAAGAAAATCAAAAGACCTTAGAGCCTAGGATTTCAGAGAACTCAGAAAAGGTGAGAAAGACCTTGAAAGTTACCGATTTAACCAGAAAAGTCAAGGATCCGACTTGAACGGCCATGGCTGCTGGAGAAAGACCAGGGATGGTCGGAGAAAGGACATGAATGGAAGTTGAGTAAGGACTGGACCAGATTTCCTCAAGGTCTGGCCATGAAATCACACAAACGGGCCACCAGAAGATGTAGGACGCTGGTATACCTCTTTATCGGCCATGTGAGGCCATGGATTAGGTGGGGATTAAGGTGTATTAGGGTGGAATTGGGTGGCGGCAGCTAGGGTTCATGTGAGGCTTCGAAGAGAGTTGAGAAGATGGATTCAAGGGCGGCGTTTGGTGAAAAATGAATTAGGGTAAGGGGTCATTTAGGTTTATTTTAGGAAGGGTAAATTGTGGCCGTTGATCTAAATGATCAATGACCTAGATTAAAAGGGTAGGTGGGGAATTCGGGTTTGGGCTTGTTGAAATTGGGCCGGGGAAATTGGGTTTAATTTTGTAAGGCCCTGTGAAAATGTTTTCTCAAAACCCGAGATCTCGTAGTGCCAAGTTAGGAATATGTGTTAGAAATTCGTAAAATTCTTCGCGGAAAGCTTGCGAGCCGTGATTCAGACCCTCTAGAAAGATGCTATGCGAATTTTCCTTAAGAGTAAAGTAGGTGTAGTGCACTTCAGAAGTTATCGAAACTTGAAAAAGTTGGGTCAAGTTGCCCCCATGGTTCCGATGTTCCATGTATCTATGTCTAATAAGGTAATTGGGAATCTTTGGTATATCATTCCGGTGAGAATTGTTGAAGGTGGAATTAATGGATAGTCGGCTTATAGGGAGTACCTAATCACAATCCGGGATTAATCCAGGTTGAGAGTCGTGGAAGGGAAAATATTTATTCACTTAATTGTATATTATATGGTCGTTATTCGAGAGGTTCTTTCCGTGTGTTATGCCTTAAATGTGCAACTCATGTGCAGGTATTGTCTTTGATAATGAAATGTTAGAAGTGTGGAAAATATGTGTTATTGGTATATTGTACTAGTTGCTTAGTTACGGGTGTATTGTTAAATTGGGTTTCTGAGGTTCTCTAATAGGTGGATGGGCCCACTTACAAAGGAAGCTCTGGCGAAATTTTCAGAAGTTTAGGGAGTTAATCAAATTTGGAATTTCTGAGGTGTGAATGAAGAGTTGAATCCAATATAAAGGGACATCGCCAAGGTGGAGAGTCAATTGTTGTTGTTGATGTTGTTGGTAGAAGGAAGAGTATTGTTGAGGCTATGGCATGGATTGTGGTGTTGGTACACCAACTGAGTTGGTGGTAACGGGTTATAAATCTGGTGTGGAAGAGCGATAATGTAATAGGCTTTTCTCAGAAGATGGCTTCTACTCTTTGGCTTCTAGATTCAGTTAGATTGTTACCATTGATGATGTCTAGTGCTTATTCTGGTTCGGGGGACTTAATATGAACAAGTTAGTTTTCAGTTCTCGGTAGGATACTATAAGTAGTTGAATGTATTGATTAGGGAAGAGCAGGATAATCACTTGATAAGTATATTGCTATGCATAATTGAGGGACATGTGAAATTTGGGAGCTTGAGGTTTGTGAGGAAGGAAATAAGTCCGTTGGGGTAACTGAGGCAAGCCATGATCCTCATTTGAGGACGAGTGATCTTAAGTGGGGGAAGATGTAAGGCCCCGTGAAATTTTTTTCTCAAAACCCGAGATTTCATAGTGCCAAGTTAGGAATATATGTTAGAAATTTGTAAAATTCTTCGCGGCAAGCCTGTAAGCTGCGGTTCGGACCCTTTAGATTGATCTACACATTAAAAAGTTAAGGAAAATGTTTTTCAGAAGGGTGCATTTCTACGACCCATTATTCGACTGCATAACAGCAATGCAGGCCGCATATCTATAGCATAGTGAGACGGTATGTTAGCTAATTTTGAGGTCAACTATGCGGTCAATTATGCGATCGCATAATCAATATGCAGGCCGCATAGTCATCGCTTAATCTCCTTGGAATTTTGCGATTGGCAGTTTCGTGGTGCATTATGCGACCGCAGAATAGGTATGCAGACCGCATTCTTGTCGCATACCCGGGCAATTTCTTTATATTTTGGGAGCCATTTCGCGGTCTCTTTTGTGGGCCTCATGTCAATTATGCGATCACATATCTGTTCCAGGGCTCCAAATTTCTAATTTTTTGACCCGACCCATGTCGATATATTATATGATGCCCTTCATTTTAGGCCTATTTCCTGATGCATTTACAGAGAGAGAGAGGGTCCTAGAGGGAGAAGGGGTTCTTCATCAACATTTCTCCTAGGATCTTGCTTAAACCTTGAATATTTGTGAAGAAAGGAACATAGGTCTTCTTCCTAAAAGGTAAGGTTCTATAACCCAAGCTCTTAATTACTAGATATAACTAGGACATACCATTAGAAGGGTAATCCATGAGGATGGGAGTGGATATCTTGTATGCATGAGTTCTTAAAGTATTTGATGAGGTTTTGAGCTAAGGATGGGATGAGGGATGGTAGGATCTTTCACAAATAGTTTTAAAAGCATAACGCCCACTTAGTGTTTGAAAATATGCTCAAATGGGCTAGAATTATGATCACCTCTCTAATTTGTGGTTCGATTTGTCATGTTCATAAGAGATTGACATTGCTAAGAGTCTCAGAGTATAGTAGGACTTATGGAAAGCTCAATTGAGGTATGTAGGCTAAACTTTCTCTCTCGGAAGTGTATTCCATATCGTTTGTAAGTTTAAGTGTGGTTTGTCTACCAAAATGGTATAGCCTTGAGTCACATTTTAAATGAAGGTTAGTATACTAATCGGGTGATAAGAATTTGATCTGTTTCATGCTCCTAGTTGCTCTTATGTGTACTAAATGCCTTGATTGAATGTGCCTATTTTTTGATAAACTGCAAAGATGTTAGAAATGAATCGAATGAGAAAATATGAAACAAATTATGAAATAAGCCTTGACTCAACTGTTAGGGACTAACTTCAAAAATAGAATGGCCTAAAGGTCTTGTACCCGAACCATGCCCATAAGTGATTGTTGCTTATAACTCCAATGTGTAACTAAATTGTTGGTTGTCATGTCCCTCTTTGGGAAGAATCCCTTATGTTTGATGATTCTATTTCTATTGAATTCGAAAATATATGATTCCCGAAATATTTGGTACATTGATATTGGTTGGTGATCCTTGGAAATAAAGGGATGAAAATGTGAAAAACCAAATGCAGCCTTCATGCCATGAAAAAGATGAACCTTGTGAAAGGCCCCAAAAGGGGCAAAGAGATACTGTTATCGAGAGAGATTGAGAGCATTAATAAAAACTATAAAGTGTGAAAGGTATTGAGGTAAGCTTGGTTGTATTTTTGTTATATTCGTATACTTGTATTTATACTATAACTATGTGCAATATTAAATTGAATCAAAAATATTTTTGGGAGTATCATTAGCAAGACCGAGGAAGGGTGGGTCATAAGGCCCACACCTGAAACTACACGTGTCGGTGTAGGAATGGAGTGTGATTTGTGATAAAATTGAAATATTGGTGAAATTATGACTATTCCCACAAAGTGGGATGAAACTAATACCTGTGAATTGGAAAAGAAAATGCCAACCCA
Organism: Nicotiana tabacum; assembly: GCF_000715075.1. Taxonomy (NCBI): domain Eukaryota; kingdom Viridiplantae; phylum Streptophyta; class Magnoliopsida; order Solanales; family Solanaceae; genus Nicotiana; species Nicotiana tabacum. The sequence goes on from NC_134082.1 coordinate 19,321,285, forward strand.
CACGGCATATGTGGGAAGGTGGCCTAGCTGATCGGGTGGAGATCAGACTCCATGCCGCGCAAATGGTGGTACTACTCTTGTGACAACTTTCTTTCGCATCATAATGTCAAACCACATTACCCGTGGGGAGATGGCCTAGTTGATCGGGCGTGATCGAACTCCGTGCTAACAAAGACGGTGGTAATATTGGTGCTAGTGATCTCCCAACCAAATATATATATATATATATATATATATATATATACTATTTTCTTACTTGAAAATCGTTATGTTTCAATTGGTTATTTGGATATTGTTGATTGTGACTTGCTATTTCTATGTGGTGTCTCTGCTTATATGGACATTCTATTTTGAAAGAGGACTTTTATCCTTACATACTAGTGTTATTCGACGACACTAACGTCCCTTTTGCCGGGGGCACTGTATCATTTTATGATGCAGGTGGTTCCATAGTGAGCGACATCGGCCAGTGATAGCGGTATTCTCTTCCCAGCAGACTTGGGGAGCTCTACTCCATCCCGGGGTCATTTCATGTATCCTTTGTTCATTTTCTCATCACCTTTTGAGGTATAGCCAGAGCCTTGTTGCCGGCATTTCCCTATTTCTCTTGTATTGTATTTAGAGACTCCGTAGACTGTTTGTGGGTGGTGGTTGATGTTGGACTTCAGGACTAGAAATGTTAGTATTTGACAAGCATGCTTTTCATTAAACTTGTAAACTTGTAATATTTTGAAAACTACGAATGAGGTCATTACGGAAAATGAAATGGAAGTTTCTAATGGAAGATTGCTTAGTGTTTTGATAAAATAGGATAACATTCCCTCTTTATTCATGAACTAGGTTTGGTAGAATGAAGTTTAACAGGCTTGCTCAGTCGGGTTTACTCGGTTGAGCGTCGGTCGTGTCCTACGGTTTTTGGGGTGTGACAAATCTGGGGTTAATTTTAGGCTAAAATTGAAATACAATTGGGCTATTATTTAAATAGTTTCCCATTTTTAAATTATAAAAATAGTAAATAAATTTCTAAAAATAAATTGAAAGCACTGAAATGATTTATAACACATAAATAACAATTTTAAAATATAGGGCTTAATTTTATGAATATAAAACACAATTAAATCTTAAAAAGGCTAATATTGCAATTATATGCAATTACCTTAAAAAATACTAAATAAAATTGTAAAAATATATAAAAGTTACGTTAGCCATATTTTGGCATAAATATAAAAATTCAATAAATGAATCATCAAAAATAATAATTTTGGACATAATTATTAGGATTTTATGGACGAAAAAGGGAAATAAATCGATTTAAAAACCTTAAAAAATTATAAAAAAATAATAAAACATTTGGATATGCTTATATATGCATGTATATGCTATTTGTGAAGATATTTTGCATATTTAAAATATATAGGAAAAAATTAGGTAACAACAGGATGTTATCCTCTCTTTTTATCTCAGATCGTGCGATACAAAATTCATGTTCCTAACGATATGATATATTTTTAGTGCTGCCTCACAAGAGTACAGCTGCCCAGAAGGGAAAGTCCGTGGTTGGCGAGACTACTAGCAGAGCACCATCAATTATTAGGGCTCGGGAGAGTCTCATGGTGTGATTCCATCTTAGACTTCACATACCCCTCCCTTTCCAGAAGAGTTCAAAGGGGCACCAGCTCCAGCACCTGCCCCTGTACATTCAACCCCTCAGCCAGATGCACTGGGTTAGGAGATGAGAGATGTTATTCAGCTATTAACCCGATTAGTAGCCGCACAGGCTCGACATCAAGAAATAGGTATTGGTTATGCAGATAGGTCCGTCAATGCGAGGGTTCGTGACTTCATTAATGTAGACCCTCCGGTATTCACTGGGGCAAATCCAAATGAGGACCTTAGGTATTTATTGATAGAATGCAGAGGACGTTAAGGGTAATGAAGGCCACTGCGACTGAGTCAGTTGAGCTAGCTTCCTATAGACTCTGAGATGTCGCAGTTAATTGGTACGAGTCTTGGGAATTGTCTAAAGGTGAGGATTCAGCTCTAGCAGTATCGCAGGAGTTTACAGAAGCTTTTCTTCGTCATTATCTACCTCCAGAGCTTAGGAGGGCTAGAGTTGATAAGTTCTTGACCCTTCGGCAAGGTAACATGAGTGTTTGGGAGTACATTCTTCAGTTTGATTCATTTGCTAGGTATGCTCCCACTACTGTATCTAAGATGGAGGATCGGGTTCACCGCTTCGTGATTGGATTAGAGTCGCACTTGGTTAACGATTGTATATTGGTCTCACTTCAATCGGACATGGATATTTCTCATATTCAAGCATATGCGCAGGGTGTAGAGGAGCATAAGTAGAAATAGAGGATGGATCGTGAGCATGATAGGGCCCAGAATAAGAGAGCGAGGTATTTGGGTCCTTTTGGTGAGTTTAGAGGTGTTCAAAGGCAACAATACCCGAGGTATCCATCACAGCCATCGGCCAACGCGCCCCCTTAGTTTGGCAGTAAGAGATTTTATCATTCCATATATTCAGGGTCTGGTCAGAATTTTAGGGCCTTAGGTTCTCAGTATAGGGGTGAGTTAAGTCAAATGAGGCCGCCCTTGCCATGATGTGCTCAGTGTGGTAAGTAGCATACCGGGCAGTGTCGTATGGGATTGGGTGTCTGTTATACTTGTGGTTATCCGGGTCACGTTATGAGAGATTGTTCGACGAGAGGTGATGCAAGCATAGCTCATCCAACAGGATCTGTAGCTGGTTCGTCATCATTAGTACGCCCCCTGGGCATGGTTAACAAGCACCAATGGGTCTTTAGAGCCAGAGGTAGAGCATCTAGTTCGAGTAGTCCTCAGAACTGCATTTATGCATTGGCAAGACAATAGGATCAGGAGTCAATACCTGATGTTGTCACAGGTATATTATCAATTTCCTCATATGATATATATGCACTAATTGACCCAGGTTCCACCTTATCATACGTTACTCCGTTGGTTGCTAGTAAGTTTGGAACAACACATGAATTGGTTAAACCTTTTGAAGTGTCTACACCTGTTGGGGGCTCAGTAATAGCTAAGCGAGTATATAGGGGTTGTATAATAATAGTTCATGGTCGATCCACCGTAGAAGATCTAATCGAGTTAGATATAGTAGAATTTGATGTTATAATGGGTATGGATTGGTTGGCTTATTGTCATGCCAACGCTGATTGTAGAGCAAAGATAGTCCGATTTCAATTTCCAGGGGAGCCTGTTTTGGAGTGGAAAGGTAATACGGCGTCATTGAGAGGAAGATTTATTTCCTATCTAAGCCAAGGAAGATGATCAACAAAAGCTTTATTTATCACTTAGTTCGGGTTTAGGGTATAAAAGTAGAGTCACCAACTGTTCATTCCATCCCCGTGGTTAATGAGTTCCCCGAGGTTTTTCCCGATAATCTTTGGGTCTTCCGCCAGAGCGAAAAATTGAGTTTGTCATTGACCTGCTACCAGATATTCATCCAATATCAATTCCTCCCAATAGAATGGCCCCCGCAGAGCTAAAAGAGTTAAAGGAAGAACTAAGGGACTTGCTTGAGAAAGATTTTATCAGACCTAGTACGTCACCGTGGGGATCATATGTGTTATTTTGTGATGAAGAAAAATGGTTCCTTACATTTGTGTATTGATTATAGACAGTTGAATAAGGTGACGATCAAGAATAAGTATCCACTCCTGAGGATTGATGATTTATTTGATCAGTTGCAAGTTACCAAGGGTTTTTCAAAGATAGACTTGAGGTCCGGGTTCCATCAGGTAAGGGTTAAGGTTGAAGATATTCAGAAGACAACATCCAGGACTAGATATTGGCACTTTGAGTTTCATATTATGTCATTTGGTTTTACCAATGCCCCAGAAGTATTCATGGATTTGATGAACCGTGTGTTCAGGTCCTTTTTGGATCTATTCGTAATTGTATTTATCGATGATATATTGGTGTATTCTCTTTCAGAGGGTGAACATGCAGATCATTTGCGTATTGTGCTCAGAACTCTACAAAAAGGGAAGTTGTATGCAAAATTCTCCAAATGTGAATTCTGGTTAAACTCTATAGCTTTCCTTGGGCATATAGTTTCGGATGAAAGCGTTTGTGTGGATACACAAAAGAGAGGTAGTAAAGACTTGGCCTAGACCCACAACCCCAACGGATGTTCGTAGCTTTCTCGGTTTGGCAGTCTATTACAAGAGATTTGTAGAGAGATTTTCGTCCCTTTTAGCACCTTTGATAAAGTTGACTCAGAAGAGAGCAAAGTTTCAATAGACTGATGCTTGCGAACGGAGTTTCCAGGCATTTAAGGATAGATTAACTTCAGAACTGTTTCTAATTCTCCCAGAAGGGATCGATGGTTATGTTATCTATTGTAAGACTTCATGAATTAGGTTGGGTCGTGTCTTGATGCAACATCGGAAAGTAATTGTGTATACTTAAAGGCAGTTAAGGAAGCATGAGCGAAATTATCTGACCCACAACCTTGAGTTAGCTGCAGTTGTCCATGCACTTAAAATATGGTGGCATTATTTATATGGGGTGCATGTTGTTGTATTCACAGATCATAAAAGCTTGCAATATATCTTCAAGAAAAAAGAATTGAATTTGCGACAGAGGAGATGGTTTAAGTTATTTAAAGATTACGATGTTAACATTCTCTACCATCCAGGGAAAGCTAATGTTGTAGCAGACACCTTAAGTCGCCGATCAATGGGTAGCTTAGCACGTGTGGAGGCCGAAAAAAGGCAATTAACTAGAGAGATTCATCAACTGGCTTGTTTGGGAGTTCTGTTAGTAGACTCTAACGATGGTGAAGTTGTACTCCAGAATACTGCAAAATCATCTCTCATAGCTGAAGTAAAGGAGAGGCAGTATGATGAACCGGAGTTGGTCAAGTTGAGAGAGTGAGTTCCGCAGCAGAAGAAGCCATTATTAGAACACAAGGGAGATGGAGTTCTCAGATACAGGGGTCGTTTGTGTGGTTTAGATGTAGCAGGGCTACAAGACATGATTATGTTAGTGGCATATTATTCGTGGTACTCCATTCACCCTGGGTCAACGAAGATGTATCATGACATTAAGGAGGTGTATGGGTGGAATGATGTGAAGAAGAACATTGCCGAGTTTGTTGCTCAGTATCCTAGTTGCCAACAGGTGAAGATAAAGCACTAGAAGCTTCGAGAGTTAATGAAGACTATAGAGATCCCGACATGGAAATAGGAGGCGATAAGCATGGACTTTGTCATGGGTTTACCTCATTCTCATTGTAAGTTCGATTCCATATGGGTAATAGTCGATAGGCTCACGAAATCAGCTCATTTTCTACCCGTCACATCTACATATACAGTAGAAGATTATGCAAAGTTATATATAGAAGAGATAGTGCGACTACACGGAGTACCTGTATCTACTATTTCTAACCGTGAGCCCCAGTTTAGCGGACATTTTTGGAGGTCATTTCAAAGAGGTCTAGGAACTCAGGTGAATCTCAGCACAGCTTTTCATCCACAAACTGATAGACAACCTGAGCGCACAATTAAGACGCACGAGGATATGTTACTAGCATACGTATTGGATTTTAAGAGAAGTTGGGATGAACATCTACCTCTTATTGAGTTTGCATATAATAATAATTACCGCTCCAGTATCCAGATGGCTCCGTATGAGGCTTTGTATGGGCGCAGGTGCAGATCTCCTATAAGGTGGTCTGATGTTAGAGAATCTGGGCTACATGGGCCAGACCTGGTTCAGCAAGGCATAGAAAAAGTAAAGTTTAACCGGGATCAATTGGTGAAAGCTCAGAGTCGTCAGAAGTCATATTCTAACGTGCGGCATCGAGGTTTAGAGTTCGGGGTTAATGACTGTGTATTCTAAAAGGTGTCACATATGAAGAGTGTGATAAGGTTTGGCAAGAAAGACAAACTTAGCCCATAATATATTGGGCCTTATAGGATCATTCGAAGAGTGGCCCAAGTAGCTTATGAGTTATAATTGCCATCGGAATTGGAGTATGTCCATTCGGCTTTTCACGTATCTATATTACGGAAGTGCATTGGAGATCCTACCTGAGTGGTCCCACAGATGATGTACAGATTACAGAGGACTTGTCTTACGAGGAAATTCTGGTTACCATCCTAGACCGACAAATCCGCAAGCTATGGAATAAGGAGGCAGCCTCCGTGAAAAGTACTTTGGAGGAACAACAAAGTGGACGAAATGAATTGGGAGGCCGAGGAAGACATGAAGTCTAGATATCACTACTTATTTCCTCCCGTGGGGAAGGATCCAATTGAGATGTCATAACCTCAAGGTACATGTATTAATTCTTGTGTTGGTTATTGTCATTCGTCGTGTAAGGCCATTGTTGTTATGAATTCTTGTGTTGGTTATTGTCATTCGTCGTGTGAGGCCATTGTTGTTATTGATGATTCTGGTCCTTTGTGGCATCGAATTATTAAGTTTGCACAGGAAGATTTGATAGTAGTATTGTTACAAAGGCAACTCTGCAAAAGTTATATACATCTCAGAGAATTAAACATTCGAGGACAAATGTTTCTAAGGGTGATCTCGTGTTTTCGTATGTTAAAGAAAAAATTCGCCTTCTATTAGTTGACATAGACTCGGGGATGTGATTATCTTAATGTTAACGTATTTATGCTATTTGTATCAAGCGATATGTAAGTGTTATGAAGGATAAAGTGTATACGAACTAAAGAAAATGAGTTTCGTTGAAAGTGACCAATTTGGGATAAAATACGGGTTGAGCGATAATACCCGATAATTATAAACTAATACCATGCAAGATACCATATGACTATGGTAGTATAATATATAAAGTATATTAAAAATAAGTAGAATTTTGAGTAATTTGAGGCAATTTTTAAATTATGCTAGTAATTGGTTAATTACAGGGTAACAGGACATTACCTAATTACCTAATAAGTAGATAAAACTAAAATCCCCCCACCACCCCAAGTGGCAACAATCTACCTATTAAAAAGATGACTCTCAAGTCACCAATAATTAGGTGGCAAGATACTACAACAGTACTTGAATTGATAACGTAGGAGATATGTCTTACACATTACTACAATCAATAACACAAATCTTAGTCTATCTCCTACCATTAGGACATAGAAATAAATTGATAATAGGAAGTCTTACCAAGAAGTAGAACATTGCCATTACCAAAAGTTTCAACAAATTTTGATTCTCAACACTTAACAACGAGAATTATTAAAATCGTAGCAACATAAAATTTTGTGGTTCTAAAAGAGTACGGTACAATCTTCGCCAAGAATATTATATGGAGCTTTCCCTACTCTAGGTATGTTAAGGCCATCCCCTCTTTCTTTTTGGCATGATCCAAGTTATACAGAAGAAACGAGCAAATACATAATTTTCATAAACGATTCTATTCATAGAAATACTAGGGGGCTCTGTGTTCTTGATTCCCCATGTGACATATTATTATATATTCTGTTCATGGGTCTCAGAATAATATGCAGTTGAAAAAGTTTATTCGGATGGAATATTGAGATTATTACATATTTTTCATGCATTTCATTCATTTATATATGTACATTGACACATGATCGGATGGCATTATAAACCCATATTTATATGTATATATATACATATATATGTATATGGGATATGGAAAAAATGTTACGGCGTTATATATGCACCACCACCTGATCAGTTGGTATATGTTGATGATATTGCCTACAGTGACCTAGGAGATATGATGGGACGCCCTCAGAGGCTTGATGATATTATGTACACCCATACCTATGCATGACACGGCATTTATATGCACGAGGATGACATTATAAATGTTTCAGAATTTACAAAGTTATTCAGATTTTCAGATGGATTTTTTTATTCCATGTTTCATCTATGTCTTTTACGTAATGATTTTCATGCCGTATGACGTGGCTCGGCCCATCTTTATACAGTTGTATTTCTATTAGAGGTCTGTAAACATTTATGTACAGTTGGATAGTATGTGGCCTTGTCGGCTTTCAGTTTTGGGTATATAGTTGTCTATCGCGGCCTTGTCGGCTCACCTGCTGTAATCCGCATGTATTTGTATATATGTCTTTTGAACAAGTTTTCCTCGCGCATGTTGCTATCGTAATTCAGTAGATGTTGATTAGGTTTATAGCTTAGATACATGCTTAGGGGTGTATGACAGGTAGGACTCGAGCACCTGTCGCGGCCCTTCGGTTTGGGTCATGACACTCGATTGTTCAATGAGGGTCATCTTTGAGAGTTTCTCAGTGATCGAGCTAAGAACCACGTCAGGGAAAGAGATGCAAATAGAAAAAATAAGCAGGAAGATCCACAACATGTGATTCATATGATCATTGGTGGTGTCGATGTTCCACAAGGGCCTATATTCAAATGCACTAAGGTGTCGTTCACCAGAGAAAAATGGGCTCGGAGCTATGTGTCCGAGGGCGTTCTATCATTCAATGAAGAGGAAGCGGAAGGCATATCTCAGCCGCTTAGTGACGCCCATGTAATTTCTATTTGTTAAATAAAATGCAAGTTAAACGTGTTCTAGTGGATCCCGGTACCTCAGCAAACATAATCAGATCAAGGGTCATAGAGCAGCTCGGCCTGTAGGACCAAATTGTACCTGCATCTCGAGTCCTAAATGGCTTTAACATGGCAAGCGAGCAACGAAGGGGAGATAATCGTACAGTGCCGTGGCCAGGACCATCCAAGATACAAAATTCCATGTCATCGAAGGCGATATGAGATATAATGCACTTCTCGGGAGGCCATAGATCACAACTTGAGGGCAGTACCTTCAACCCTTCATCAGATGATGAAATTTCCCATAGTGGATAGTGTGAAAACGGTTTACGTAGAACAACAAGCTGCAAAGAAAATGTTTGCAGTCGATGAGGTGACACCGATAACAGTGCATTCAGCCTTAGAAAAATCAAGCACCAAAGATAAGCAGACGGCCAAATAGCAATCACCGTCCCCAGCCTCGGCTGAATCATAGGAACAAGTAATTGAAGAAGAAGAAGAAGAATAAGGTTTCCTTACTCCTCGAACTTTCATTGTTCCTGAAGAGTCGGATGAAACCTAGTCAACGATCGAGAAATTGGAATAGGTCATACTGATCAAGTACATGCCCGAGAAAAAGGTATACATGGGAATGGGGTCAACCCCCAAACTCAGGAAAAAACGCATTCAATTTCTTATCGATAAAATAGATTATTTTGCTTGGTATCATTTAGACATGACAGGGATCCCACCAGAAATAACAACACACCGTCTAGTCCTCGACCCCAGGTTCAAACCATTAAAGCAAAAAAAGAGGGCCTCGTCCGAGGTGAAGCATGCATTCAAAAAGGATGAGGTAACTAAACTTCTTAAGATAGGATCTATTCGGGAGGTAAAATACCTCGAATGGTTAGCCAACGTAGTTGTAGTTCCTAAAAAGGGGAACAAACTTAGAATGTGCATAAATTATAAGGATTTGAACAAGGCATACCCTAAAGACTCCTTTCCACTGCCGAACATCGATCGCATGATCGATGCCACAGCAGGCCACGAGCTCCTTACATTTCTCGATGCCTACTCCAGGTACAATCAAATTCAAATGAACCCAGAGGACCAGGAGAAGACCTCGTTTATCACTAAGTTTGGAACATACTATTATAATGTAATGCCCTTCGGGCTAAAAGATGCTGGAGCGACGTAGCAACGCCTAGTTAACAAAATGTTCGAGGAACAAATTGATAAATCAATGGAAGTTTATATTGACGATATGTTGGTTAAGTCCATGCGCGCAGAGGACCATTTAAATCAATTGCAGGAAACATTCAAAATCTTGAGGAAGTACAACTTGAAGATTAACCCGTAAAAATGTGCCTTCGAAGTCAGCTCGGGCAAGTTCCTCGGCTTCATGGTATCTAATCGGGGAATCGAGATAAACCCCCATAAGATCAAGTCTATCGAAGATATCACAATCGTGGATAGTGTGAAATACATGGAAAGGCTAACAAGATGAATAGCTGCCTTGGGTCGATTCATTTTGAGGTCATCAAATCGAAGCCACATGTTATTTTCTTTACTCAAAAAGAAAAAGGATTTCACATGGACCCCGGAATGCCAACAAGCATTAAAGGAATTGAAGCGATATTTATCGAGCCCACCTTTGCTTCACACTCCAAAGGTAGATGAAAAGCTTACTTATTTTGGCAGTGTCCGAGACAGCAGTAAGTGGGGTACTAGTTTTAGAAGAGGAAGGTACACAATTCCCTATTTATTATGTAAGTCAGACTTTAGGAGATGCTGAAACTAGATACCCTCACTTAGAAAAATTAGCACTTGCATTAATAGGCGCTTCTAGAAAGCTAAAACATATTTCCAATGTCACCCAATATGTATTTTGACCACTTATTCTCTCTAAAATGTTTTGCATAAGCCCGATCTATCAGGTCGATTGGCCAAATGGGCATTCAAACAAGGCGGGTACGATATCGAATATCAACCCCGAACGACCATCAAGTCTCAAATCATAACTGACTTTGTGGCTGATGTTACAATGACACTCGTACCCGAAGTGGAGAAAGAACTTTTGCTAAAGTCGGGTACATCATCGGAAGTATGGACCCTTTTCATGAACGGTGCCTCGAATATGAAAGGGTCCAGGCTCGACATTGTTTTGAAGCCACCAACAGGTAGTACTATTAGACAATCTATCAAAATTTCTAGGTTGACTAATAATGAGGCCGAGTATGAGGCCATGATTGCAGGTCTTGAGCTAACTAAAAGCCTGGGGGCAGAAGTCATTAAAGCTAACTGCGATTCCCTGTTGGTCATAAATCAAGTTTACAAAAGCTTTGAAGTTCGAGAGGATAGGATGCAATGATATTTGGACAAGCTGCAAGTAACTTTGCACTGCTACAAAGAGTGGACTCTAGATCATGTGCCTCGAGAACAAAATAGTGAGGCTGATGCACTTGCTAATTTGGGGTCATCGGTTGAAGAAGATGATATCGTCCCAGGAGCTGTCTTCCAATTATTGAGGTATGTGTTTGAAAAGGGTCATGCCGAGATAAATTCTACAAGTTTAACTTGGGATAGAAGAAATAAGTATATCGAGTATTTGAAAAATGGAAAACTCCCATCGGATCATAAAGAGTCAAGGGCCCTACAAACCAAGGCTGCTAGGTTCACATAAGATGAAGATGGAACATTGTACAGGAGGATGTTCGATGGACCATTTGCGATATGTCTAGGGTCGGGGGACAACGATTATGTTCTACGAGAAATCCACGAAGGTACTTGTGGGAATCACTCTGGCGCCAAGTCTTTGGTTCGCAAAATTATTAGAGCAAGGTATTACTGGGATAGCATGGAAAAAGACACTAATGAGTTTGTTAAAAAATGTGATAAGTGCCAACGGTTTGCATCGATGATTCACCAGCCCGGAGAGCAACTTCACTTAGTCCTGTCCCCGTGGACATTCATGAAATAGGGAATGGACATCGTTGGCCCTTTACCAACGGCCCAGGGCCCAGGTAAAGCTAAATTCATTTTATTTATGATTGATTACTTTTCTAAATGGGTGGAAGCACAGGCCTTCGAGAAGGTCAGAGAAAAGGAAGTTATTGACTTTATCTAGGATCACATTGTGTGTCAATTCAGGATACCTGTCGAAATCGTATGTGACAATGGGAAGTAATTCACCAGCAACAAGGTAATGGAGTTCCTCGAAGCATACAAAATAAAGAGGATGTTATCAACACAGTACCACCCGAGTGGGAATGGATAGGGCGAGTCAACAAACAAAACTATCATTCAAAATTTGAAGAAGAGGTTGGACGATGCAAAAGGAAAGTGGAGAGAAGTTCTACCCGAGGTTCTTTAGGCGTATCGAACAACATCGAAATCCAGTATGGGGTGACCCCGTTCTCATTAGTATATGGCTCCAAGCCCTTGATTCTGGTCGAGGTTGGGGAACCAAGCGACAGATTTGGACATGCATTGGAAGAGTCAAATCACGAGGCTATGAATACCATCCTTGATCTACCAGATGAAAAACAAGAAACTGCACTTGTTCGGATGGCGGCCGAAACAAATAATTGAGAGATATTATAATAGAAGGACTAACCTTCAACACTTCAGAATCAGGGACTTAGTTCTACCAAAAGTCACTCTCAATACTCGAGACCGGAATGAAGAAAAACTAGGCCCGAATTTAGAAGGACCATACCAAGTCATCAGAGTTGTCGGTAAGTGATCTTACAAACTTGGCATAACGGAAGGCACACAACTACCGAACAATTGGAGTGTATCACTACTCAAACGATACTACCGCTAAGGTATGACCTTCTCCTTTTCCATTTGAATTTAAAACTAACTCATTGCAGGCATTTCGATCTAAGGCGTCGAGGGCACCTTTCTACACGAAGACCTTAGGTTTAAGCATGCATTGCACTCTTTTTCCCTTAGATCGAATTTTGTCCCAAATGGGTTTTTCCGATGAGGTTTTTAACGAGACAACAACTATGTGCTACCTAAGGAGAATTGAACAGTACCCAAGGATTCTTTTCAATCAACCTCAAATACTGGGGGGCATCACTCTCGGAGGTTATATTTTCGAGGAAAATACTTCAGGCCTAAGAGGGACTCGATAGGAAAACCATGTAATGGGCCAAATGGTCAGTTGAACTGTGTCCATATAGAATAGACAAGCCCCGATGGAAAAAAAAGTATGCATGTATCAATTATTCAAAGAAGCATTCCTTCGGTCTTTGTCCTCATCATTTCTGGCAAAAAAAGCTTTACTCGATTGGTGTTGGAGCTTAATCAACCCTTGAAAAAGCTGAGGCCGATACAATCGTATGAGGTGATTAGGGTGAACTTCAGTCCCTTGGACTTGCTAGAGAAATATCGGAGCATGATCACTATGCGCCAAAAAGAGGGGTGAATCTGGCCGAGGGTGACTTGATGTCTTTTACAGAAGTCAATCACGACCGGATCAAGAGGACCTAGTGTAAAGAGGTAAGTGTAAACACTTAACAACCCCTCCATGTAGGTGGTGACACTCTCCTTGGGGGTCGGGATCTGTAGCATGACCTCATCCCCCCAACCACAATCCGTTTTCAAAGCCTCGAGGTGTTTTTCTGTTATCGAACAGATATACCTCGATGCATGCTCATATTGTCCGGGAACAATAGGAGGGTTTTCGATGTTAAAGTCTTTCTTTATGATATAGGCGACGAGAATAATCTCGTGAAGGGCCGACGCTTTGTCACCGGCTGGACGGGAGGAAGAGGTGGAAGCCTTTTCTTTTTGGGGAACTATTTTAGAGGGTTTTTCCATATTTTTAGGTTTAGAGATGCGTAAGGTGGCGGAGTTTAGCGTTTTCCGGCAATAAAAGGATGGTAGAAGCAGGTGGTGAGAGAAAGAGATGGAGAGAGGGAGAAATCAAAGAAGTTGCAAGAAGGAAGTAAAGCCTTTAATTCAAATGAGGAGCCCGTATTTATAGATAAGCGGCGACAGTTCGGCAGTGTTAATGGCCAAACGTTACTGGCACGCATTTAATAATTTGGGGAAGCGAACCGATGGGACGTTTCAGTCACTTCAAGCGCTAACATCACGAGAATGACGTCATTATCAGGGACTCCGAGAAACCGAGGCATGAGTCATTTCTTATCATCGTATTCCAAGAAATACGGGGAATATCTGTATACGGTCAAAATCAGGTATGTTCGATTTAATGGGCTCGATCCACTTCAGGAATAAGTACGAAGTACACTTGCTTCGAGGCTGATGGAAGAGTTCGATGTTCGAAGATCAAAATGACCGATGAATGTCGAGGCCGAACGTGACCGGCCTCGAGATAATGTCGTTGTGCTTTTGTAACAGAAAGAGCAAGATTCCCGCCACGTCCCCAAGTTCATGGCGTAAATTTCAGAATAGAATTATACGAGTTAGTATGAATCCGTACTAGACAGTTAAATAGTTGTCCCAATAAGATTCCTTACTGTAAATAGAAATGTACCTTATTTAGGGTTTCCCTACTATATAAAAGGAACCCCAATCATTTGTAACGATCATCAATCATTAGCAAAGAATATACTCTCTTACTTTCTAGCTCATATTTCATCAGAATTGTCTGTTTACTTAATTGTTCTTACTTTACGGTCCTTGACCAACCTCGACGCCATCTTAGCTCGAGGTTGAGACTGTCTTGTGCATTGGTTTGATTTTACTTCTCTCATTTATTCATCAGAATTCTTGGTTATTAATTAGTATTGAATTAAATCACGCATCTTTAAAATTATAAATAAGTTTAATTGTTACTCGTATTTTCGAGGTAAACAATCCTAATTTTACAGCATAAACCCACTTTTCCCTTACCTTAGACTGCGCATCTCAACATTAATTTTGAAAGTCATATTAAGCACTTATAGTGTTACTCTTTATTATTTTTCATGTATATATATCCAGAATTATGCTTGACTTTCTTAAGTTAAATATAAAGGATTATTAGGTTCTTCGACCCCTAGATATTAAAGACATACTTCTCCACTCAATCTTTAGGTGATGGTAGTTTGAAATACGAGGGTCAAACTAGCTAATTTTGCGCTTTAAATTTGGACATAGAATTATCAAGCTTTTTGAAATAAAAGTTACTTATCTAGTAACTACGTAAAAATTACTATAAGTCACAATAGTCAATACTTTAAAATATTTATTTTATAAAAAATATTTGAAAAATATGGTCAAAGAAAAACGCATTTAGCTCTCCATATAATAGTTGTGTCATATCGAGGGAGTACTTATTTTATAAGTAAAAATTTGACATGAAGTCGTGAAAGTCAAGATAAAAGAAAATAAGCATATCTATTAAAATATGAAACAACGTAACCAAAAGCCATTCTAATTAGTTAAGTTTAAAACTTGTTATTATATCACGCCCAATGGGATCAAAGTCAATTCAGCAATTGGTGGAAGGTACGATCCTCAAGCTTTTGATTCTAATCAAATTAACAAAGTTCCTTCAAAAGCAAGTTTATGGTATATCTGCTTGTCCTTATATTCAATTCGTTGCAAATTAATTATTATTTCGAATGTAGTTAACTCATTGATTTGTCCGTTTATCACAAAAAGTGTGTAACTAATTAATGTTGAAAGGCATAAGATAAAAGTTCTCATTAGATAGTCTTCTATTTTTTTGTCAACGATGTGTACGTAATTGCAAAATTTCTATCCAGTGTTTCTGGCCAACCTCTTTTCTTTTCTTAGTTTTTTTCTCTGTAATATTCAGCTTTATGGAATTAATAAATTGAGAAAGTAGCTAAGTTTGTCTCCAGACCAACACACAACACTTTTATTTTCTAGAAAGAATGATGTGACTTACTTATTTCAACATAGTTTTTATTTTGAACTCAAGGAGAAAATTATGCCATAATTTCCTTTTAATTCTTGGTCTATCCAGTATACGTATAGTCAGTGATCTCTGCTGTTTGCCTAACTAATCTTGAATTACGAACAAGTTTTTCAAAGTAATGATGTAGGCATTTTCCAAACATTCAAATGCCAAAAAGAGAGAAAAATAAAGGGTGATCATCGGGTGTTTGGAAAATAGTTGGTTGAAGTTAAAAAAAAAAAACAGTATTTGAAATTAAAGTTGAAAAAGAATATTTAGAGCAGACAAAAAAGTTGAGGTTTCTCATCAAACCAGTTTGTAAAATTCAAATTCTCTATTTTAAGTTGAAGTTGAAATAATGAACCAAATTGTAAAAATAAAAAAAAAAACATTATTTGCAAAAAATGGGTGTGTTTGGTACGAAGGAAAATATTTTTCGGAAAATGTTTTCCAATTTTCTCATGTTTGGTTGATTCAAATGCTTAGGAACACATTTTCCATATGAACTCATTTTCGTCTAATTGGAGGAAAATGTTTTCCCTATCAAGAGAAGGAAAATATTTTCCAAAACTCTTTTTCAACCCTTCCCAACCCTATTCCCCATCCCCACCAATCCCCTCCCCCCCACACCCCTATCCCACCCCACCCCACCCCTAACCACCCATCCCACCCCACCACACCCACCCTCCCCCAACCCTGCACTACCCCACCCTAAATAGAACTATTATTAAGAATACTTTCTTTTCATGTTGTAGATAGAGAACTTTCTTATTTTCATTTCAACAAAATGAGTATTGTATTTTCATGATATAAAAAAAAGTATTTTTTTTCATTTCAACAAAAAAAATACTTTATGTTCATTATGTAGAAAAATTATTTTCTTTCATTTCAACAAAATAGAATAATAAAAGGTATCATATTTTTTTTGAACGATAAGGATATTATATTAGAAACTAAGCATCCAACATATTACCCAATATTAGTAGTGTCTTGCAAGGCATCAGTGTTTCCTAAAGCAACCAACTTAGTACATACATGTCACGACCCAGATTTCCAACCTTCGGGAGTCGTGATGACGCCTACTAATGTGAGCTAGGCAAGCCAAATATTGAACGGATTATCTTTTTACCCATTTTATGTCCTTTAGCAATTATGAAGCACTAACATTTAAACAGCGAAATTTAACATAAGCGGAAAAAATGATAAACTATCTGTTCATGAATCCAATACAACTGTTTAACCCAAAACTTCCCAGAACTGGAGTCGCAGTTTCACAGAAGGTCTAAGAGTACTACAAATAAAGGTATGAAAGAAATTAATACAACATTGTCTCTAGAAATACATGAAAGAAACAGAAATAAAGGAAGATAGGAGGTGACGCCAAGACCCGCGGACGTCTCCAGGACTACCTCGGGTCACCTGTGTGGACTAAATATAGCACCCTCACTACTGTCTAAGTGCTCCGGTATCAGTATCTGCACACAGTGCAGAGTGTAGTATCAGCACAACCGACCCCATGTGTTGGTAAATGCCTAGACTAACCTCGGCGAAGTAGTGACGAGGCTAGGACCAGATTACCAAATAAACCTGTGCAGTTATACAATATACAGAGGAAAGTAAAACAGGAATAAACAAGTAAAAATGGGGGGGGGGAACATGCTTCGGGAAATAACAGGTAACAACAGAATATCAAGAGGATTATAAAGGAATCAAAATCCAACTATTAACAAGAATAAGGAAAACAAAGGCAGAATTCACTTTCATTTCACATTTTGTTGCTGGCGTGCAACCCGATCCCATTTCATATATCTTGTGGCAGGCCTGCCACCCACTCCCATTTCATATATATCTTGTGGTAGACGTGTCACCCGCTCCCATTTCATATATCTTGTGGCAGGCGTGCCACCCGCTCCCATTTCATTTATCTTGTGGCAGTTGTGCCACCCTCTCCCATTTCATATATCAACGACAATCTCAAAGAATCCCGGCAAGGGAACAAGAGCAATATAACAACATCTCGGCAAGGGAACAAGAGCAATATTACAACATCCCGGCAAGGGAACAATAATATTTCAATAACATGTGAAGTGCAATAAACCACAACGGAGTCATAACAATAACAATACAAGACTCACAGACATGCTTGACACCGACATATAGATACTTGTCACAATGCCTATACATCGTATTCCACAATTAACACGTAGCAAATAAGACACGACTTCTAATCCCTCAAGCTAAGGTTAGACCAAACACTTACCTCGATGCCACAAACACAATTCAAGCATGTACTATCGCTTTACCTCGTGATTCCACCACCAATTCACTCGTATCTAGCCACAAGTTACTTAATTACATCAATAAATGCTAAATAAATCAATTCTAATGCATGAAAATGAGTTTTCTAAAGTTTTACCCAAAAGTCAAAAATTGCCCCGAGCCCACATGGTGAAAACTCGAGGTTCGACCAAAAACCCGATTAACCATTCCCCCATGAACCCAAATATATAAATTGTTTTGAAATCAGACCTCAAATCGAGGTCCAAATCCTCAATTTTTAAAAAACCTAGGTTCAAACCAAAACACCCAATTTCCCCCATGAAAATTATTGATTTTGAGTTGAAATCATGTGAAACGATGTTAATGATTGAAGAAAACGAGTTAAAATTGACTTACAATCGATTTGGAAGAAGAGTTGTTCTTGAAAAATCGCCCTTGGGAGTTTATGTTTTGAAAGGATGTGAAAAATGGTTGATTTTCGGCTAAGTATAAAAAGATGTAGGTATGGAAATTGCGAACAGGGTTGGCAATTGCGAACCTCGACCTCTGCTATGTTGGGAATTGCGAAAAAAGGCTCGCATTTGCAATAGATGGCATTAAATGAGACTTTCACATTTGCGAAGCAGGCGGCACATTTGCGACTGGGGCCTTCCGCATTTGCGAGCCAAGTGGTCGCATTTGCGATCAGGCCTGTCCAGGTCTTTGTTCGCATTTGCGATGGAGATCTCGCATTTGCGAGCTCACATTTGCGAGTCAGGATTCGCATGTGCGAAACCTGCAGACCTGTTCATATCAGTTGAAACCTGCAATAATCCCAAGTCCAAAATCCACCCCGTGGCCTATCCAAAACACACCCGAGCCCTCGAGGCTCCAAACCAAACATGCACACCAACCTAAAAGCATCATACAGACTCGTTCGTTCATTCAAATCAATAAAATAACATCAGTAGCTATGATTTTATCATCAAAATCATGAAATTTTTTTAAGAACTTCAAATTTCCAATTTTCTCAAAAATGATCCGATTCACGTCGTTACAAGTCCGTTTCTTACCAAATTTCTCAGATTTATCTTAAATCGTATATAAGACCTGTACCAGGCACCGGAACCAAAATACGGGACCAATACCATCGAGTTCTAATCACAATTCATTTCCAAACCTTATAAATAATTTCAGAAAATAATTTTCTTTGGAACCTCGGAATTCGATTCCAGGCATACGCCCAAGTCCCATATCTTCCTACGGACCCTCCGGGACCATCCAATCACGGGTTCGCGTCTGTTTACCTAAAATATTGATTGAAGTTAACTTAAACTCATTTTAAATGCAAAATTATAATTTTTCACAGATTTTCACAAAATAGCTTTCCGGCTACGGGCCCGAACTGTGCACGCAAATTGAGGTGATGCCGAAAGAGGTTTTTTAAGGCCTCAGAATGTAGAATTTACTATTAAAATAAGTGATGACCTTTTGGATCATCACAATACATTTGTAGAAACATATTTAATAGAAGATACTTCCTCCATATCCTTTTGATATTTTTCTATCACAAGTTTCGATGGGGTTGCCAAAAGAGAGATTTTATTTATGTTGGTTTGCAGTTGTGCCATTCTTGCTAAGGCATGTGCCACCTCGTTTCCTTGTTTGAATCGATGCCTTAGTACCACCTGACCCTTCTTTCTTGCTTGTTGCATCAACCACCTGCAATCGTAGATTAGTTTTGTGTAAGTAAGGTGATCGCTATCTAGCATATTAATAACCTTTGATGCATCCATTTCTATTTCCACTGGTATCAAGTTGTGCTCCATTATAACTAGAAGGCATTCTCTCAAGGCTTGAAGCTCCACTTGTGTTGCTAAGAGGGTTGCAACTTTTTTGTGGAATGCTATGATCCAGCTTCCTGTGTTGTTTCTTGCTACTCCACCTATACCACCTTGATAATTATTTCCATTGAAAGCTCCGTCTATGTTGAATTTCAGCCATTCTCTTGGTAGTTTGTGCCATTTTATTTTGATAAGTTTATGGTTTGTAC
This sequence comes from Nicotiana tabacum, assembly GCF_000715075.1. Taxonomy (NCBI): domain Eukaryota; kingdom Viridiplantae; phylum Streptophyta; class Magnoliopsida; order Solanales; family Solanaceae; genus Nicotiana; species Nicotiana tabacum. Next base: position 19,341,024 of record NC_134082.1, read on the forward strand.
TATTCATACTTTTTTCTGTGAGTAGATTGTATTCTACTGCATGCTTTGTAATAGAATTCCAATTTAGGCAGCAATTAGTATTATTGTGATAATTATCGTTTCTATTTTTCCAGATTGACCAAATTGCAAAGGGGAAGATGTGTGTCGATCGAAGGTATTTGTGATGGAAAATGTAGCTCGCCCCCTGTTGCGACCAAAAATACACACGCAAGTGCACGTGATAGTCAAGTAATAGAGTAGTGAGTAGAGTATCGTTCCCACGAAGACTTATGATTAACTGTTGACTAATTCAAACTCAATTAATTTGTCTATTCAAGAGCTTTTTTTCACAAAATAGAGATGTAATTGTTTTACTACCTAATTACCAAGCAATAATCTAACTAGAGCAATTAACCAAACAAATAGCAATTCCGAGTAACAAACAGTAGGAGAGGATATTCCAGGGTCACAGGCTAATTAACAATCGTGTTATGTTCTTAGCGTAAAATGACTAATCGATTTAGCTAGATTGTTGATTGACAGGGTTAATGTTACTCATAAGAATCTGTCGAGTCCTTACTCGCCTATTCAAGTTAAATCAATGCCTATATGTCTATGAATTAAGATTAACATGAATGCATTTACAATTCCTGTATTTCAACCAAACAAGGCAATTGAGTATATGTCTATCCCAATTGCTAATTCGTTCCCCGAGGCTCGGGTTCAAGAACTTGCTCTATTTAATTCTATATGCAATCTAAAGTTCCCACTTTCGAGTTCAACTAAAGATTCGTAGATAGTATTTCACTGTTAGCTACTCAACAAAATAATTAAAAGAAAAATTAAATAAACAACCCAATATGATAAACCAACTTTGTAAAATTAAACTTCAAACAACAACATTCATGTTTCACCCATGACCCTAGAACAACGGGTTTTAGCTACTTATACTAGTGTTCATCACAAACAGGTTCAATTTCATCACAATTAGCAAAAACCAAGAGAAGAAAAGAAGAACTTGATGGGAAAATCTCCTCCTTGCCTCTTGCCTCTCTATTTCTTGCACTAGACTCTGAAAAACTTTTTTTTCCTTGGACGAGCTTGACTTTATATAGGTTAAGTGAGTTTTCCTCCAGATTTTCAATTTTGCCCCTAAATAACTCTTCCCGGATTCAGGACTAGCGCGACCGCACACCTGGCCGCGCATCTGGCCGCGCTGGTTGGCTGAGATTCTGTCATGGACGCGCTAAAAGGAGCGCGGTCTCGCACCTGGACGTGCATGTCCATTTCAGTGTTTCATCACTTATGTTCCTCGTCTTCAAGCGTACTCAGCTCTGAGGGGGTTTTCTTGCTCCAAAATGGTTCCAATCACAACTGTTTAAGGCATCACCTAGGCTCCTCTTCCTGCAATATATTCAATTCACAATTAGAGCCTATTTTTCATCAATTAACCATATTATGATATTGGAATATAATCAAGTGGGAGCATAAACAGTCGCCAAATTACCTGGATTTAACCTATTATCAACACCCCACACTTACTTCATTGCTAGTCCTCGAGCAATCAAACTATACATTCTAAAGGTTCCTTCACTCAACCATTACCCCTAACGCCCTACACCCAGAACAATTTACATACATTACGCCTAGTAGTGAACAGTCCTAGCCTCAAAAGTCGACTCTTCAAGTGCCATGCAATATTCATACTTACTCAACATACTCTACACAGAAGTCAAGGCTTGCTTTTCCGTCACGAATCGTATTCCCTCACAATCACATCAACGAAAATGAATTCAATCCACACATTTGCATCATATGCTCACATATATCAAAGAAATCACTCACCCTCACAACAGAAGTCACATGAATGCAATTGGTACCATAAGCTTGCCCTTAATGTAAATATCTACTAATGTAGGCTTACTTGACCCAAAATCAATTAGGACTTTTTCATGGTTGTAATGTGGGCTAAGGGACGAGCAGGATATATTTAGGAATATTGACTAACCCTCTTAAGCACTTTAACACATCACATGAGCAACTTTAGCGCAAATTCTTCAACCCACTTCACTTCCATAAACAATATCACCCTACAAATACTCCCTTATTCTTTAAGCACTATATTAATTCATATCCACTAGCTGGAACAAGACACAATGTATTCCTCTCTTTTTTTTTCACTCAATTTCCGCTAGTGGTGTATTAGTTTACAAAATAAATGCACCTTTCTTCCTTTTATTTGTTCCACTAAAAAGCCACCCCACACTTAGATCCTTCTTACTTCTCTTAGTGCGCATCTCACGATTAAAGTGCCTTAAGAGGTAAAAGGATCAAAACAATGTCAATTAAGAACAAAAAGGGTATAGGATCGTAATGTGGGTGACAAACAAAAGTCCATAGGCTCAAAAGGGTTAACAAGGACAAATTGTATTTGTGACAAGCAATTAAGCTCAAAAATATCAAAGAAAGCCTAAAATCATTTTTCAAATCGAGCATCACCTAAAATTTCGCTTCAAGTCACATACCGGGCAAGTTCTAGACACAAGTACAATACATGGACTACACAAAAACCTCACCACACATGGCATACGACTCATTCCAGATCAGCTTATCAAGACGCTCTGTTAAAGCATTCAATTCAACAACAAACATACAGATTAAGGCACTTTAGTGAGATTCAACAAATAAGACTAGGCGTTAGACTCTAGGGTCTATTGTGTTCAGGTGTGTCAACGCTATGGGTTCTCTTTTTATTCTCTAGCTCGTAGCCCATTAACCTAATCTACAAATCGAAAAGAAAACAAAATAAAAAGAAAACTACCTATACCCGGTTCAAGTTAAACCCTTGGAAAAGAACCGTGGCCTAAAGAAAAACCAAGGGGGAGTTGCTACACTATCTAAGAAAGAAAAAAATAATCTTTTTGGTGTTTTCTCTAGACTAACTTCCCTCAAGGAAATTCTCTAAAGGATCCGTCATCAGGAAGAGTCTACGTATTTGCCCCTTTTTTGTTCTCGACTCAGTCCCTCAAGAACCCCGTCGATAGGGATCAATCGTCGGGACGAGCCATATATCTATTTTAAACTAACGATTCCTACTTAACAGCATCAAAATTATCAAAGCAGAATGAAACAAAACAAAACCAATAGTCAAATGATACAATCACATACATATAATGAAGGAATCCCCAACCCACACTTAAAAATGAAGACATGTACCCATGGCTTAAAATTTGAAAGAGCAGTGAGGTAAAGGAACTTCCCCGAAGGTTCACTCCGGGTCGGAGATAGTGTCTGGGTTGACGTGGCGTGCACTACCCAGAGCTCGCAGCCACCCATGAATTTTTTATCCGACTTCACTTGTCGGTTAGCTACCGCGTCTACTCGAGTGCCCAAATCAGTCATGGAGGTGCGCAAACCAGCCATCTCCGCCTCCATCGCAGTAAAATGGGACACCCGGGCAGCTCCTGAAGATGTTGCCATCCCAGATGGTCCTCCCGCTGCCACATTTTGCTCCTGAGCCTGTGGTGTTGTCCCCCTATGCATCTCAGCATCCTCTCCATCATGAGAATCATCAGAGCTACTACTCACAGACTGGCCACCTCTCGCCCCCTCCTCTACCACTTCTGGCTCCTTGCCCGTAGTCACCTTATCAGCGTGGAATTGTCCTTCCCTTTTCACCAACCCATCCATAGCTAGATTTTCGAGCACTTGAGCATCCCTGCATAGTTGAGTAACTAAAGAAGGGAAAAAGAACCCATACCTTTTGACTCAAAGAATCGAGCTGATTTTTCATTCGTTGGGTTGCGGCCGTATTCATAAAAGTCATCATAAACAGCTAGAGGTGGAGGCAGTTGGTAGGCCGTCTGTATCACCTCAACAGAAGCATTCACTGTCCTTCGGCGCACCGTGACTACCCCATTATCATGCTCTGACACATTCGCATAAAATTCACACACAACCGTTGCATTACCCTCACCGGGCTCATTGATGAATGTGTGCAACCCTCGCCTCACCAACTCCTCGAACATGTGAGGATAGTGTCTCTAGAGCTGTCTGACGTTAATACCTCTCTCCGGAATTGGCTTCTTACGAGCCTTTTCTGCAAAGCGGGCCTGAGCATTGGCCGAAACAAATTTGGAACTATCAAAGGAGTGTGCAGGTGCAGCCCCTCGTGACCTAGATGAACCAGCCTGGCTGCTCGACGAGGCTCCTGTGGCGCATCATTTCCTAGATGAAGTCATGATGCCTGCAAAACAGAGACACATTAGCACAGCCCAACAGAAATTTTGTGACTCAATGCAGTTACTCAGACTTTACACGCATAAGGGGTCACAAACTATATAATCACGATCATTGGGACCTTTCCACAAACACCTTGTGAGCATTAGGCCTTCACAACCCCTTTTTAAACTATTTAGAACAAGAATCACCCACTTACACTCACCAACATCATATATCAAGTGGGATTCCACCCCACACTTATCATCCACTAACACCACAACATCTTGCACCAATTTCTCTACAAAATCTAAGCGCAACTACTACATATAGGCATAAGAATACAACCAAAAATAAATATGACAAATAGCGAGAGAAATAAAAAAAGGAAGAAAGAAACTAGGGCTCATACCTGTGGTGAAGGAGAATGGGAAGGATGCTAGTGAACTCGGGGGGGTCGTGAGATGGGGGATGGAAGGGATTGGGATTTGGGAGTGTTGGGAGGAAGGTCTTATGGTTGTTTTGGTTGGAATGGGGGAGGGTATTGGAGGAGGGTTTATTATATGGGGGAAACAATAAACAGAAAAAGAAAAGAAAAAAAACTAAAAAATTAAAATACACTTGAAAAACGCCGAATCTTTGACGAAACTAGCGCGCTAAATTTAGCGCATCCAATACAGAACCAAATAGCTACTAGCACACCCAGATGTGCTTCTAGTAGCGCGTTTAACAGCGCGATCAGGTGCACGGCCAAGGTAGAAACTTTGCAATTTAGCGTGCCCAGTAGCGCGTCCAGTAGCGCGGGCGCGCATCTGGGCGATTTTTTTCTTCAATTTTTCACATGTTCTTACCCCGTTCGATGGCCTCAGCACCTGCCCTTTGTCACCTACATTGGTTAGCTATTCCTCAAACACAAAATTAACACTACTACTGTCGTTGGGTTGCCTCCCAACCAGTGCCTTATTTAACGTCATGGTACGACGGTTATAACAATTCAATGGGTTGACTCCCATCTAGTGCTTGATTTAACGTCACGACACGACTCAACACGTTCTCAAGCATCCGTCAAGTTCACCGAGTTCTTGTGACGTGCAAAGTCACCACCCCAGTAATTTTTTATCCTTTGACCATTCACCAAGAAAGTACCAGTTGAACTCATATCCCACAACTCCACAGCTCCATGAGGCTTCACACTTACCACAACAAAAGGGCCTGACCAACGAGATTTAAGCTTTCCTGGAAAAAGCTTCAACCTCGAATTGAACAAAAGAACTTCTTACCCTGGCTCAAACTCTCGATGTTGGATGTTCTTTTCATGCCACCTCTTAGTCTTCTCTTTATACAATTTGGCATTTTCATATGCGTGCAAACGAAACTCATCAAGCTCGTTGAGCTGTAGCAACCTCTTCTCGCCAGCCAAATTCCCATCCATATTCAGCTTTTTAATTGCCCAATAGGCCTTGTGTTCAAGTTCGATGGGCAAGTGACATGCCTTCTCATAAACTAACTTATACGGAAAAGCACCTATGGGAGTTTTGTGTGCAGTTCGATATGCCCACAATGCTTCATCTAACTTCCCTGCCAAGTCTTTTCTATTTGCACTCACTGTTTTCTCAAGAATCTGCTTCACCTCTCTTTTTGATACTTCGACTTGACCACTCATCTGGGGGTAATAGGCAGTGGAAACTTTGTGCTTGACTCCGTACTTTGCAAGAACATTATTCAGCAGGTTTTTGCAAAAGTGCATTCCTCCATCACTGATCAACACTTTGGGAGTTCCAAAGCATATGAAGATGTGCTTCTTAAGAAAGCTTACCACCACCTTTGCATTATTAGTGGGAAGATCAATGGCCTCCACCCACTTAGACACATAATCGACTGCCACCAAGATGTACCTATGACTATTGGAGTACGAAAACGGTCCCATGAAGTCAATTCCCCACACATCGAAAAGCTCCACTACTAGAATGTTTTGCAGCGGTATCTCGTGCTTCTTTGTGATCGTTCCAGTTCTTTGGCACCTGTCACGCATTTTAACAAAGGCGTGTGCATCCTAAACAATTTTGGCCAATATAAACCTAATTGTCACTTTCTAGGCAGTCATGTCTCCACCATGATGACCTTCGTATGGCGAGGCGTGATAGCTATGAAGTATGGCATTCATCTCATCCTCAGGAACACATCTACGCACCAACTGATCTGCACAGAACCTGTATAAGAATGGCTCATCCCACATGTAAAGCCTCACATCATGCGGGAACCTTATTCTATTATCGGGTGTCAATTCTGGTGGTGTCACCCCGCTTGCAATAAAGTTCACATAATCTGCATACCACAGGGCTGTGCTTGAGGTGATTGCCAATAACTGCTCATCAGGGAATGTTTATTTAATTGCACCCCCTTCAGCTACATGATTCCAATTTTCTAATCTGGACAAGTGATCAGTGACTTGATTCTCTGTTCCTTTGCGATCTCGGATCTCTCGGTCAAACTCGTGCATGAGGAGGACCCACCGAATTAGTTTCGGCTTGGCCTCTTTCTTCTCAAATAGGTATCGTATAGTTGAATGATCTATGTAGATGATGACTTTTGTCCCCACTAGATATGACCTGAACTTGTCAAACACCCACACCACGGCAAGCAACTCTTTTTCAGTGACTATGTAGTTCATCTAAGGTGTATTCAGAGTTTTGCTCGCATAGTAGATGGAGTGGAAGATTTTACTTCTCCTTTGCCCCAAAATAGCTCCAATAGCCAAGTCACTCACACCGCACATCAACTCAAATGGTTGCTCCCAATCCAGAGCAATTATGATTGGTGCAGTCACCGACCTTCCCTTCAGCTCCTCGAATGCCTTCAGACAGGCAACATCAAATTTGAAAGCGACATCCTTCCCAAGCAACTTGCACAAGGGAGATGAAATTTTCGAGAAATCTTTAATGAAACAACGATAAAAACCTGCATGGCCCAAGAAACTGTGAATGCCTTTGACAGACATCGGTGGAGGCAATTTTTCAATCGCTTCCACCTTTGCATTGTCCACCTACAAACCATCTTTGGACACCTTGTGCCCCAAAACTATACCTTCACGTACCATGAAATGGCACTTTTCCCAGTTTAGCACCAAGTTAGTTTCTTCACACCTAGCAAGTACTTTATCAAGGTTCATCAAGCAGTTATCAAAAGAACATCGAAAAACAGAAAAATCATCCATGAACACTTCCACAAACCTCTCAACCATGTCAGTAAAAATGGCTATCATACACCTTTGAAAATTCGCAGGTGCATTAGAAACACCGAAGGGTATTCTCTTGAACACGTACGTGCCATAACAACACGTAAATGTGGTCTTCTCTTGGTCCTCTAGGGATATAGCAATCTGATTATACCCCGAGTAACCATCTAAGAAGCAGTAGTACTCCTGGCCAACTAATCTATCAAGCATTTGGTCAATAAAGGGGATGGTAAAGTGGTCCTTCCGGGTCACATTGTTCAATTTTCTATAATTAATGCAAATTCTCCACCCGGTGACAGTTCTTGTAGGGATTAAATCATTATTCTCATTAACTACTACAGTTATCCCCCCTTTCTTGGGTACACAATGAACGGGGCTTACCCATTTGCTATCTGAGATAGGAAATACAATACCTGCATCAAGCCACTTAATCACTTCTTTTCTTAACACCTCTTTCATGATTGGATTGAGTCGGCATTGTTGCTCCACACTAGGCTTGTGTCCGTTCTCCATGAGGATTTTGTGCATGCAAAAGGCTGGGCTAATGCCCTTAATGTCAGACATGGTCAACCCAAGTGTGTCATAGTCACCCAAATAAGCATATTGCAGGTGAGGTGGGAGAGGTTTAAGCTCCAATTTTGGGGCTTCCTGAATTGACGGCTTTGGAGAAGGTCCCTCTGGCCTATTCAAAGGCTCAAATCAGTGTATCCCTTGCATGTACGCATAAGATGTATCAAGGATGTGCATCATCTCCTCAACCTCTTCATCATCCCCCAGGCTATCAAGCAACATAAGTTCTTTCTCTAGAGAATCGTCTAGATATACACTCGGATATTGAATTTTCTCATCATCCTCAACAATAGATATCATTGAGAGCTCCTCATAGTGGCGGGGAAATTGGATTGCTTTGTAGACATTAAAATCTGCTTTCTCATCATCTACCCTCAAAATTATCTTTCTCTCTCTCTCTTTGATAATTGCATCACCAGTAGCTAAGAGAGGTTGCCCCAATATGATTGAAACCAGTTCATCAGCCTCATAATCGAGGATAATGAAATCAGCAAGGAATATGAACTTCCCAATCCGCAGCAATACATCTTCAATCACCCCTTTAGGGTGTGTTATCGATTTATCAGCCAGCTGCAACATCACAGTAGTGGGCCTTGGAGCTCCCAGGCCCAATTGCTTGAACAAAGACAGGGGCATCCGATTTGTGCTCTCCCCCAAATCGCAAAGAGCACGACCCACATCAATATTACCAATGCGCACAAGAATCGTGAAGCTGCCAGGATCCTTAAGCTTTTGAGGGAGCTTATTTTTGACCCTTGAAGTGTACTCCTCAGAAAGTGCCACTGTCTCAAATTCAGTTAATTTTCTCTTGTGAGCCACTATATATTTTATGTACTTAGTATAATTTGGAATTTCACGAAGCAAATCAACAAGTGGGATATCCAATTGAACCTGGCTCAACATAGAGAGAAATTTTGTGAACATGCGATCATCATTCTTTATCTGCAATCTCTAGGGAAAAGGTGGTGATGGCCTTGGGGCCTCCACTGGCTATGGAATTTCAGCATCATTCTTTGGCTCGTGAGTCACTTTAAGGATAAACTCTCCCTCAGGTATGGGCTTGTCTCTCTTTTTCTTTGGCACTTCCTCTAACTCCCTCCCATTTCTAAGTGTAACTGCATTCACTTGAGGGTTCTTTTCTGTATCACTGGGGAGAGCGCCTGCTGGTCTAGTGTTTTGATTTGTTGCTAACTGCCCCATTTACCTTTCAAGATTTCTGAAGTCGGTCCTGAGTTGCTGATTGTCAATCAACAACTTCTTTAGCAAATCATTGGTACTTTCTTCCATTTGTTGGGGTGGTCTCTGAGGTTGATTGAAACTCCCTTGGGGTCTATTCTGATTTTGATTCTGCTGATTTCCACCCCATGAGAAGTTGGGATGATTCCTCCAATTTGGATTGTAAGAATTCTCGTATTGTGCATGCTGATTTGGTGGACCTCTGTTCTGTTGGCCCACATAATAGATGTATTCTGGATTCGTGGGGCACATATCACTCATATGACTATCGCCACAAAGTTCGCAGCAAATAGTCATTTGTTGTACATGTTGCATTGTCTATGGCTGCTGCATTGTCATTCTAGTCATCTGATTGGCCAGCTTTACAATATCGGCTCTCATGGCTGACACTTCGTCGAGCTCAAGTGACCCAGCTGATTTTTGCTTAAGTAGCTTTCGTAAATCACCCTCACCTTGCCAGTTATTATCAATAGCAGTGAAGTTATTCAGCAAGATTTGGATTTCACTGTACGGTCTGGCCATGCAACTACCCCCACAAGCTGAATCAAGATTCATCTTTGAAGCATCATCTAACCCATCTACAAAAGTGTGAACCAATACCCCGTCTGTCTGGCAATGATGAGGACAGTCTCTGAGCATCTTCTTGTACCTTTCCCATGCTTGACGAAGCGTTTCCCCAGCTCGTTGTTCAAACACAAGAATTTGACTCCTCAATATTTTGTTTTCTTAGTGAGGAAAAACTTGATTAAGAATTTCCTTGCCAGATCATCCCAAGTGCGGATTGAATTTACTGGCTCCTTATTCAACCACTCCTTAGCTTCCTCGATTAGTGAAAAGGGGAAAAGTGTCAGCCTGACATAGTCCTTGGAAACGTTCGGATAATTGTAAGTGTCTGTAATTTCCAAGAAATTCTGAATTTTCCTCTACGGGTCTTCATGGTAAACCCACAAATAGCCATGTGGATTGGACCAGCTGCACCATGTATTGTTTTAGCTCAAAGTGCCCAGTGATATCAGGCTTCACAATAGCCTGAGTCATATTAGCCAGACTGGGCCTTACGGCTTCGATCACCATGAGTTCCTCATTACCTGCCATCTCAATTGGCTGTGGTTGAACTACGATGTCCAACTCTCTTTCAATTATAGTTCTAGCATCCACCTTCCTCCTCAATCTGTGAAGTGTTCGTTCAATTTAGGGATCAAGGGGAAGGAGATTGTTTGCGCTTCTACTTCTTCGCATTCAAAAAAAGAAAACATGTATTGGCACAAACAACGTGAACTGAAAATTAAAACTTGAATAAATAAATAATTAATGCTCAATTCAGTCAAGTAGCTAATTTCTAAGTCCCTGGCAACGATGCTAGAAAATTGTTGCGACCCAAAACACTCACGCAAGTGCACGTGATCGTCAAGTAATAGAGTAGTGAGTAGAGTATCGTTCCCACAAAGATTTATGATTAACTGTTGACTAATTCAAACTCAATTAATTTGTCTATTCAAGATGTTTTTTTCACAAAATACAGATGTAATTGTTTTACTACCTAGTTACCAAGCAATAATTTAACTAGAGCAATTAACCAAACAAATAGCAATTCCGAGTAACAAACAGTAAGAGAGGATATTCCAGGGTCACGGGCTAATTAACAATCGTGTTATGTTCTTATCTTAAAATGACTAATCGATTTACCTTGATTGTTGATTGACAGGGTTAATGTTACTCAAAAGAATCTGTCGAGTCCTTACTCGCCTATTCAAGTTAACTCAATGCCTATATTTCTATGAATTAATATTAACAAGAATGCATTTACAATTCCTGTATTTCAACCAAACAAGGCAATTGGGTATATGTCTATCCCAATTGCTAATTCGTTTCCCAAGGCCCGGGTTCAAGAACTTGCTCTATTTAATTCTACATGCAATCTGAAGTTCCCACTTTCGAGTTCAACTAAAGATTCGTAGATAGTATTTCACTGTTAGCTACTCAGCAAAATAATTAAAATCAGAATTAAATAAATAACCCAATATGATAAACCAACTTTGTAAAATTAAACTTCAAACAACAACATTCATGTTTCACTCATGACCCTAGAACGAGTTTTAGCTACTCATACTAGTGTTCATCACAAACAGGTTCAATTTCATCCCAATTAGCAAAATCCAAGAGAAGAAAAGAAAAACTTGATGGGCAAATCTCCTCCTTGCCTCTTGCCTCTCTATTTCTTGCACTAGACTCTGAAAAACTTTTTTTTCCTTGGACGAGCTTGACTTTATATAGGTTAAGTGAGTTTTCCTCCAGATTTCCAATTCTGCCCCTAAATAACTCTTCCCGGATTCTGGACTAGCGTGACCGCGCACCTGGACACGCATTGGCCGCGCTAGTTGGCTGAGATTCTGTCATGGACGCACTAAAAGGAGCACGGTCGCGCACCTGGATGCGCATGTCCAGTTCAGTGTTTCATCACTTATGTTCCTCGTCTTCAAGCGTACTCAGCTCTAAGGGGTTTTTCTTGCTCCAAAAAGGTTCCAATCACAACTGTTTAAAGCATCACCTAGGCTCCTCATCTTGCAATATATATAATTCACAATTAGAGCCTATTTTTAATCAATTAACCATATTATGATATTGGAATATAATCAAGTGGGAGCATTAACTGTCGCCAAATTACCTAGATTTAACCTATTATCACCGCCTTTATTTGGTCTATCCAGTGATTAGGAGTAGTGGGATTAGAGTGAATTGCAAGGTCTTTCCAAATGTGTTTTATAGTATCACATACCCAGAAAATATGATGGATTGTTTCGTCGTGATGCTTATAGATGGGGCATTCAGGGTTAATATTAATCCCTAGATTGGCTAAGTATACTCTAGTTGGGATCCTATTATGGTAGTATTTTTAGATAGAGATTTTTATTTTATTTGGACAACGAAGTTTCCCAATCCAGGTGTTATCTTTTGAGCAAAGCTCATTTTTATCAATAATTTTGTAGCACGAAGAGGTTAAAAGAATCCCATTTGAGGTAAGTCTCCAAAATGTTATGGTTATTAGCAGTTGGAGGAGCGCTATAGGTTGTAATAGAATTTATGTTATTTAAAATGTTATTTGGCAACTCAAAAGATAATTTGGTAAGATCCCATTTATTCCCCGGCCATAGTTTACCAATAGTGATTTTGTCCCCGTTAAGGTTTAGGGGGCCTTTAATCATTTTCTAAAATTTATTATATTTGGAATCCAATTGGAACCCCAAATGCTAAGAGAGGTGTTATTGATGTCACTTCTAGTCCCTATATTACAATAGTACCAGCCCTTCAAAATACTTTTCCATATGAAGGAGGGATGTTTTTCCATATTTGCTATCTATGACTCGTGTCCATAAGGAATTAGTATTAATCAATCTCCAAGCCAGGCTAGTACGTAAAGCCAGATATTTACTTCTAGCCTTTCTTTTTCCCAGTCCCTCCTTCTCTTTGTCCCTTGTAACAGAATCCTAGTTAAGGAGGTGAATTTTTCTTTTTTCTAGAGTGGAGTTCCATATAAAATCTCGCTGAACCTTCAATATTCTTAAGGGTTTTTGCAGGAAGAAGGGAATATTGCATAATATGGTTTGGTATATTATTAAGGGTAGATGTGATTAGAGTACATCTTCCAGCCATGTTTAACCATCTAGCTTTCCAACTTCCCAATTTTGTTCTTATTTTATCAACCACAAATTGATAGTCCTTATGGTTAGGTTTCAAATTAACAATAGAAAAACCTAAGTAAGTACCAAAATTGCCGCTAAGCTTAATGTTGAAGAAGGATTCTTATTCCTTTCTAGTTGTTTTTGAGCAGTTTGGAGAGACAATTAATTTAGATTTTGTTTTATTAATAGCCTAACCTGAAAGTAGGCAGAAGTCATTGAGGTTTTATAAGATTTAAGAGTTGTTTTGGTGTTTGCTTTGCCTATGAGGGTTATGTCGTCGGCAAACTATAGATGCGATAGTTTAGGGCTTCTAGGGGTAATTTTCAGAGCATCCCATTCCCTGGTGTCAATTTTGTGATAGATCATTTTGGAGAGCATTTTCATACATAATATAAAAATGTATGGGGACATTGGATCACCTTGTCTGATACCCCTTGTGGGTGTGAACGATTTTGATTTTGACCCATTAACCATGATCGAATAGCTAGGAGTAGTTATGCACGACATGATCAGATTTATGGTTTTGTGAGGAAATTTGAAGTAATTTAAGGTTCTATGAATAAAAGATCCTTCTAGTTTATCAAAGCCTTTTCAAGGTCTATTTTGAGGATCATATATCCTTCTCTTGATTTTGAATTTCTAATATACTTTATTACCTCTTGAATTATGACAACATTGTCACAAAGCTCTTCTACCATTAATGAAACTTGCTTGGTGAGGTCCAATTAATTTGTTAAGGAATGGTCTAATTCTGTTGGTGATGATTTTTGTAATTTTTTTATACATGGTATTAAAGAGGCTAATTGGCCTAAAATTTCTTAGATTATTAGCATTTTCGAATATATGAATTGGGCACAAGTACGTTTTATTAGTGATTGTAGGAATGCAGCTATCCTCAAAGACTTTATGGCAAAAGGCATTTACACTATCCTTGATGGTAAGCCAATATTTTTGATAGAAGAAGGGATGTAAAGCATCAGGACTGGGATTTATAGGGGTTAAAGGAGAAAACTACCTTTTTAATTTCTTGGTCGTTTAGGGGGAAAGTCTAGGCACGATAGTTCATTCTTCTTATCCATAGGGGTTACATTAGTTCTTGTATGCCAAATAGAATGTGTTTGGGAAATATTAAATATATTGTTAAAGTAATTTATAGTGTGAATCATTATACAATTGTAATCATCTATCCAATTTCCCATTGTCATCTTTGAAGAAGACTATTTATTGATTCTTCTTCTATTAGTAGCACTAATGTGGAAAAATATTGTGTTTGCGTCACCATCATTTAACCACAAGACTCTAGACCTAATTTTACAGTAGTCTTCTTCCAGCTTAAAGATGTCATTATATTGTTGGGTAAGATTAACTTCTAGTTGTTGGAGAAAAAGGCTAGCATAGTATTTAGGACTGCTCTGGATCCCTCCTAGTCTGGCTAGGAGTTTTCTTTTTTGTCAATGAATATTTCCAAAAGTTTCTTTACTCCAAAGTCTTACATCTTTTTCAAAAGAGCTAGTTGCTTCTATTAGGTCATTATTGCTCCAATTTGTTTTCACTAGGTTAATAAAATCAGGGTGGGACTACCATATTATTTCTTAGGGAAAGGATTTATCTATGTGAATATTATTTTTATTCTGTAACGAGACCAGGATGGGATTGTGGTCCGAATATGTCTTAGGAAGATGAATTATAGAGGCTTGGTGGAATTGTTCTAGCCATTCCATATTTGCATAAACCTTATCTAATCTTTCCATAATTAATCTCTTATTCTTTTTCCTATGATTTGACCACGTAAATTTGGACCATTTGAAACCTAGGTCTAGTAATTTACAGTAATTTAGGCTAGCTATGATTTTTCTAGCTCTATTTTGGTTAACACTTTGCCTCCAATTTTTTCGACTGCCCTTGTAACATCATTAAAGTCCCCTCCCATTAGCCAAGCTCCTTTATAATTATCAAATAAATTTTTTATGTTTTGCCAAAGAATATCCCTATTTGTTTTGTTAGTGCTAGTGTAAATAGAGCTAAATAGCCATGATTTATTGTTAGGTTTTACCTCTATCATGGCATGAATTTCCCGATTCCTTCTTGTGAAGTTATTCATAACAACTTTTGTGAGGTTCAACAGGATATCCATCTCTCCAACTTGTCCCTCTGCTGACACCTCTATCATTTCTGTAAAATTGAACTCTTCTAGGATGGACATATGCGTAGCTATCTTATTTTCCGATAGGGTAACCATGCTAGGCTTGTGGGTATCCATAATTTTCCTAAAGTTTCTTCTGAAGTTAGGATTATTTTCACCTCGGACGTTCCAAATAACAAAATTAATTGGTTGGCTCATCGATAGGGTATTGGGGTGGTTGTCATAAGTTTCCCTCAATGGCATGGCAATGTTCCTCTTTTGGGATGGAACTAGGATGACCACATTTTTTCCTACTATTGGATCGTGTGGGGGCCTTATGTCGATTGAGCATTTGAACAGAGTCATCAGGCAGCTGATGATGCATTTCTTGTCGAGCCATTCTTTGAAGATTACAATTTTTACCTCGTTTAGGTTTGAGAATGCCACTCTTGCTTCCCCCTGGTGATAGATGTGTTCTTCCTTCTCCTCTGGATTTTGTTCTTATTGTTGCATGTCCTCCTGTGGCTAAGCTTGTTTTTCTGCTTGAGCGGGTGGATTTTGTTGTTGGACAGGAGGATGTGGAGGTTATTGCACATCCCAGTGGGTGAAGACAGGGTTCACCGGTGTCATCTCCTCCGGGGCAAAGAATGAAAGGTTGAGAGGGATGTTTGGGGGCATCAGAGTGTTTGGACTCCCCGAAATATTCCACATTTCTTGCATGTTCTTGGCCAGGTTTTGGTTCATTGATGGAGCCAATGGCTGCAAGATGTTGTTCATCCATATCTGATTGATGTAGTTGATTATTGCTAGATGCATGCCTTCTGAGATCAGTTGTGCCAAATAGTTCGTGTTCTGATTGATGAGGACTGAGTCCTAGCCATTGATCTGCACGTTGAAGGATATTGCATGCCCCATTAGGCCCAGTTCTATCTAGGACTATGGTTGATGGTTGGGAGAGTTTGGAGGCTGTACATAAATAACTAGTGAAGTAGGGATTTGTAGTGGTAGTGGAGGAAGATTTTCCTTTGAGTAGGGACGATGCAGACGCTGGAGTTGGATTAGTGTGTATCTTCTCCGTAAGGTTAGTGGTGTGTGAGACATTTTGGGTAGAAGAGTTGTCTAATATAGGATGCTTATGATCGACAGTTATGACTGTCAATGGAGGAGTAGGAATAATTGGCAGAGTAGGATCTATTTGCATGCAAGATGAAGTTGATTTTGTGGGGAAGTTAATAAGATCTGGAGGAGATTGCATCTCCAACACTTGTTTACTTGGGTCTGCCAAGTGTTTAGCCCTAGCAATGGTCATTAGTTTGCATGCAAGATATATTAGGGGGATTTGTTAAGATTTGATTGTTATTAGGGTCTATTACGCGAGTAGGATTGTTGCTAACTTGAAGATCATTGGTCATGATAGTTTTTATAGGATTTATAATATCAGATTTATTAGTAGAGGTAATCATTGGAATATAGGAGTTAGGGGGTGTCTTTTATGGTGACGGGTTTCTTCCACTTGTCGGATATTGGGTTGTGTTTTTGCATGAAGGGGGGTAGTGGTATTGTTAGTACCATTGTTTAGGATGGAAACTGTGTGCCCACTATGGTTTATGAGACATTAGCACTCATATAGTAATTAGAGTTTTCCTGGGTATCATTAATATTGATAGGCGAATCTAAATGAAAATTACTAAGATTTTTATTTTTATCTAGATTTATAGAAAGGATAGAATTCTTATCAACATATTTTAATTTTTGAATATAGAGAAACTTACCTGTTGCCGCATCAATGATCCTTACATTTATACCTGTTACACTGATGGACTTCCATGTTGGCAGCTCACCTCGATTTGTGATTGACTTCTTATTTTTTTGGAAGGAAACTGTCTGCCATTTACTCGTAGTATTTGTTGCTGGAGGATTTGAATTTTGGCTTCCCTTATTGTTTGTGGGTAGATTGTGTAGGGTAGAGAGAGAGCACTTTAAAGAATAATGACCTATGTAGCCTCATAATTTGCATAGGATATTATCACCTTCGTATAAGATATGTTGTTTATTCATTACAATTTGGATGTAAGATTGGACAGTTTGTTCCAATGGAATTTGTACACACAACCCTGCATATCTACCTCTAATGGTAGAAGATGTAAATGCATCAATTTTAAGTAATTATCCTATAGCATTTCCAATTTTTGGCAAAATGATTCCATCATAAAATTCAGTTGGTAGTTGTGGCAATCTAATCCAGATGGCAGTGTAACTTTGAGTTGCCTATGTAGCTACAAAATTTGATGTCCATTTTTGGACAAAGAGGAAGAAACCATTAATGAATAATGTTCCATTCTGTAGAGCTTTCCTTGCATTTTCTTCTTTGCTAAACTTTACTTTGTAATAATCTTCACTAAGGTCTATTAAGGAGAAGTTCTCCGTCGGTCTCCAAGGACTTTGTATTTTTGATCTTAGGTAGTGATGTAGGACTCTTTTTCCTATTAATTTGATTATCACTGAGAATTTCCATTGCTCATAGATCCATTGGATATCCTGAGCAGATAGAACTATACTTTTTATCCTGGTTTTTTCTGTCTTTTGTAAGCATGGGGTAATCGGAGTGCGAGAACGTCCGTGGACATAGGTGAAGGGAGGTCTTCACTTTGATGATCATGGGGAAATTGGATTTTCCCCCGAAGTTTATCCTTATACGAATTTTCCTGATCAGGCGAGTTGTGTTTTGGATGGATTATTGCAATATCAGGAAGTTTTGGCGGAGTAGAAGTTCCCAGATTGCTATCATTTTGGCTGAGATTGGTCATGGTTGGGATTGTGAGAGTAGAGAGAATGAAGACCTTCTCTCACTAAAAGTTTTTTGAACTTTCCCTTCTTTCATAAATAAGTGTTTGTGTAAAAGGTATCATCTTTCATTTCAACAAAAAAAACACTTTCTTTTTATGATGTAAAAAATGTATTTTCTTTCATTTTAGCAAAATGATGTAGTAAAAAGTATGTTCTTTCATTTCAACAAAATTAGTATTCTCATTTCACGATATAAAAAAATATTTTCTTTCATTTAAAAAAATATTTTCTTTCATTTAAAAAAAACTTTCTTTTATGAAATAGAAAAAAAAATTCTTTCGTTTCAATGTAGTAAAAAGTATTTTATTTTATTTCAACAAAATGAGTATTTTCTTTTCATTATGTAGAAAAAATATTTCTTTCATTTTAACCAATGAATACTTTTTCATGTTGTAGAAAGAATACTTTCTTTTTCAATAAAAAAGAGAGTATTTTCTTTTTTAGTTATGTAGCACAAATTTCAACATAATTTTTGAGTGAAAAGTAAAGAACCACATTAGTCCCTTTGGATTTGTATGAATTTTAAAAAGAATAATTAAATTCTTGAAGAAAATAGAGTTTTAAAAATATTGGGTATTTAGAGTTTTTTTTTTTTTTTGGGGGGGGGGGAGTGGGGGACAAAGGAAATATGGGATTGGGGGGAAGAGGGCTAAGAAAATAGCATTCAAAAGTATTTTTCTAAAAAAAATTGTACAAAAAAAACACTAAAAAGTATTTGTCGGATAAAGTTTTTCACTCACCAACCAAACATGAGAAATAAGTAATAAATCTATTCATTTTTCCAAAAATATATTTTCTAGGAAAATATTTTCCATGGAAAATAATTTTCTTTGTACCAAACACACCCAATATTTAAACATTTCATCTTGACTATTTATTTTTTCTAACTTCAACTAAATAAAATTGTAAAAAGTCATTTGTCCCATATAAGCTTGGGCATTAAGATACTTTTTTGGAAATTTTTTCGGGAAAGGTTTTCCTAAAGTATATATTTGGATGGTTTTTTTCAAAACATTTCATTTAATCTATTTCTATATTTTATATTAAAAGTAGCGAAATGTCATTTGCTTTTATGAATCCTCGACATGAGTAGTAATGGCCTCCTCGGAGTCAGGGACCACTATGTCTTTGTCGGCCTAGTTGCAGTCTTTTCTGACTGAGAAGAGGACATCTTCGGTAATTGAGCAAATATATCTCGAGGCCTCCTCACCCCGACCCTCTACCAATGAAGGCTTCCCAACCTTGAAGTTGTCGGCGACCGAACAACCCCCCTGGAATGAACATTTTCAAGTGGGGCTCCAACCACTTTAGGAGTGGTCTCCCAATGGTCGACCGCGAAGAAGGAGTGTCCTTTTGAGAAACCACGTTTGAGGTTTTTGCCATTGTTACTGTCACGAGCCAAAACTCTATCTTGTCGTGATGGCGCCTATCGATGGTACTAGGCCAACCAACTTTCAAAACACTTCGATATTTCATTAAAAGATAAACAAAAGCCTTTTAAAAATAGGATTTTTATAAAAATAATAGTTAAAGTCAAAATAAAATGCAGAAAGATAGCGCAAAATATCGGGGTGTCACTAAGTCATGAGCATCCAAATATAATTGGTCTGAAAATAACACGACTAACATAGTCTGAAATTCAAAATACAACTAAAGGAAAGATAAGGGAGAAGAAAGCAAGGTTGCGAACGCCGGGCAGCTACCTCACTATCTCCAATAAATAGCTACGAGGACTATCAGCACTCTCCATGACCAGCAACTTATGGATCTGCACACGAGGCGCAGAGAGTAACATGAGTACACCAGCTTAGTAAGTAACATAAATAAATAAGGAACTGAGAAGCAGTGACGAGCTATACAAATACAGTTCATCTCATAAAGTTCAGTAACGAATAGGCATACATTCAATCCAGAAGTTTAAGTCAAATAAGTTTGTTTCAGTCAAGTTCAAGTAAAGCGAGATAAAATATCTTTCAACACTTTTCAAAACAAGGATGTAAGGCAACTGTGTGCATCAATAATGAAATCATATAATGCCTCTCGGGCAATCATCACTCAGTCCTCCCAATCACTCCGACCTCACAATCACTCATTCTTCATAGTCACTTATTCCTCACAATCGCTCAGCACTCGGCACTCGCACTCAATATGTATCTGCGCTCACTGGGGGTGTGTACAGACTCCGGATGGGTTCCTTCAGCCCAAGCGATATATCAAGCCAATTATAGAAAAATCAATGAAACATGTTGCGGCGTGCAGCCCGATCCCATAAATATCCTCACAATCAGGCCCACGGCCTCACTTAGTCATCAATCTCTCCAGTGTCTCGGGCTCTCAGAAATCAGGAAAATCAGCCCAATAGCAATAACATGATGCATCAAGCGGAATAGCAAAGACTGTGATATGAAACAACGATAGAGAAAAAATAGCATTTAGCAGGCAATTCAACATGTAACGTGGTCTCTGTGGGACCCACAGTACCAACACATAGCCTAAACATCATTTATAACATGACTTACAGTCAATTTCTATAACACATAGAGAGCATATAGCTAACAACAAATTGTTCAATTTTACAATTTTCACGGGACACTCCCGTCATCTAGCATGTCCGTCACCTTCAAATAATCATATGGCACCAAAATCCAGGGTTTCATACACTCGGGACCAGATTTACAACTGTTACTTAAAACAATCTGAGCAAATCTCTACACCGCAATGCCTTTGCCTCTCAAATCGGTCTCCAAACATCCCGAATCTAACCACAAATAGTGCAATACAATTAATAAATGCTAAAGGAATCAATTTCAAAAGAAAACTACTAAATTAGACTCAAAATCCGAAATCGGCTCAAACCCGCCCCCCAAGCCCACGCCTCGAAATCCGACAAAAGTGACAAAACCCGAAACCCCATTCATCACGAGTCCAACCATACTAAATCTATCAAAATATGACATCATTTGGTCATCAAAACCCCAAAATTCACTCTCCAATTCTCAAGCCCTGAACTCCCAAATTTCACCTTAAAAACTAACCAACTAGGTATAATATTAGTGGAGAAACACCATTATTGAAGATAACTAGGCACAAGGAACTTACCCCAGTAATTGCTTTGAAATCTCTCTCAAATCCCCAAAATCCGAGCACAAAAATGATGAAAATGGTGAAAAATCTTAAAGTGTTAAATTTATAGTTTCTGTCAAGCAAAACCGCACTTGTGGCATCTTCGTCGCTTCTGCAACGCCACACCTGCAGAAATTCCATCGCAGGTGCGAATTTTACTTAAAATCCTAGACTCCGCACCTGCGGCTTCACGACCGCATCTGTGCCTATCGCAGATGCGTAAACACATCGCACCTGCACTCAGATTCTCGCTTTTGCGGCCCTCACAGGTGCGGGAAAGTCTTCGCACCTGTGGCTCCTACCCAGCTCCTTCTTGGCGGCATCGCTCTTCGCTTCTGCAGACTTACACCTGTGATTCCCACTCCACAGGTGCGATTACACCAACAACAACAGCACTTCAACTGTTCACTCAATTCAAAAACCAAGTCTGAAACCTCCCGAATTCCACTCAAAATAAACCCGAGGCCCTCAGGACCTCAACCAAACATGCCAACAAGTCATATAACCTGTTACGAACTTAATCGAATCCTCAAATCACCTCAAACAACATAAAAAATAAAAATTCCACATGGCTTCAAGCCTAATGAATTTTGAAACTTCAAATTTTTACAAACGACGTCGAAACCTACCAACCCACGTCTGATTGACCTCAAATTTTGCACTCAAGTCATAAATGATACCGTGGACTTAGTCCAACTTCCGGAAATCTAATTCGACCCCGATATCAAAATTTCCATTGCCGGCAAAAATTCCATCTTTCGCCAATTCAAGCCTAATTCTACTACGGGCCTCAAAATCTCGTTCCGAACGCGCTCCTAAGTCCAAAGTCACCTATCGGAGCTAACGGGACCATCAAAATTCAAATCTGAGGTCTTTTACACATAAGTCAACATCCGGTCATCTTTTACGACTTAAACTTTCAAATAAGAGAATAAGTATCTCAATTCACTCTGAAATCACTCCTGACGTGAACCAACTAACCCAATAAGTCAAAATATAGATGTAGAACAAAAAAATAAGCAGGACATAGGGGAACAGGGCTACAACTCTCGAAATGACCGGTCGGGTCGTTACATTCTCCCGCTCTTAGAAAAATGTTCGTCCTCGAACAAGTCTAGAAATATACCTGCAGCCATAAATAGGTGTGGATATCTGCTCCGCATCTCCCGCTCGGTATCCCAAGTAGCCTCTTCCACGGGTTGACCTCTCCACTTCACTTTCACTGAAGCTATATCCTTTGATCTCAACTTTCGGACTTGCCGCTCCATAATAGCCATCAGCTCTACATCATGAGTCAAATCACCATCCAACTGATCCGTGCTAAAATTCAAAACATGAGACGGATCGCCGATATACTTCCAGAGCATAAAAACATGAATTACTGGATGCACACTCGACAATCTAGGTGGCAAGTCAAGCTTGTAAGCCACCTCCCAAATCCTCTGAAGTATCTCAAAAGGCCCAATGAACCGAGGGCTCAACTTGCCCTTCTTCCCGAATCTGATAACACCATTCATGGGTTAAACCTTCAGCAAAACTTTCTCCCCAACCATGTAAGACACATCACGACCTTCCTGTTAGCATAACTCTTCTATCTCGACTGCGCCGTGCGAAGCCGCTCCTGAATCAATTTCACCTTGTCCAATGCATCCTGAGCCAAGTCAGTACCTAATAGCCTAGCCTCGCCCAACTCAAATTAATCCACTGGGGATCTACACCGCCTCCTATATAAAGCCTCATACGGAGCCATTTAATTGCTTGACTAATAATTGTTGTTGTAGGTAAACTTCGCGAGTGGCAAAAATTGGTCCCATGAACCACCAAAATCAATTACGCACGCACGTAACATATCCTCTAATATCTTAATAGTGCACTCGGACTGTCCGTCCGTCTGAGGATGAAATGTTGTGCTCAACCCAACTTGAGTTCCCACCTCTCGCTGCATGGCTCTCCAAAACTGCGATGTGAACTACGTGCCTCTATCTGATATGATGAAAACTGTCACACCATGCAGGCGAACAATCTCGCTGATGTAAATCTCAGTCAACCGGTCTAAAGAATAGGTAGTACTCACAGGAATGAAGTGGGCGGACTTGGTCAGCCGATCCACAACCACCCAAATAGCATAAAACTTTCTCGAAGTTTGTGGGAGCCCAACTACGAAATCCTTGGTGATCCTCTCCCACTTCCACTCTGGAATCTCTATCTGTTGAAGCAAGCAACCTGGTCTCTGATATTCATATTTTACCTACCGACAGTTGAGACACCGAGCTACAAATCCAACTATATTCTTATTCATTCTCCTCCACTAATAGTGCTATCTCAAATCATGGTGCATCTTCATATCACCCAGATGGATGGAATACCGCGAGCTATAGGACTTCTCAAGATTCAACTCTTAATGCCCATCTACATTGGGCACACATATCCGGCCATGCATCCTCAACACCCCATCATCCCCAATAGTCACATCTCTAGCATCATCATGTTGAACTCTGTCCTTGAGGACAAGCAAATGAGGATCATCATACTGGCGCTCTCTAATATGATCAAACAAGGAAGACCGAGAAACCACACAAGATAGAACCCGACTAGGCTCCGAAATATCCAATCTCACTAGCTTGTTGGCCAAAGCCTGAACATCAACTACGAGATGTCTCTCCCCACCAGGAATAAATGCAAGACTGCCCATATTCACTGCCATCCTACTCAAGGATTCAGCCACCACATTGGCCTTTCCCGAATGATATAGAATAGTAATATCATAGTCCTTTAGCAGCTCCAACCATATTCGTTGCCTCAAGTTGAGCTCCTTCTATTTGAACAAGTGCTGGAGGCTTCGATGATCAATAAATACCTCACAAGACACACCATAGAGATAGTGCCTCCAAATCATCAATGCATGAACAATGGTAGCCAACTCCAAATCATGAACATGGTAATTCTTCTCATGGGGCTTCAACTGACACGAAGCATAAGCAATCACTCTACCCTCCTACATCAAGACACACCCAATACCGATCCGAGAAGCATCACAATATACTATATATGAACTAAAGGCTGATGGTAGGACTAGAACTAGAGCTGTGGTCAACGCAGTCTTGAGCTTCTGAAAGCTCACCTCTTACTCGTCCGACCACCTGAAAGGAGAACCCTTTTAGGTAAATTTGGTCAAGGGCGATGCAATAGAAGAGAAACCTGGCACGAACCGATGGTAATAACCAGCCAAACCAAGAAAGCTCCAAATCTCTGTGGCTGATGACAGTCTGGGCTAACTCTAAACGGCCTCAATCTTCTTCGAATAAACGTGAATACCCTCACTGGACACCACGTACCCCAAGAATGCCACTGAACTGAGCCAGAACTCACGCTTAGAGAACTTAGCATAGAGTTTCTCCTCTCTCAACCACTACAAACCAATCCGTAAATGCTGGGTTGCTCCTCCTGGCTACGAGAGTACACAAGGATATCATTAATGAATACAATAACAAATGAGTTGAGATAAGGCTGGAACACACTGTTCATTAGATACATGAACGTTGTTGGGCCATTGGTCAGCCAAATGACATTACAAGGAACTCATAATGACCATAATTGGTCCTGAAAGCTGTCTAAAGAATATCCGAGTCCTGAATCTTCAACCGGTGATACCCTGACCACAAATAGATCTTGGAGAACTCCCTCGCTCCCTGAAGCTGGTCAAATAAATCATTAATACGCAGAAACGGATACTTGTTATTGATTATGACTTTGTTCAACTACCTATGATCAATGCTCATTCTCATAGTGCCATCCTTCTTCTTCACAAATAGAACTGGTGCACCCTAATGTGACATACTAGGCCTAATAAACCCCCTCTTAAGGAGTTCCTGAAGATACTCTTTCAACTCCTTCAACTCAGTCGGTGCTATACTGTATAGAGCAATAGATATGGGTTGAGTGCCCGGCACCAAATCAATACCGAAGTCAATATCCCTATCTGACGGCATGCACGTCAAGTTTGCAGGAAACACATCCGGAAAATCTCTCGCCACCGAAACAGAATCAGTAGTAGTGGTCTTAACACCAACATCCCTCACAAAAGCCAAATAGGGTAAACAACCCTTCCTAACCATCTGATGGGCTTTAAGTATGAAATCACTCTACTGGGAACATAATCTAAAGAACCTCGCCACTCGATCTGAGGCAACCCCGGCATCGCCAACATTACAATCTTAGTGTGGTAGTCTAAAATACCATGACAGAGAGACAACCAATCCATACCTAATATCATGTCAAAATCAACCATACTAAGCAGTAGAAGGTCAACTCTAGTCTCTAGTCCCGTAATAGTCATTACACGCGACCGATAAACACGGTCTACAATAACAGTATAGCCCACCAGAGTAGATACATGAACAAATGAAGCTAAATACTCACAGGGCATATCCAGATAATGAAAAAAATACGAGGATTCATATGAATAGGTGGAACTAGGGTCAAATAATACAGAAGCATCTCGATGACATACTGAGACAATATTGAGACAATACTGAGATAATACCTGTGATCAATAATACAGAAGCATCTCGTCTGGCAGGGAGTGCATAGAAATGGGACTGACCGCCGCCTAATCGGCCTCCTCCTCTAGGATGACCCCTAGCTAACAAAGATCCATCCCGAGCTGGCTGGGCGAGCGGTGAAGTAACTAGGGCTAAATACAATACTTGTGATCACCCGACGCCTATGCGTGATTTTGTTGTATTTCGCGTTGCCTATTGATCATATAAATGTCATGACCCAAAATCCCTTCGAAGGAGTCGTGATGACACCTAATGTCTAAACTAGGTAAGCCTAACATTAACTGAAATAACATTGACATTTACTTACTTCAAATTAAATAACTCTAAGTAAATCACAATTTCCCAAAACCGATGGTACAAGTCACAAGCCTTTCTAAGAGTAGTTATACAAAATAAATACAACAATGTTCCAGAACGAGAAGGAATCAATGGAACATAATTACAAACGAAGGTGACTCCGAGGACCGCGGCGATCTGTACAGCTACTATCGATCAATACCTAGATCTGTATACAAAAATATACAGAAGTGTAGTATGTGCACACCAGACGGTGCCCAATAAGTATCAAGACAAACCTCGGTGGGGTAGTGACGAGAAACAGTCAAGATACCTACTGGTCAGACAGGTTATACAGGATATGATAACAAATATCAAGATAAAAGTAACGAAGTAATATCATTAGCAGTGATAAATCAAACTATAAACAGTCGAAATAATAAAAGCAAACTTGGATGGAAACGAAAGATAACCAAGCAAATTAACACCAACATAGATGGACCACAGACAAGTAAAAATGTACTCAACAAGGAAGGCGGTGTCAAGTCAATAAATCATATCATTTGTGATGCACAATTCCAGCCATCTCAAACTCGATGTCTCATATCATAACCTCAATTACCAAACCATTAGCATGCCCAGACCTTATGCCCACATATTTCTATCTCTGTTTGCACAATATCGTTATCATGTTACTCAGTACATAAGGTCCATAACAAATTCAATTATGATGTTCAAAGAGTCTCATTTACATAACATAAAGTAGAGTACAACTTCTAAGCCAATTAGGAACTCAACAAGAAAAGATTAAGTTATTTTTATAAGTCATTTCAATAAAGAAAGTACCATTTTAATTAAAATACAACATCTAATGAATTATTATATTTAACATGGGGATTTAATAAATTAACTTAGTAGAAATTTCATTTTAAGTAAAATACAACCTCAAACGGTTTAAGGGAATTTAATTGAGTGATAATTGAATTAAAATAAACAATTATTGAAAGTTGAAGTATTGAAATATGTATATAAATAGGGCGAAGTACTGAAAGCACAATGGGGTTCCATCATAAAGGATCACAACAGCAAAGGAATCTGACCAACTAAAATGCTTGAATTGATAAGCGGAAATAAACACAACAAACAGAAAGTTCACGGCATCACCCTTCATGCTTTATCACTCTTCCTCACCATATACATAAACAGAAATGTGGAGGGAATCACCCTTCGTACTTTAACTCTCTCATAATCATGGAACCGCATCACCCTTCATGCTTTTACTCTCAATAAAGTGGTACGACATTACCCTTTAGGCTTTTACTCTCAATAATGTGGCACGACATCACCCTTCGTGCTTTTTCTCTCAATAATGTGGCACGACATCACCCTTTGTTCTTTTTCTCTCAGTAATGTGGCATGGCATCACCCTTTGTGCCTTTACACTCATAATATCGGCACGGCATCACACTTCGTGTTTTACACTCTTCCTCACAATATCATGCATGGCATCACCCTTGATGCTTCACACTCTCCCTCACCTAAACAATAGAAACAATAACATCCCGGTAAGGGAATCAACAACAGAAAGCATAATATCCCGGAAAGGGAATCAACAATGGAAACAATAACATCCCGACAAGGGAATCAACAATAGAACCAATAACCTCACGGCAAGGGAATCAACAATAGACAATCTTATTTCAACAGTTAGCTTGGCAATATAGATCTAAACTTGAGTCAATACTCAACAATGGTCAATTACCAAGAGAATGTCATAAGTCTTGTTCAACATGAATAATTGTCAATCTAAGCATGAATAGTACCTAATAAGAATCACGGAAAAACCAAGAAGCACAATAACCTTAACAAAACAACAAGACATAATAAACATGTAATAACTACACCGGTAATCACAACAATTGAATATGTAACATATTTGCACGAAATCATAGAGGAATTCGCAATCAAGAAGTATCAAAATAGTAAGGAAGGCAATCACTTCAATTAAGGCAAATAAGGGTCAAGTAGCAAGCAAGAGTGAGAGGAAAACTAACATCATCATATGGAGCATATGGAGGGGAAACAAGCAATTAGGAAACCCAATCATATCAGAAAAACTCCTCACTTAATAAATATAAGGACCTAAGAGTCCTAAATGCAAATTTCCTACAAATAAGTTCAAGCACACACTCGTCACCTCGCATGCATAGACTACAATTAGCATATAAGACTCAAATCCTAAGGGGGAGTTCCCCACACAAGGTTAGGCAAGATACTTACCTCAATCCAGCCAATTCAACACTCAATTTAGCTTTTTCCTTCACCAATTCATCAACGCTCAGCTCAATCTAGCCGAAAACAACTTGAATACATCAAACAATATATTAGAAAACAATTTCAATTAACAAAACTATGATTCTTATACAATTTGCAAAAAAGTAAAGAAAAGTGAACTCCCCTAATCCGTACTCCGAAACCCCACAAAATTTACAAAAAATGAATGCCCATTCCGATACGAGTTCACCCATATGAAAAGTATCTAATTCCGACACCAATTGGTCATTCAAATCATAATTTTACAATTTTGAAAGATTTCCTTATTTTCCCCAAATTTTCCTTTAGATTCTCCTGAATTTGATGTTAAATCTAAGATATAATCACAAAATATAGTTGAAAATTGGTTAGAAACACTTACCCAATGATTTGGTATGAAAATCTTCTTTCAAAATTTCCCCTCTCGGAGTTAGGATTTAAAATTATGAAAAATGAGCAAATACTAGGAATACTCAGATTTTAGCAGGCTGCAGATGTCGCATTTGCAACACTGGGTTCGCAAATGCGAACTCACAAATGCGGAGATAGCTTCGCAAATGCGAATCCTAGAATTACCCTGCTAAGGACGCATTTGCGACCAATACATCGCAAATGCGATGATACCAGTACCAGCTATCAAGACTATGCGGAAAAATCATTCTGAAACCAATCTGGAACACACCCGAACCCTCAGGGATCCAAACCAAATATGCACACAAGTCTAAAAAAACACATCACGGACTTGCTCGCATGCTCAAAACGTCAAGATAACTTCTAAAACCATGAATTTGGTGCCAAAACACATGAAAATCCCTAGGAACCTCAAGAACTTCTAGAATTGCAACCACACGTTTGAACCATAACAAATCAAATCCAAAACAACACCAAATTTTGCAGGGAAGTCCCAAATGAAATAACGGAGTTGTTCCAACTTTCGAAAAATTGCATCTGACCTCGATAACACAAAAGTCAACCATAGGTAAAACTTCTCCATTTTCCAAACTTCAACTTTTCCAACTTTCGCCAAAATGCTTCCAATTATCCTATGGGCCTCCAATTCAAAATCTGTATGCACCCCCAAGCCCAAAATCACCATACAAAGCTATTGACATCATCCAAAACTTATTCCGGAGACTTTTACTCAAAAGTGAAATTTCGGCCAAACTCTCACCAATTAAGCTTCCAAAACTAGATTCATTCTTCCAATTTGACTCCCATTCATCCAAACAAAGATTCTAAACATGCACGTAAGTCTATATAGATAATATGAAGCAGTCACAATTGTCGAACCAGTCGCAATTGCTCAAAACGACCAGTCGGATCGTTACATCCTCCTCCACTTAAACATACGTTCGTCCTCAAACATGCCCGGAGTTGTTCCAAAGCCATCGAATCACTGTATGACCTCACCATACATACAACCGGGGGTTATTACCCATCACCCAACCTAAGAAGAACTGACAATGCAACTTACTGAAGGTCTCATCTCCTCCTTAGCCCATAACCTTAGAACAGAACCCAAACCTCAACATCTAAAATTCATCATAGGACGCGAATTCCACGTCATCACACTGGATGAACCTGAACAAGCTGAACCGAGCCAAAATTGCAATCCAGAATATAGTCACATGTTGCCCCACACAACTCAAATGCCCAAAGCAATAACCTCCGACCACCATAGCTGCTCAAATAACATCCTTGATGTCGGCAATACACTTCACATTGAATATAACATTGTTTCGGACCTCCACATCGTTGCTCATGATAAAGAAATATGCGGGAACTAATAGCCAACCATGAAGAGAACAAATCAAGAAGCTCTCTCGCCTGCCAAGGGCCATTACCCAAATCATAGCAGAAACACCCCCATACTTCCAAACACTCATCACCCCTAATACCATAGTACTAACCTCAGGTCTAAGAATCTCATCTCAGCCAATACAAGCAACTCAACTAACAGCTCATCCCAGAACCACACGGATTCCACACAGCTCATACACCAAACCAGCAATAACTCAATTATGCAGCACAAATAAAGGAAAGCAAAGTATAAGAATTATCTAACAAGTACAACATGTGTAATAACAAAAGTATAGTTTTCATCAAATCATCCCACAGAGGGAAAACACAAAACCAAATAAACATAAGGAAAGGGATATACCACATAACTTCCGCTGCAGCGTGCTGCCCGCTCCCAAATGCTAATCAAGCCCAAAATGCACGGGTTCACTGATCGTATGAATACTAATATCAAGTACAACATAGCGCACAAATAAAATTGTGGGAAAATAAAAGAAGCAAGCACAGCTAAGGTGCAATGAACAAATCAACATCACGAGGGCTATCTCACCCGCCTCACCATAAGGCCTAAACAGAATTACAACATGTATGGGGTATAATCATACAACCTCACCGCCGAATAAAGAATAAAAGAATAGCACATAACATAGGCTAGGGGCACAAATAATATCTATTTTTCCTGATAGCATAACCATAATGACAACCTCCTAGGATCACACAAACTTGACCTGACACGAGATACATATTCTCATTGAACTTTCAAATAGCCCCCAACCCAAATCCTGGTTATTTCCAAATAGGTAAATATCATTTAAAAGATCCATTGCAACCTATCGATAACACATGCTATTAATTATTCCATTCCTAAGATTTCTTCACAATCCACCCATAGGAAATAGTCCACATATGAGGGCATCTAGCCCCAAAACTTCAGGAATACCAAAATTTCCATACCCGAACTCAACTACGCAAATCAAATGGTTGATACATTACTCAGACCCTATCATTCTGCTAAAGGATTCATATAGAACTACTGGTCGCGTGACAAAAAATGAACCTTGAAAGCCTCAAAACTCAGTAATCACCTTGCTACCGGCCACGCTCTACAAACCAAAACTCAAGGTCCTTTCCAAAAATGCACACTCTTCATACATGATAGCCAACAACGCCAACACTCAATTAATTTCTGACACTTATGTAAGAGAAAACCACAATGCACAACATATTTCCTTATGCCTATGATAGACAGCCAACTCAACCTATTTCCAAGCTGTCGAGAACCCTTCGAGATCTGCCCGCACGCAACTAAGCCATCAGGACTCTACCTCCCCAACCCAACTGAGTCACACAAACAGTTCAATCCAAGAGTGCTATTACAAATGCCAGTAAAGAATTCCCATTCTAAAGGACTAATTACTTCCATTGCTATGCTGACCCAACACTACTGTACTGACCCATTTCTTCAGATAGTCGATATGCAATAGTCCCAATCAAAGCCGTAAAATACAGATGATCCTAACACGAACCATGTGGCCCAAAATCTTATAAACCACTACATTTCCTCTTAAGCACCATGTTCTGCTGCAACCACGATACCCACGCCGAATAGACCTCCTATAAAATTTAAGTTGTTCCTCCGACTCCCCTTGATGCTGAAATGTAGATCCATTAATGACGTAGAAATACTGTAAGCCCCAACATCATCCCGGCAAGATCTCAAACCTTGGTCATATACAAATTCTGGGAATCTACCAATACCACATATGCATATATCTTAGGCTAAAACTGATGTAAATTTGACTCTACAATCTGAATGTCACTAATGGACTCCCCCACTTGGCGAGAATCCATAATAAACATCACCTCATGATCCGTAAAACTAACCTTCACAACTCGTACAACACAATTAACTAGGTACTCCAATACCACCAACTATCCTCAATCAACATCCACCTCGTGACGCTACCACAATCTCGACGACTAACCAGCCAACTAAACCTTCTTAAGCTCAGACTCATCAATTAGATACCGAGAATCGTTGCGCCTCCATATGAACAACTGAATAGTCTCTCAATGCCTCTGTATCTTTAGTCTAGACAACACATTGAGATAATGTCTGAGCATCCTCGACTAACTCGTAGCCCGTCTATAGCATCGCGAACCACTAGTGCATAGCAGACACTGGGAGCATAACATTATACATGAGTGGATGTAAAGGAACATGAGTCATATACTTCGAGCCGACTCAATACCGCACGATAAGGAATGAAAGAAGTGAAATTTCTTAATAGTTATGTAGCCTCTCAAAGTAAGTACAGACGTCTCCGTACCGATCCGTAAGACTTTGCTAAACATGCTTATGACTCGTAGCACCCATGAACCTAGAGCTCTGATACCAACTTGTCATGACCCAAAATCCCTCCGAATATGTCGGGATGGCACCTAGTCTCTAAACTAGGTAAGCCTAACATTAACTGAAACAACTCTGACATTTGCTGACTTCATATTAAATAACTCTAAGTAAATCACAATTTTCCAAACATGTCACAAGCCTTTCTAAGAGAAGTTATAGAAAATAAATACAACACTGTTCCACAACGAGAAGGAATTAATGGAACATAATTACAAATGAAGGTGACTCCGAGGCCTACGAACGCAGAAGCAGGTTACCTTGAGTCTCCACCGTGACGATCCGTACCGCTACCATCCATCAATTCCTGGATTTATACACAACAATGTATAGAAGTGTAGTATGAGCACACCACGGCGGTACCCAATAAGTATCAAGACTAACCTTCGTGGGGTAGTGACGAGAAATAGTCGAGACACCTATTGGTCAGACAGGTTAAACAGGATATGATAACAAATATCAAGATAAAAGTAACGAAGTAATATGAACAACAGGGATAAATCAAAATACAAACAGTCGAAATAATAAAAGGAAACTCGGATGGAAACGAAAGATAACCAAGTAAATTAACACCAACATAGCTGGAACACAGACAAATAATAATGTACTCAACAAGGAAGGCGATGTCAGCTCAATCAATCATATAATTTCTGATGCACAATTCCAGCCATCTCAAACTCAATGTCTCATATCATAACCTCAATTACCAAACCTTTAGAACATCAGGAACCTTGTGCCCACATACTCTCTCTTTGCATAATAACGTTCTCATGTTACTCAATACATAGGGTCAATAACCAATGCAATTAAGATTTTCAAAGAGTCTCATTTACATAACATAAAGTAGAGTACAACTTCTAAGGCAGTTAGGAACTCAGCAAGAGAAGATGAAGTTATTTTTATAAATCATTTGAATAAAGAAAATACCATTTTCAATTAAAATACAACATCGAATGAATTATTACCTATAACATGGGATTTAATAAATTAACTTAGTAGAAATTCCCTTTTAAGTAAATTACAACCTCAGACGGTTTAAGGGAATTTAATTGAGTGACTAATTGAATTAGAAATGAACAATTATTGAAACTTGAAGTATTGAAATATGTATATAAATACGGCAAAGTATTAAAAGCACTATTGGGTTCCATCACAAAGGATCACAGTAGTAAAGGAATCTGAACAACTAAAACGCTTGAATTGATAACCACAAATAAACACAACAAACAGAAAGTGCACGACATCACGATTCGTGCTTTATCACTCTTCCTCAACATATGCATAAACACAAATGTGCACGATATCACCCTTCGTGCTTTAAGTCTCTCATAATCATGGCACAACATCACCCTTCGTGCTTTTACTCTCAATAATGTGGTACGACATCACCCTTCATGCTTTTATCCTCAATCATGTGGCACAACATCACCCTTCATTATTTTACACTCACAATATCGGCAAGGCATCACCTTTCGTACTTTACACTCTTTCTTGCAATATCATGAACGACATCACCCTTCGTGCTTCACACTCTCCCTCGCCCAAACAATAAAAACAATAATATCCCGGCAAGGGAATCAACAATAGAAACCATAACATCCCAGCAAGGGAATCAACGATAGAAACAATAACATCCCGGCAAGAGAATCAACAATAGAACCAATAACCTCCGGGCAAGGGAATCAACAATACACAATCTTATTGCAACCGTTAGCTTCGCAATATAGATCTCAACTTGAGTCAATACTCAACAATGGTCAATTACCAAGAGAATGTCATACGTCTTGTTCAACATGAATAATTGTCAATCTAAACATGAGTAGCACGTAATAAGAATCATGGAAAAATCATGAAGCACAATAACCATAACAAAACAACAAGACATAATAAGCATGTAATAACTACACCGGTAATCACAACAATTGGACATGTAACATATTTTCATGAAGTCATAGAGTAATTCACAATCAAGAAGTATCAAAACAATAAAGAAGGCAATCACTTCAATTAAGGCAAATAAGGGTCAAGTAGCAAGTAAGAGTGAGAGGAAAGCTAACAACATCATATGGAGCACATGGAGGTGAAAAAAGAAATTAGGAAACCCAATCATATTGGAAAAGCTCCTCACTTAATGAACATAAGGACCTAAGAGTCCTAAAGGCAAATTTTACACAAATAAGTCCGAGCACACACTCGTCACCTTGCATGCACGGACTACAATTAGCATAGAATACTCAAATCCTAAGGGGGAGTCCCACACACAAGGTTAGGCAAGATACTTACCTCAATCCGGTCAATTCAACACTCAATTTAGCTTTTTCCTTTACAAATTCATCAACGCTCGGCTCAATCTAGCTAAAAATGACTTGAATACATCAAACAATGTAATACAAAATAATTTCAGTTAACAAAACTATGATTCTTATACAATTTGCATAAAAGTCAACTCCCCGAGCCCGCACCTTGAAACCCGATAAAATTTACGAAAACTGAATTCTCATTCCTATACGAGTTCACCCATATGAAAATTATCTAATTCCGACACCGATTGGTCATTCAAATTATCATTTTACATTTTTGAAAGATTTCCCAATTTTCCCCAAATTTTCCTTTAGATTCTCATGATTTGATGTTAAATCCAAGATATAATCACAAAATATAGTTGAAAATTCAATATAAACACTTACCCAATGATTTGGTATGAAACTTTTCTTTCAAAATCTCAACCTCTTGGAATTAGGGTTCAAAAATATGAAAAATGAGCAAGAACTCGGAATACTTAGCTTTTAGCAGGCTGTAGATGTCGAAATTGCGACACTCGGTTCGCAAATGTGAACTCATAAATGCGGAGATAGCTTAGAAAATGCGAATCCTAGAATTACACTGCTAAGGTAGCATTTGCGACTAATACATCACAAATGTGATGATACTAGTACCAGCTATAAACAAAATATGCACATAAGTCTAAAAATAACTCGTGGACTCGCTCGCACACTCAAATCATCTAGATAACTTCTAAAACCACGAATTGGGTGCCAAAACACATGAAAATCCCTAGGAACCTCAAGAACTTCTAGAATTGGAATCATGCGTCCGAACCGTATCAAATCAACTCCAAACAACACCAAATTTTGCAGGAAAGTCCCAAATGACATAATGAAGCTGTTCCAACTTTTAGAATTGCATTTCGACCTCCATAACATAAAAGTCAACCATGGGTCAAACCTCTCCATTTTCCAAACTTCAACTTTTCCAACTTTCGCCGAAATGCTTCCAATTATCCTATGGGCCTCCAAATCAAAATCCGAACACACGCCCAAGTCCAAAATCACAATACAAATCTATTGACATCATCCAAAACTCATTCTAGAGCCGTTTACTCAAAAGTCAAATTCCGGCCAAACTCTCACTACTTAAGCTTCCAAAACTAGATTCCTTCTTACAATTCGACTCTGATTCATCCGGAAACATAATCCAACCCCGCACGCAAGTCGATACATATAAATGAAGCTACCTGTGACCTCAAACTGCCAAACTAGTTGCAATTTCTCAAAACTACCAGTCGTGTCATTACAATAAATCACAAATCAAAATAAAACTTAAGAAATTTCCTAGTGTCTGCGTGTTTGTTGTTGAGCAGAGGAATCTGGGAGACAATTTGGGAAAAATTAAAGCTTTGACAAATATGGGAGAAATTTTTTATTCAATAATGTATTAAAACAATGGTTGAAATACCTATGTCGATTTCCTAATGCCTACGCGTTTGTTGGTGAGCAAACGAATTTGGGAGAAAATTTTGGGGAAAATCGATGCCCTGACAAGTTTCGGATTCAATTTTTTGATTAAAAGTTGAAATATATCAATGGTCGAAATACCTACGTTGCTACAACATAGTAGATATTGGTCTGATGGTAATCGATTTATAGATTTTGAAGTTGATAGAATGCTAATCAAATCGAATTGGAATTTTGATGATTTTCAGTTCGAGATTTGTTTACCTTGAAAATGATAATTACAATTAAATTTGATTTGTGGTTCTAAAAATACATGATCTATTTTTATGTTAGTTGTTTAGGTAATAGATGTTCAGTGAAAGACTTGAAAACAAGATAAGATTTTGAGAACAAGGTGGTAATCAAACATAATGGCTATTAATCGGGGCCTCGTGGTCGAGTCTGATGTTCCACCTAGGGTAGTCTATGGATGACTAACAGTTATAATAAAATCAATGATGGATTTTTATGGCCAATGATAAGAAATAAATGTAGAACAATAAGTAGAACACAATGAATATAAGCAATAAATTCAAGCAATGAGATCAAGAGAATATGTTAGAGAGCAGAGAGAATGTTTTGTATATTAAATATTTTGTGTCAGATGTTTACAAAATGACAAGGATCCCCTTTTTATATGAGGGGGAATTCCAACATAGCACAAATACATTTATTACAGAGATATGGGGCTGGTACAGCCATTTAATGCCCTGTTTCGGGTCTGAACTAGCCTACTAGATTTTGTCAGCTCTAGTCGCGTGCCTTGGGAATCTCCCACTTTTTTACCATAATTAATCGGTCTACACTACCTCAAGGTTGGATGTCGATAACCGCTCGGGTGCTAATCTCAACGATAGTCTCGAGCCTATAGAAACGTGCTTATGAAGCATCGTAATGACCAAAAATTGGACCCTCCGATTTTGTCGTAGCATTTCATCCCTACTCTGGCCTGGTGTAGCATTTCATCCCTTTTGCTTTCTGTGGGGTGAAGTGGCTTTACCGGCCACTCACTTGCTGGGACAATGTTCCAAGAAGTGCACTGAAAGTAGTCGTGTAGGTAATGTCGAAGCTCGCCAAGTCTTCTATCGGGCCGCGATCTTCTTGGCCTAGTAAAGCTTTTGATCTTTGCCGGGCTATGGCTTTTTCGTCATCTTTTTCTGCTTCTTCTACCTCATTTACAGCCTCTTCCTCGTCCTTGAAGATGTTATTGGGGAGGCCGATATGAAGCCCCGAAGAACTGATTTATGAGGGTACTGCTCCCGAGGATGTACCCTCGATAGTAGATTAGACTTTCAGCTATTGCTTTTGTTTATTTGTTTTTATGTAAGGACCCTTCGTGGGTTTTTGTAATCATGTGTAAGGACTCTTCGTGGGCTTTTGTGACCATGTGTTTATGAATACAAAGATGTTTCTTCAAATTGTGTCTGATTTATGCTATATTTCCCTTTATCTACATTTGTGAAAAATCTGAATGTATGATTCTACCGATCGATACGAATACCGAGCCTGGGTGCAAGTA
This sequence comes from Nicotiana tabacum, assembly GCF_000715075.1. NCBI lineage: Eukaryota > Viridiplantae > Streptophyta > Magnoliopsida > Solanales > Solanaceae > Nicotiana > Nicotiana tabacum. The sequence goes on from NC_134082.1 coordinate 19,378,687, forward strand.
TTATTTTGGCTCTTGATTGATAAACATGACTCCCTGTGGAACCCTTTGCTATTCCTTGCACCAGCCCGGATTGGACTGATAAACTCGGGTCGTCGGGGCCCCCAATTTCGAGTCGAGTGAAAATAGGGGTTCGAAATTTTCAGAACAAAGCTTAATCTTTTAGGCCCTGGTGATAGCCCTTGAAGGGGAACTTGTTTGGAAAAGATAACCTTTAGGCTTTCAAAAGCAGTCCTCGAGAGAGTTCGTTCAAGCTCGGGTGACCTGGAAACTTGTTTTGAACTTGTTTTGACCCAAGGACTCAGGTAGCTCGAGGGCTAGAGGGTCGGGCAAATGACCCGTACTTACAATAGTAGAAATCCTCGAGGTAGGGTATCACCTCGAGGCCAAGCCCATATGAGTGGGTTTGTAGAGCTTGTCTTCTTTTCGATATAGGTCCTCGAGATCGGGTACCATCTCGAGGCTTGTAATGATATTAATGGCTCCTTAAAGCATGTTCTCTTTTTGACAAAGGTCCTCAAGATTGGGTACCATCTCGAGACTGGTAGTGATATTAATGGCTGTGAGCACGTGATTTTTGTTTATGCGACAATTACTCCAAAAGAAAATCGAAAAAATAAAACAAATGGTTTTGTTGTACAAATTTTTGTGAATTTGCTTGGCATTTTTGTAGTTTTTACATGTGATTGTTTAGTTTTATCAATTGAAAATACAAAAATGTATGTCGCGCATAAAGTTGGGATTTTGTGCTACTATTAGGAATTAATTAAAGTCATATTTGGTTTTGAATGAATAAAAAATCACAAAAATATTTGTCTTGTTAATTTTTTTTTTCGTTTTATCGTTTAAAGGTTGATTTTAGTTTAATTAATATATGATATTGTGTGTTAATTATTACTAAAAATCAATCGGTGTCTTGTGATATAATTTTGATTTTTTATATTTCTTATAATATTTTTAGAATTTTGTAAATTCGGATTTTTGTGGGAAAGGAAAAGAAATAAGTTGAATAGGATAAAATTGGGGTTGGGCCATTTCAAATTGGACCCAAAATTGGGCCCAAAGCATTTGTTTTGCCCGGTCCAGATCAGTTGGCCTCAGGGACGTCCAAACGACGTCGTCTTGATTATGTTGATCTGGGCCGTTGATCTCAGAATGATTCAACGGCCAAGATCACAAACCCTAACCGATCTCAGCCAACCCGACCCAGCACCATCCTCGACCCAATCCCCACAGAGACCAAAACGACGCCGTCCCCTTTAAGTGGAAAGATCAAGGCCGTTGATCATCGATGATCCAACGGCCAAGATCAAACCACTCACCCCATATATAAGCCTGCCCCCCTTCACCCCGCGCCCTAAGCCAGACCCCCCCTCCTCTCTTCGTCTCCCTCACCGAACCCAAACCCCTTAGAACCCTAGCGCCGCCCCGCTTTCCCCTCACCGTAAACCCGGCGGCAACAACGCCGGTGACCCCAGACTAACACCCCTAGTGCACCTCGACCCCCTGAACATGGATCTGTAAACCGTTGGTCTCAAACCTTCCCCCATCGTCTCAAATCTTCATTTGAAGGTTCGAGCTAAAACCTCAACCTATGCCAAATCCACACCAGTTACTCCCCTGACCTCCCTCATGACCAAACCAAGCTTGGTTTGGTCCGAATCTAACCAGAAAATCCCGAGTCCCAAATCGGCCTGTATGAACCCTAGAACTCAAGATTCTGGGGGTTTGTCCAATTAAAAGAGGAGTTGGGGTCTAATAGACCTCAATCGAGTTGTTCTCAATTGAGAACATTTCGATTGAAGTCCGTTCGACCTCAAAGAAGTCAAGTCCAGTTCGAGTCCGGGTCTTCTTTATTCTTAAGCTTCCAAGGTAATTTTTCCTTTCCTTTTGTTCTGTTAGTGATTCTATTTGTATCTCTTTACGTGTTTAGTTTAGATTATATGATTTTTCTTTTTTTTAATTAATTCTGCATGTCTTCATAAGACCTTTTTTTTATTTGATCCTTCTGTTTGTTTGTTAATTGTACCTATTGTGAGTTATGTGTTTAACCTGTTCAGAGTCGTCGAAGAGTTAGTTCATATAGTTTCCCTGTGATGTCTAAAGTCACTTAAGCCTCATGGTAGCCTAGTTTGTCTAGCTTGTTTATCGATTGTTTTCTATCTATTATAGCTCATATAGTCGATTATATAAATGTTGTTAACTAAAATCATCTGAAAAACTAGAGAAGCATGAGTTTGCTCATGTCAGTGTAATTACTTGCATGTTTCTCTTGTCTGTGCTAAGACCTGATTGATACTGCCTCATTCCTTAGTTTGCATTATCAACTCTTTGTTGATCAAGTTTGGTTTTGAGTTGGTCAGTATTGGTTCCCAATATGACCAACTCATGCCATTTGATTAACACCCCTTCTGTGTTATGATGTGTTTGAACCTAAGTGGAGAATTGGATATGGCTGTAGTAATCTGATAGTTCAACCTGAAATCAGTATTTAGTGTAAGTTCATATAGACTATAACTTCAAACCTCTAAGCTTAAGGGTAATACAATAAATCACATGAGTTTCAAGGGTATTCTGCGGTTTTAAAGGTTCTGAATTGTTTAAAGGCAAGTGAGCTGACAGTAAGGTACTAAAATATTAATTAAACTAATGAAGTTAATTGACCAATAGTAGGATTGATGATATATTAAGCACCTTTAGCAGCTGGAAATCAGTAACAACATGGGCTTGATGATAAAAAGTTGAAAATGCACATGAGAATAGTAGTGGAACCTGCTTTACAGTAGGATATCCACTGCATTTTTAAAAGTTCAGCAGTTTAAAGTAGAAGAAACCCCATGACTAGACAACCCTAAGTGGAGATGACAGCCTTTAAGGCTTATTTTAAGCCCTGGGCAGCCTGTCTTAAATGGGATCTTCTTCCTTTCCATAAGGATAAAAGGAGAAGGGGTCAGAATGGAAAAGGGGAGGGGGGAGTTGGAGTGAGAATAGAGGGGAGGCTTTAAATTCAGTGTTGCTTGGGTTTTAAAGTAAGGGGTCAGTCTTCAAATTGAGGTTCAAAACTAAACTTCAACTCCAGCACATAATAAAAGAAGAGAAGCATAGTTTGAAATAGGGAATCCTGTCCAGTGTTTGAAGTTTTGAAGCTGTTTGGACTCATCCGAATATTAATAGTTTTCTCCTCTGCAATATGTGTGTTTCTAGGCCATATTTTGATTTCCTGGGCTTTGGTCGTTTGCGGTTGGTTGGTTGTTATTATTTGTTGTTTGATATAATCATGCAATTTGTGAAATGCACGAGTAGTTAGTATATCGATTACTAGACTTCATTTCTAGTTATATTTTGTATGTATAGGGTAGACAGGTACTAACCTCGCTAAAAGCAATATAGCTTTTAATCATTTGAGTTAACTCTGTCAGAATCGGATTCTATTAGGCAGTTTATAGGACAAGGGTCGAATCCCATTAGTAACATCCTCTAGTAGTTAATTCCATTAATCTAGTTTAAATAAGTTAGTTTAAATTCAAACTTGAAGAATGTTTAGCGTGAGTTTAGCGTTTTATTAATCTTATATGCAATTTTCTTTATTAAATTAAAAGCATGTTCGCTCATGGAATAAGGCATGAAACAATTCCCCGCCTCATAAATAATTAATCCGATAAATAATAAGAGGCCGAAGTTGGCCGAGCATGTAATTTAATTAGCATGTATTTTCTTTCTTCCATTTTTAGAGACAAACATAATAGAAAAATGTAGTCGCTGTAGGTTTATCCTTTCAAAATGAGACGAGCCTCGTCAAATAAAAATGCAAATTGTGGGGCCCTCAATAATTGGTCAAAAATAAAATATTTAGAATTCGGGATTGACTGTTTAGTGAATTTCACTACCTGCCCCGAAGATAATTACGCATTAGACTCTTTAGGCGCGATTTTAATTAAAATACCTTCTTAAATTCGGGTGCGCATTTATGTGACCCAAATTCAAATCTCAACGGAGTCGGAATGTATTAACAATTACGGGCGCATTGATTGTGACGTGGTTCGAAATGCATTTTCACGACGTTGCAATTCCATAAAAAATAAATAATAATAAAAGCGGTTTTAATCTAATAAAAGCACACAAGTTATAACATGTATTTAAAATCAGATATTTAGCCATTATAACAATTTAAGCGACCGTGCTAGAACCACGGGATTCGGGGGTGCCTAACACCTTCCCTCGGGTCAACAAAATTCCTTACTTAGAATTTATGGTTCGCAGACTTCATTTGGAAAGTCGAATATTTTCCTCGAATTGGGATTCAAGATAAACCGGTGACTTGGGATACCAAAAGCCAAACCTTTCCCAAGTGGCGACTCTGAATTAAATAAATAATCCCATTTCGAATATTGTTATTTAAATTGGAAAAACTCCCTCGCGCATTTTACCCATCGGGGCGGGCGCGCAAAGAGGAGGTGTGGCAGCTCTGGCGACTCTGCTGGGGAACAAGAACCCAGAACGTTAGTTTAGGGTTCAGAATTTGAGCTTAGAATAATTGTTATATTTGGCTTTATTATCTGATCTTTATTACATGTTTGGGCATAACGTGCTAAATATTGTCTTTTACCGCTTTGATATTATCTGAACTGTATATAAACTGTGCCGAAACCCTTCTCTTCTTACCTCCGGGGAGGAGCTTTCTGGTCAAGAGTATTCTGTTAGTTTCATACCCTGAAATAAGAAAGAGTCCGGACAAGTTACAAAGTCGGACGATCTCGTGGGTCCCCAGTACGTAGCCCCCTCCTCGACTCGAGTTGTCCGCTCGGGTACACAGTCTAGAACATATACCCAGGTTATAAACCTAGTATAAACAAAACCTCATGCCGGATCCCTAGTAGGAACGCTTATTTGCATCATGTTGCATTTGACATAGGGGATTCAACACAGGGGTTGGGTCCGTCTAGGATAGGCAACCTGAAATGAAAAGACCATCCTGCTGCGTCCCGTTTGTTTGACGCATTTATTTGCTTCAGTTCTGCATGCCGACCAGTTTCTAAAAAAAAAAATTAAAAAAAAATAAAATAGTAGTGTAGGGAGATAATTACTTACTTTTGGAAAATAAAACCAATGTCCAAGTAGTGTCAAAACTTCACCGGAATTTTCTAAAAAAAAAAGAAAAAGAAATGAAAACAAAATTTGTCTTTTAGTTTGATTTATTAAAAATATATATATATATAAAAAAAATCCTTTTAATCACTTTCAAAATCCAAAAAAAAGTATTTGTTTTAAAAAAAGGGAAAATTAAAAATTATTGTTTCATTTGTAGTATCTCTTTAAAAGATTTTCGAAATTTCAAAAAAAAAAAGTGAAAAGAAGTTTAAAATTCAAAATATTTCCTTAGTCTTCGTCTCTTTTAAAAAAAATATAAAATATAAAAATCCAAAAAATATTCTCCTCTCCTTTAAAAGATTGTATTCAAAAAAGAGGGTTTAGTTTATTTCCCTATTCCTGTTTGGCCCGAACTATGCCTGTTTGATTCTCACTACGTAGGCAACCCTCATCGGGTCCAACGTCCCCTTTTCAAAATAGCCAAAATGTTAGAATTTTAATTTCGTCATGAATGAGTCGGGTAATGCCGTTTTGTCAAGGATAGCCGAATGTTCCCGAAAGGGACGCCGGAAGGCTGACTTTGCACAAACGGCCATTATTGGTCATTTTTATTTTTTCTGACCAAATTGCCCAACGGCCTTAGGATCCTCGTCCCCGAGGCTCTATGAGGCCGTTTTCCCCATGTTGGTTCATTACTAAAAAGAGTCATAAATAAATCAAGTGATTGTTTTTGTCAAAAATAGTCAAATGTTCCCGAAAGGGACGGCGGAAGGCTGATTTTGCATAAACGGCCACTTTCGGTCATCTTTTAGAGTTTTTGATCGGTTGACCCTCACAGCTTTAAAATCTTCATCCCCGAAGTGCTGAAAGGCCGTATTCGAAAATCAGATCTTCTTTTTAAAAATATAGTCAAAATATTTTTTGAGTCAAATCTTTTTTGCTTAAAGTCACCTTAATAAATGTGCAGGATGAGCACAATGCAAAATGAACACTTTTCGATAATGACTAAAATCCCTGTCAAGTTACGGCTATGGTGGAATGATCTAGGTGCTGAAGTGCAAGATGAGGTCAAGAAATATCTGAAAGGTCTCACGGGTTTATTGGAAATCCAGCCTCGGGGAGATATCATAAGAGCTTTGGTCACCTACTGGGACCCAGCGCACAATGTTTTCCACTTCTCCGATTTTGAACTCACCCCGACTCTGGAGGAAATGGCTGGGTACATCGTAAATGTTGAACTTCCATTAAGGCAAAAATACCTTGTTGCCCCAAGAGATGTCACGGTGCATCGATTTCTAGACTCACTAAAAATACCCAGGACGGTCCATAACCCAGATTTGGCCGCCGGTTTTTGTAATCCATGCTTCATATACGACAGGTATGGTCATGTAGGAGGATTCAATAATCCTATTAACAAGCTATGCAGCAAAGGTAGTCGTCAGAAGTGGGATGAGCACAGACGGGTGGCTTTCATGATAACATTTTTGGGCCTTCTGGTATTTCCAAGGAAGGACGGAAATATTGATCTGAAAATATCTGGGGTCATCAGTACTTTGCTCACTCAGAATGATAGTACTCTCGCGCCTATGGTGGTATCTGATATCTTTCGAGCTCTCACAGCCTGCAAAGCCGGGGGGAATTTCTTCGAAGGGTGTAACTTGCTGCTACAAATATGGATGACTGAACATCTCTGCCATCGTTCCGAGCTTTTGAGCCATGGTTCCTCGAAGAAAACTTGCATAGAAGAGTTTTACACGAGAACCAAAGAGATCAGTCTGCCCAAAGGAGTTATGGCATGGACTTCATTCTTTCAGACTCTCACTGCCAGCCAAATACAGTGGACACTGGGATGGTTGCCTGTTGATGAGGTCATGTATATGCCAGCAGTTAGAACTCACTTTCTACTGATGGGACTTAAGAGCATTCAACCTTACGCGCCCTGCCGAGTCTTGAGACAACTTGGGAGATGCCAGATAGTGCCACACGAGGAAAATCTTAGTGCTCAAACAATTGAGATTAGCCCTGACGGACAATTTCCTGAAGCAAAAATCCCCCATATCTGGAATGAATGTCAATATTTGAAAGTGGATACTTGTGTGCAGGATCGGGCCAAAAGTGAAATGGCGCCAGGTTACCTTACGTGGTACAAAAGAGAACTTGAACACGAAAGGCTAGCTAAAAGACCCCACATCCTGAATTTCGTCGAGTCGTCACAAAAGCAGTGCGATTGGTTAGCAAAAGAAAGAGGCTATCGTGCCGAAATCAGCAAATTGAAGCAACAAGTTGAAGGTCTGAAATATGAGCACAATGTGCAAGTTGCTACTGATCTAGGAGAAAAGAACAGGTTGACTCAGGAAAACGAGATGCTAAGGGCCAAGATCAAACAGATGAGGATAGACGCTGATAACCAGCAAAGGAGTCGGTCGGATGAACGATTGTTAAAAGGTTTAAGGATGGAAATTGGGGAGTGCCGGAGTGAGTCAGAAAATCTTGAAAATACCATAGCAGTACTCGAAGCACACTGGGCAAGAAGGACAGAAAAGCGCAATCGGTACCTGTAACAGTTGAAAAGGGATCACGAGCAAACCATTGCCAATCTGAAAGGAAAGGTGGACAGAGCGTTTGAGCAAACCCGAACCCTTGGAGCCGAAAATAGACATTGCCACAAGCTCTTAGCCCAAATGGAAGTAGAAATTCAGTAGTGGCAAAATCAATGCCTCCAGGATTCTCGGATTATGACAGCCCGTAATGATCAAATCGAGCACCTACTCAAAGAAAAGAGGCAAACCAGGGATAAGATTAAGACCATTTCCCATGCCATCATCAGAAGGTGTCTACGATGTGAAAACATGACCAGCATTACCGTTCTCTCGGCAGTGATGATTTATGTCAAACAAACCATGCATGAGCTGGAACAACTTGAAAGGAACCTCACACCTAAGACTGTGGCGAGGCCGAACGATGCCCCGCAGGCCCCAATTCTCGAAACCTTAATGAATTCATAGGTCGAGTCTGTATTTTCCATCTTAGCATCTTCTGTCTGTCTTTTCGCATCAGGGTGTATTAGTTTGTTGAGTCTGTACTTAGGCTTGTTATTTTCCCCTTTCTCAAAAATGTTAGTTTGTAATAGATTGTTTCAGTAATAAAATGTGTGCTTCTTTTACACTCGTTTGTTTTGAACTATGTAATGATCTGATTCACGCGGCATCGTGATACGTAGGCAATCCTCATCGGATCCGGTCACATTGTTAACTGCAAATAATGAAAATAATAATAATAGGAAATAATAAAATTAAAAAAAATATATATACATGATAAATATAGGGAAGCCTAAAGAGAAGCCGGAATGACGCATGACTTTGTTGCAAACATGTAGAAATTCACTTAACTGTATAGGCATCACGCCCCAACGTGAGATTACTTATCTGTTATTTGTTTCAAACTAACCTTTTGCTTGCTGCTAAGTTCCAGATTTTTAGAAAAGGTGGTTTGGTTTGGTGGAGGTCTGGCCTCACATTCATACTTCACGAGGTCGAAAGGAAGTGTTCAGTTGCCCGTCGTTAAGTCGAGAGGGAGTATTCACACTTACTTCACAAGATCAAAGGGAAGTATAAAGATGTCTTCAGAAATTCCTTTACCGACAATTCCTGTCTCCGAGGAGAGTTCAATCTCAGCCGTCCCGAATCCCGAGTCAGCAACTGCTGAGGAAAACAGAATCCTGAGGCTCCGCATGTTGGAAATGTTGGATTACTGGAATAATGGGAAAGAGCCACTGAGTGTAATCCCTGGGTTCCCTGAGTTGTTCTCCAGGACAAGTGGGACTTCCAACGTCCCCATAAGCTATCCAACTACCCCATTCGGGTACCCGGCCATTTCAACCCAGTCTGTTGGATCACCCTCTGATTCTTATCCCCGGATGTCAACAACAGATGTAGCTACGAACATATTCACTGCACCGCCCTGTCCAATTGTGGCACAACCCGCTACATACAGGCCGAATTTTGACTCGTCCTCATTCACATTTCAAGCACCATCCTTCTCACTGGAACCAACTCGGTTCACCACCAGCACTCATCCTCAACAACCTCAATACGAGTTTACACCTGGGCAAGATCAAAACCCCAAAGCTTCTGAACAAGATGAGATGGAAAGAATGAGGAGCCTCGAGCAGAGTTTGAAAAACATGCAAGGTTTAAGCGGGCAGAAGAGTGTTTCCTATACCGATCTATGCATGTTCCCTCACGTGCACCTACCTGTGGGTTTCAAAACACCAAAGTTTGAAAAGTATGACTGGCACGGTGACCCCATTGCTCATCTCAAGAAGTATTGCAACTAATTGCGGGGAGCCGGCGGCAAAGAAGAATTGTTGATGGCATACTTCGAGGAAAGTCTAGTAGGAATAGCCTCAGAGTGGTATATGGACCAAGATATATCTCGATGGCATATATGGGATGATCTTGCCAGAGATTTTGTGGGGCAATTTCAGTATAATATTGACATCGCATCGGACATAAATTCTCTGTCAAACTTGAAGAAGAAACCCTCGGAAAGTTTCAGAGAATATGCTATTAAATGGCGCGAGAAGGCATCAAGGGTAAAACCTCCCATGGACGAGATAGAAATGGTCACTACTTTCCTCCAGGCTCAAGAATCAGACTATTTCAAGAATATGATGTCAGCCATGGGAAAGCCTTTCGCGGAAGCAATCAAGATCGGGGAGATGGTAGAGAATGGTTTGAAAACGAGTAGAATCTTAAGTGAGGCAGCCATAAGGGCAACCTCCCAAGCCGTCCAAAGCGGGTCCGGAGGAATGGCAAGAGGAAAGAAAAAGGAAGAAACGTCCATGGCAGCATCAGAAGCGAGGGAATATCGTAATCCTAGGCCCCGTTTTCCAGAAAGAACCCCACAACATTACTACCCCCACCAAAATGTGACGTATGCTCCTCAACCCTACATGGTCATGAATACCCAGCCCTATGTCCATCCACCACAGCAAGCCAATCGAGGCCAAGCTCCACCTCCTAGAAATCAGCCTCCTTACCGGAACCACTATAATCCACAACCACCTCAAAATAACTTCCGCCCTCAGGAACCACCTAGAAGATGGACTTTTACACCCATCGACGAACCATATTCTACCTTATTCCCAAAGCTAGTCCAGATGGGTTTCCTGCAACCAGTCCCTCAGACAAGGCACAATCCGGCATCACCTGCTTACAAAGTCGGTGTTAGGTTTGCTTATCATTCAGGAGCAGAAGGGCACGATACAAATGATTGTTGGACTTTGAGAAGGGTGGTTGAGAACTTAATAGAGCAGGGGAAGATAATACTGAGGGACGAGGAGGTCCCAAATGTGACTAACAATTCGTTGCCCGCTCACAATAACGGACCGATGATTGGAATGATTTGTGAGGACAAAGAGTTTGATCCTACCTTAAAAGGCATAATCGCCATCGTCGATGCAGGGAAAAAGCATAAAACCACCCCGAAGCTAGAGAAAGGGGAAAAGAAGACTAGTACTGTCAAGGTTGAGCCCGAAGAGAAGGTCGAGACAAAGACAGTAACGATGGGGCCTATAAGGAATGAAGTTCTTTACGTTCCACGAGGTCGAGCAGAGAAGCCACAGAGATTCGAAGTCAAAAGGGCAAAACCAATGTACGTACCGAAAGGGGCCTATGTGGTCCGGGGGACGATTCAACCACCTCGGCTGAATGAGCCAGTGGTTATCGGACGCGTACCACAGAAGCCAATGACAGACCCGTCCGCAGTACCGTGGAACTATCAAAGAACATTGGTTACGTACAAAGGCAGAGAAGTCACGGGGGAACTTCCGGAGAATACTTTCATTGGAAGATATTCAAACACTCAAGAGTTAAACAACGCCACACGGAAATGCCTCCCACCCAAGAAGCCTGCAAGTGTTGAAGAAGCAGAAGTTTTCTTCCAAAAGATGAAAATGCCCGACTACGATGTGGTGGATCAGTTATGCAAGTGCCCCGAGCAAGTGTCTATGCTATCTCTGCTGATGAGGTCGGCCGAACACCAGAAGATCTTGCTCAAAACCCTGAACGAAGTGTACATACCGGCTGAGACTTTCGTTGAACAACTGGAACGAATGACGGAAAGGTTCTTCGCAGTTAATCAGGTTTCTTTCAGCAAGAACGACTTACCTCCAGAGGGAGCGGCTCACAGCAAAGCTTTACATCTGACAGTTAAGTGCGAAGACTACTACGTCAAGCAGGTAATGTTGGATGGAGGTTTAGGTGTTGACATTTGTCCGCTCTCCACGCTGCAGAGAATGGAAATTGGGACTGCAAGAATTCGCGTCAATAATGTCTGCGTAAGGGCTTTTGATGGCGTCAAGAGGGACACCCTCGGGGAAATAGACTTGGTGTTGACTATAGGACCGGTGGAGTTCGAAATAACTTTCCAGGTGCTTGATATGGATATGTCTTACAATTTTCTCCTTGGCAGACCTTGGATTCATGCGGCAGGGGCTGTACCTTCCACTCTTCACCAAATGGTGAAGTTTGAATACGAAGATCGGGAAATTGTGGTCCATGGAGAAGATGAACAGTCTATTTATCGGGACCCATCCATCCCATATCTTGAAGCAAAGGAAGGGAGTGAGCACACGGTTTATCAGGCTTTCGAAGTTGTGTTAGCGGAGAAGTATGAAGAAGGAAGACCTTTCCCCCAACCTTTCCTGTCCAACGCCTCAATCATAGTGGCTAAAGAAATGATCCGACATGGATTCAGGCAAGGGAAAGGGCTTGGACGAACGCTGCAAGGAATAACGGAACCCATCACCTTGCCTTCCACTAAGAAACCTTTTGGGATAGGTTTTCAACCAACTCCAAAAGATGAAGAGTGGGCAAGGAAGAGGAAAAATGAGGGTTGGAAGCTGCCTCGACCATTGCCAAATTTATACGAGACTTTCGTCGGACCGAAATACATCGAAGAAGAAGACGACGAGGTTTTCACGGCCGAAGAGATCGAGGAAATATGTAGGGCAATGAGAGGAATGCTCTACGAAGCTCACATGGTTCAACCGGGAGAAGGCACAAGCACCGTTGAGATGCTATATACATAGTCGTAAAGACTAGGTGTTGTCACGATGGTTCACGGAGGGCGAACCGGGGTTGTGACAAGTTAGTATCAAAGCTCTAGGTTCATAGGAGTCACGAATCACAAGCCGGTTTATTAGAGTCTCGCGGATCGGTACGAAGACGTCTGTACTTATCTAGGAGAGGCTATGCAGCTATTAGGAAAATTCCACTTCATTTGATTTCCTTGTCATGCGAGATTTGATGTCACAATTCCAAACTTCTGTCTTCTATTCTCTCATAGATGGTGAGGACACGTGCTACCCGAGATGATCAGGCACCCGCGCCCCCTACTGCAGCCGTTAGCCTGCAGATTGGGGACCGCAGGTGCGACATCGCAGATGCATAGAGGAGGTCGCAGAAGCGGTCTTTGGTCAGCCAGAGCTTGGCCGCAGGTGCAAGGTTTTATCCGCATATGCGGAAGTTGGACCTTAAGTGAAAAAATGCTGGTGCAATTATTTTGACCGCAGAAACGGTCCGCAGATGCGAAAAGAGAGTCGCAGGTGCAAGATGCACCATCGTGACGGCACCTTGTCTCTACAACTAGGTAAGCCTAACAATGTAGAAAATAAACCAATTTGCGGAAGAAATATTAAAATCCGAAATAGTAAAATAAAACAGTGTTTAAAAGTGCCGCTCGACAATACACAATATCAACTCTCGAAAACTAAATACTTTTCCCAAAACCCGAAATCTCATGATCACAAGACTTTGAAGGTCTACAAGTATCTAACTCTAGAATATCTAATAAAGGAAAGAAAATACAGAAGGGCTAATACATAAAAGTGAGAGTAGAAAGGACTCTTAAATCTACACTGCCTACCCTATAAATCTTCATACGGTGCCATCTGAATGTTAGACTGATAGTTGTTGTTGTAAGTAACTTCGCCAGTAGCAAGAACTGATCCCAAGACTCCAAAATCAATCACATGAGTCATGAATCCGAAGCCGGTTTATTAGAGTCTCGCGGATCGGTACGGAAACGTCTGTACTTATCTACGGGAGGCTATGTAACCGTTAGAAAAATTTCACTTCATTTGATTTCCCTGTCGTGTGAGATATTTGATATCACAATCCTAAACCTCTGTCTTCCATTCTCTCACAGATGGTGAGGACACGTGCTACCAGAGATGATCAGACACCCGCGCCATATGCGAGGGCCGTCAAAGGTCGGGATTGGGGTAGAGGCCGAGGACACGCACGCGGTGCAGCCAGAGCACCCACGCGAGTTGCCACCGTGGAGCCACCAGCAGTTCCACCCAAAGCCCATGTACCATCATTTTGAGACATACCTAAGTGTGATACAAAGAGATCCTCGAGATATCAAGAGATTTCAAGCATATATTGAGGATACCAAGAGATCCCTGGTATATATTAAGGGTACTAGGAGATCCTCAGGATACTGAGAGATCCCCTGTTATTATCTTTGTGAAGAGTGGTATTCCATTTGTGATTATTTTGCTTCTGTTTCAGTTGTAGTTATCCTTATTATCCTGTATTAGTTCCTATTGTTATCTTTCAACTGTACTGCTTATCTTATACTATTGCACCTTATATTTCATTTAATCTAAGTAGGGCCCTAACCTTCCTCGTCACTACCCGACCGAGGTTAGGCTTGGCACTTACTGAGTACCACTGTAGTGTACTCATGCCCTTTCTGTACATATTTTTTTTCATGTGTAGCTCCAGGTACCTCCTCTCAGACTTATCACGCTTGAGACGAGGCGCTTGTAGAGACTCCGAGGTATATCTGCCGCATCCGCAGACCGAAAAGTCCCTTTCTACTCTCCCTTTTAAGTATTAGCCCTTCTGTATTTTCTTTCCTTTGTTAGATATTCCGGAGTTAGATGCTTGTAGACCTGGGCAGAAAGTATAAAAGGCCATCTTCGTGATTTTCAGCTTATTTCCTCAATTTTTGAGACAGGTTTGGAGATTTTTGAGAGTATTTGGAGAGGGATTCAAGGGGTAACGCTTGGAGGTAAGATTTTTTAACTCAATACTCGATTCTATAGTGATTTCTAACTGATTAGACAAGGAATTTATGGGATTTAAGGGTTAAAATTTGAGAATTAGTGCTTGTAATTGGAGATTTTTCATTGGGAACTTGAGGGTCCATTTGAGGTCCAATTTTAATTTTCTTGGTATGTATAGACTTGTAGAAGGATGAGGATTCTAGTGATGTAATTTTTATCAAATTTCGAGACATGGGCCCGGGGGTCGGGTTTGGCCTATTTCGGGATTTTGACAACATGTGGAGGATCTAGGCAAGCGTTTCAAATCAATAGAGTCCAGGTATATCCCGCGGTGTCACAATGAACTAGCGGATGCACTTGCCACCTTAGCTTCAATGTTACCCTACCCAGGCAACGCCCGCGTCGATCCTTTGGAAATCCAAATCAAGGAAAGGCACGGTTACTGTAATGTAATCGAGGCAGGATCGTGTACACAACCATGGTACCATGATATCAAGAGGTTCTTGAAGACACAAGAATACCCCGAACATGCTACTGGAGATCAAAAGAGGACTATTAGGTAGCATACAGGTGGTTTCTTTTTGAGCGGCGAGGTATTGTATAAAAGGACCCCGGACCTTAATTTATTAAGATGTGTTGACGCCGAGGAGGCAGGAAGAATCATGCATGAAGTACACGTAGGAGTATGCGGGCCCCACATGAACGGGTATGTTTTGGCAAAGAAAATCCTTCGAGCGGGTTATTACTGGATGACCATGGAAAAGGTGTTTTAGTTTCATTCGAAAGTGTCATCAGTGTCAGGTGCACGACGATCTGATTCATGCACCTCCCACAGAACTGCACCCCATGTCTGCACCTTGGCCATTTGTTGCTTGGGGCATGGACGCCATTGGTCCGATTGAGCCGAAAGCTTCAAATGGGCACAGGTTCATATTAGTCGCTATCGACTACTTCACAAAATGGGTAGAAGCTGTCACTCTTAAATCAGTCACTAAGAAGGTTGTGGTGGATTTTGTACATTCAAATCTTATCTGTCGTTTCGGTATTCCTGCAACTATCATTACAGATAACGCGGCAAACCTGAATAGTCACTTGATGGGGGATGTATGCGAACAGATCAAAATAACGCATAGGAACTCCACTCCTTATCGGTCCAAGGCCAATGGCTTTGTTGAAGCAGCAAACAAGAACATCAAGAAGATTTTGAGGAAGACGATGCAGAGTTCCCAACAATGGCATGAACAATTACCCTTTGCATTGCTGGGATATCGCAATACAGTACGCACGTCAGTAGGGGCAACCCCTTACTTGTTGGTTTATGGGACCGAGGCTGTGATACCAGTAGAGGTGGAAATTCCTTCGCTCCGAACCATTGTCGAAGCAGAAATTGAAGATAGCGAGTGGGTTAAGACTCGATTGGAGCAGTTGACTTTGATTGACAAGAAACAAATGGCCGCGGTTGTCACGGAAAGTTGTACCAACATAGAATGGCCCGTGCTTACAACAAGAAAGTACCAGCCAGGAATTTTGAAGTAGGGCAGCTGGTATTAAGGAACATTCTGCCACATCACCAGGAAGCGAAAGGAAACTTTGCTCCTAATTAGAAAGGCCCATACATCATCAGGAAGATATTGCCAAGAGGAGCATTGTATCTGGGTGTTGTTGAAGGAAATTATCGTGAAACAACAGTGAATGCGGATGCCGTGTCGCGGGCTAGAGTTTGGATCAGTTTGAGGTAAGTAATGATTGTAAATGTTGTCCTGAGGGTATGAAACCCCAGATTTCACATTGTGGTGCTACTTTAAGGTGACGCGCAAGCTAGATGATGAGCGTGGGGGCATGCACCGTTGGGGATTATGACTTGGTCCGCCCCGTACGATTATTAAGTCGCGTATTTGATTGAAAACTATTTGATACTATTGAGTTTCGAAAAATATTACTATGTTTTGGGTTGAATGCCATATTTGGGCCTCGTGCCAACTATTTGGACTTTTAGGAGCTTTTTACTACTATCCCTTACTGTTTTGATTTTATATCTATACTAAGTCATGCTGTGTTTTACTAATTTCACAACTCAGCCGTATTTACTCTATTTCGATACTTTAAATGATATTTTGGGCTGAGCATTCTATTTTACTGTTGCCCGAGTGGCTTGGGAGGTTTCTTACTGAGTGAGACCGAGGGACTGTGTTGTGATGATATCATGGGATTAGGATATGCGTCGCACCATATTGTACTTATTTATGATATGAGAGGCCAAGAGCCTGATTTATTATTCAACGAGATGGCTTATGATAGCGCTTGGACTGTAGGAGCCCCTCCGGAGTCTGAACAACCCTAGTGAGCATGGGTACCTAGTGTGAGTGATGTGATGTATCCCAAGGGGCTGTTGTTGATTCATATAATTGCCCAATGGGCTGATTGCGAGTGATTGTGAGGTAGCCCGAGGGGCAGTTTATGGTATATGTTTTGCCCGATGGGCTGTTTACGTTTCTATAACTTTTACTCATTATTTTCACCATTTGTTTGAAACTATGGAAATATGATATTAAAAGAAAAAGGTTTTATTGAAACTGAGTTTTTTTTACGAGTTAATTGATTTCTGTATTGTTTTGGGCATATACTGTTTTGCTGTAGTGTTATGACGTGGAATTACCTTTTTTCTTATTGCTCAACTGCTTTTACTTTTATTACTTACTAGGTTTGCGTACTCACATTACTCCCTACACCTTGTGTGCAGATCTAAGAGTCTCAGGACGCGATAGTGAGTGCTGATCAGTATTCCAGTCGGTCTCCGGAGTTGGCTAGGTAGCCGTTTGGCGTTCGCAGTCCTACACTTCTCCTTCTTACCTTGCTCAGACTGTCTTAGTTTTTATTTCTGGACTATGTTAGCCTTTTTTGTACTTAGATGGATTTATAGTTGCTTATGATTGGTGACACCCCGATGTCGGGCTTATGTATTTATTCTGCACTGGTTATTTAGACTTGTATTATGAGAATTTCTTGGTAATTAATATCTTCAAAATGATTTTTATAGAATAATGGTTTGATTTGGGAATTGTGTCGGCTGGCCTAGTTTCACGATAGGTGCAATCACGACCGGGTCAGTTTTAGGGTCGTGACACTTGACTTTTCGAGATGCTTGGTGTCAGGTTTATAGAGTTTTGGAGTAAAATGAGACACATAGTCCCTAAGTTTGAAATTTAAGGTGTGAGAGTTCATCGTAGGTTAACTTGTGTGAAGACGACTCCGGAATGGAGTTTTGTCAGTTCCAATAGCTCTGTATGGAGATTTTAGTATTAGGGGTGTTTTCAGATGTTAATTTGGAGGTCTGTAGGTCATTTCGGCATTAATTGGCGAAAGTTAGAAATTGGTAGAATTTTGGGAAGCTTGACCAGGAGTGGACATTTTGATATCGGGGTCAGACTTCAATTCTGGAAGTTGGAGTAGTTCCATAATGTCAAATGTGACTTGTGTGCAAAATCTGAGGTCAATCGGACTTGATTTGATAGATTTCAGCATCGGATGTGGAACTTAGAAGTTTATAAGTTCATTAAGCTAGAATTGGGGTGCGATTCGTGGTATTAGCATTGTTTGATGTGATTTGAAGGCTAAACTAGGTTCCTGTAATATTTTAGGACTTGTTGGTATTATTGTTTGAGGTCACGAGGGCCTCAGGGGTGATTCGAACCATGTTCGGCGCATTTTGGAAAATTTGAGTGGTAAAAAATCTGGTGCTTCTGGTTTCCTTCTACGCGTTCGTGAAGGTATTCCTGCGTTCGCGTAGAGGAGTCTAAGTCCTACTAGAATTACCTTTCGCATTTATGAAGGAGGTAACGCGTTCGTGAAGGGGCAGAACCTTGGTGTTATGAGATCGCGGAGATGGGTCACGCATTCGCGAAGAAGATAAGCGACTGGGTGGACTTCACGAGTTGCCCCACGCATCCACGTGTGAGGCTCCACGTTCGCGAAGGCCTGGGATCATTGTTCATCACGTTCGTGAATGGACTCTTCATTTGCGTGAGAGGGAATTTGGGCCTGAAGCTTTTTGTGCTTCGTGAACGCAAGGCATTTTCCGCATTCACAAAGAAGGAATAACCGGGCAACAAATTAAAATTTCAAAATCGAGGGTTTGAGTTCATTTTCATTTTGGGACTTTAAGAGCTCGGATTGAGGCGAGATTTTAGAGAATTTTCAGAAAAAATATTTGGGTAAGGATTCTTGACTCGTTTTTGATTAATTTCACTAATCTATTTTTAATTTCTTCATTTAATTAAGGATTTGGGTTGAGAAATTAGGGGAAAAGGGTGTAAAGTTCTTAGACCGAATTTTTGAGATTTGAAAGGGCAAATGAGGTCAGATTTGAATAATTCTTATATGGTTGGACTCGATATCGAATGAATGTTCGGATTTTATAATTTTGGTCGGGTTTTTGAAATGCAGGTTCAAGTAGACTTTTTGGGGCAATTTTCCAATTCTTTGTTAAAGTCATAATTTCATTATTTAGATTAGTTTCGTATAGTTATATTTATAGTATGCAATTGTTTTTGGTTAGATTTGAGTCGTTCAGAGTCGAAAAATCGAGGGAAATGTGTTCTAATTGATTGATTGAGTGTGGTTTGAGGTAACTGACTTGTCTAACCGTGTGTGGGGGAAATTCCCCATAAGATTTGGCACTATTATGGTAAATTTCTATATGTGAAGGCCGTGTACATAGGGTGACGTGTGCGTACACGGGATAAGTATTGGAAATCCGGTTTTTGCTAAGTAGTTTTCTTTTATGCCTTAACTGAGTTATTTTAGCATGTGTAGTCATCATATTTAGCCTATTTCACATGTCTACTTGTCTTATCTCTTATTTGAAACTTGTGCTACATGCACAATTTATTTACCTGCTTTCTTGATTCCATATTCATTATTTAACTGTGTAACTCTTTACTTGAAATTGCTATACTTGAAGTATCATTGTTCAGTTGTTATGTTTAGTTTCTGTGATTGTTGTTTCGTTGTGGAACGAGGTTTTTGCCATGCGAGTTGTTATTGTCGCACGAAGTTTCTACCATGCAGGTCATTATTCTGGCATGAAGTTTCTTCTGTGCAAATTGTTATTGTGGCACGAGGTTTCTGCCGTGCTGGTTGTTGTTGTGGTAGGAGGTTTCTGTCGTGCGGATTGCTATTGTGGTACTAGGTTTCTGCCGTGCGAATTGTTATCGTGGCATGAGGATTCTATCGTGCAGTTGTTATTATAAGGAAAGATTGTGACATATTTACTTTTGGGACTACGAGGCAGTACCTCAGGAGTGCCACTACTAATTTCCTCTATTTGTTGTATTGTTTGTTGTTGTTATTTTTCTTAACTTGCAAGATTCTTTCTTCTTTACGTGTTGTATTTGTCTTCCTTGATTTCTGTGTTATTACTTTCCGTACAATCTTCATGTTTAATTTCCCTGCCATTTTATTATATTATTATAATCGTTATTTCTTATATTTCAATAGGCCTTGACCTAACCTTGTCACTACTCTACCGAGGTTAGGCTTGGCACTTACTGGGTACCGTTGTGGTGTACTCATACTATGTTTCGGTACATGTTTTGTGCAGATCCAGGTACATCTTTTCAACCTCGGTATTAGTGTGTTGTGTTGCATTTTTGAAGACTTCAAGTTACACCTGCCCGCGTTCGCAGACCTCGGAGTTCCTTCTATCCTGTTCTTTTCTTATTTATTTATATCTTTAAAGATAGTGATGCATAGGAGCATTTCACACTGTATCTAGAGATTGTGACTTGTATTTGACCGGGTTTTGGGATTTGTACATGTTGAGCGGTAGTTTTCATTTATATAGTTGTTGAAGTTTGATATTAAGTTATTATTTCAATTATTCTGCATATTTGTTAGGCTTACCTAGTCTTAAAGACTAGGTGTCACCACGACATCTTACGGAGGGAAATTTGGGTCATGATAAGTTGGTATCAGAGCTCTAGGTTCATAGGTGTTATGAGTCACAAGCAGGTTTTGTAGAGTCTTGTGGATCGGTACGGAGATGTCTGTGCTTATATTTGGGAGGCTATAGAACTGTTAGGAAAAGCTTTACTTCTTTGATTCCTTGTCGTGCAAAATTTTTGACTTCAGGATTCCAAACTTCTATCTTTCTATCATCGCACAGATGGTGAGGACATGTACAACCGGATCAGATGACCCGACACTTGAGCCCGTTGCTAGATCGGCGAGATGTTGGTGCCGGGGTAGAGACCGAGGACATCCACGTGGTGCAGCTAGAGCACCCATACGAGCTGCTACAGAGGAGCCACCAGTAGCTTCAGTGGGAGCGCACGCACCTAAGACGTTTGTTACTGCACCAGCTCTCAAGGAGTCCTTAGCCCCGTTTCTCAGCATGTTTAGTACTTTCTCTTAGGCAGGGTTGATACCACTTACTCCTACCACATCTTAGACTAGGGGAGAAGAATAGACTCCCGTTGCCCGCACCCAGATTAGTAGATCTAGGTCAATCAGGTTCTAGAGGTCATACTAGTACGATACGTAACCCTAGTCCAGCCCGAGGTTAGGGCAGCAGTTTCTGAGTAGGAGGAGCTCAAGCTCGAGAGGTGCAAGAAGTACCACCCTCCTACTTTCAGTGGCTTGGCGTCAGAGGATGCCAAGGGTTTTCTTGAGAAGTGTCATTGTATCCTCTGTACTATGGCTATTGCAGAGTCTAGTGGGTTGCTTCCATTACGTTCCATCTTAGGGGAGTAGCTTATCAATGGTGGTGAGCATATGAGTTGGGTAGTCCGGCCGAGGCAGCTTCACTCACTTGGACTCAGTTCTCAGACATGTTCTTAAGGGAGTACGTTACCCAAAGTATCAGAGATGCATGGCACGTAGAGTTTGAGAAGTTGCACCAGGGTTCTATAACTGTGTTGGAGTATGCAGTTCGGTTTAGTGATTTGGATAGGCAAGCACCGGCCTTGGTTGCTACTGTTAGAGAGCAAGTCTGTCAATTTATCGAGGGGCTCAACACCAGTATCAAATTTAGCATGTCCTGAGAGTTGGAGATGGACATTGCATACCAGTAGGTTGTGGGGATTTCTAGGAGACTGGAGGGTATGCTGACTCGAAAGAGAGGCCAAGCGGTCTCGAGAGTTTGGCACATATAGTGATACTCGTGCCCCAACTGTAGCTTTTCATGGTGAGGGCTATGAGAGTCACCCTGTTCATTAAACACTTCCAGTTGCTAGTGGTATTTCGGTCATTCCTAGGCCTTAAGCTCCCTATTATGCACTGCATTATGTAGTGCACCTCCTGCACGGGGTGCATTCAGTGGCCAGTCCAGCCGATCAGGACCGAGCCAGCCACAATAGCCACATCTTTTGATAGCTTGTTTTGAGTGTGGTGACACTTACCATATCGTGAGGGATTGCCCCAGACTTATTGGGGGTACACCTCTACCGACTACTCAGGCTCCGCGTGCTCCACCGGGTCCTCAGGCTATGGTTATAGGACCATCTACCACTCTACCTGCACATCCAGCTCAAGGTGGAGGTCGGACAAGTAGAAGTCACTCTAGAGGGGGAGGCTAGGACAAATACTATGTTTTTCCTGCTCGGACGATGGTAGTTGCATCTGACTCTGTCATTATAGGTATTGTTCCAGTCTGTCATAGAGATGCATCAGTCTTATTTGATCCAGGATCTACTTATTCATATGTGTCATCTTACTTTGCTCCGTATTAGGGTGTATCCCATGATTCCTTGAGTTCTCCTATCTATGTGTCTACACTTATGGGGGATTCTATTATTGTTGACCGTATGTATCGGTCGTGTTTGGGTGTTTTTAGTGATTTTGAGACTAGAGCTGATCTATTATTGCTTAGTATGGTAGACTTTGATATTATTTTGGGCATGGACTGGTTGTCACCCTATTATGTTATTCTTGATTGTCACACCAAGACCGTAACCTTGGCTATGCTAGGATTACCATGGTTAGAGTGGAGAGGTACTTTAGATTACAATCCTAGCATAGTTATTTCATTTCTAAAGGCTCGCCGGATGATTGGGAAGGGTTGTGATCCGTATCTAGAATATATGAGAGATGTCAGTGTTGATACTCCTACCGTCGAGTCAATTTATGTAGTGAGGGATTATCTAGATATATTTCTAGTAGATAATTCGTTCATGCCGCCTGACAAGGATATCAACTTTGGTATTGATTTGTTATCGGGCACTCAGCCTATCTCTATTCCTACATATCATATGGCCCCATCAGAGTTAAAGGAGTTAAAGGAGCAGATGCAGGAGTTGCTTGATAAGAGCTTTATTCAGCCCAGTGTGTCACCTTGGGGTGCTCCAGTCTTGTTTATGAAGAAGAATGATGGTTTTATGCGCATGTGTATTGATTATCGCCAGTTGAACAAGGTTACAGTGAAGAACAGGTATCCATTGCCTCGTATTGATGACCTATTTGATCAGTTACAGGGTGCCAGAGTGTTTTCCAAGATTGACTTGCGTTCAGGCTATCATCAGTTGAATATTCGGGAGCCAGATATCCCGACTGCCTTTAGGACTTGGTATGGTCCCTACGAGTTCCTTATGATGTCATTTAGGCTGACCAATGCCATAGCAACATTCATACACTTGATGAATAGTGTATTCCAGCCCAATCTTGACTCTTTCATCATTATGTTTATGATGACATTCTGGTGTACTCCCGGAGTCAGGAAGATCATGAGAAACACTTGAGGATTGTACTTTAGACCTTGAGAGAAAAGATGTGATATGCAAAATTTTCAAAGTGTGAATTCTGGCTAGATTCAGTGGCATATTTGGGTCATGTAGTATCAAGTGAGGGGATCAAGGTAGACCCAAAGAAGATTGAAGTAGTGCAGAGTTTTACCAGACCGTCCTCAGCTACAAAGATCCAGAGTTTTCTTGGTTTGGCGGGGTATTAACGTCGATTTGTAAAGGGTTTCTAAATCTATTGTAGAACCTATGACCGGGCTGACCCAGAAGGGTGCTCCATTCCAGTGGACAGAGGACTGTGAGGAGAGCTTTCAAAAGCTCAAAACTGCTTTGACTACAGCCCCAATATTGGTATTGCCTGCAGGTTCGAGGTCTTACACTATGTATTGTGATGCGTCACGTATTGGCCCGGTGTGATGTTCATGCAGGACGGTAGGGTGATTGCCTACGCGTCTAGACAACTGAAGGTGCATGGGAAGAAGTATCTTGTCCACGACCTTGAGTTAGCATCTATTGTTCATGCCTTGAAGATTTGGTGGCACTATTTCTATGGTGTCCCTTTTGAGATCTACACCGATCACCAAAGTCTATAGCATCTGTTCAAATAGAAGGATCTTAATCTGTGTCAGTGGAGGTGGTTAGAGTTGCTTAAGGACTATTATATCACCATTCTATATCATCTCGGGAAGGCTAATATAGTGGACGATTCCTTAAGTCGTAGGGCGGAGAGTTTGGGCAGTTTTGCATATCTACTAGCAGCAGAGAGGCCACTAGCCTTAGATGTTCAGGCCTTGGCCAACAAGTTTGTTAGATTGGATGTTTCTAAGCCGAGTCGAGTTTTAGTTTATGTGGTTTATCAGTCTTCTCTTTATGATTGTATCAGGGAGCATCAGTATGATGACCCCCATATGTTTGTCCTTAAGGACACATTTCAGCACGGTGATGCCAAGGAGGTCACTATTGGGGATGAAGGTGCATTGAGGATGCAATGCAGGCTATGTGTGCCTAATGTAGATGGGTTGGGTGAGTTTATTCTCTAGGAGGCTCAAAGTTTACGATACTCCATTAATCCAGGTGTCGATAAGATGTATCAGGACTTGAGGCAGCATTATTGGTGAAGGAGGATGAAGAAAGAGATAGTGGAGTATGTAGCTTGGTGCCTAAATTGTCAGCAGGTGAAGTATGAGCATCAGCACCCAGGTGGATTGCTTTAGAAGGTAGAGATTCCAAAGTGGAAATGAGAGCGGATCACTATGAATTTTGTTGTTGGGCTCCCATGGACTCAGAGGAAGTTCGATGTAGTTTGGGTGATTGTGGATAGGTTGACCAAGTTAGCTTATTTCATTCCAGTGGTGACTACTTATTAGGCTCAGCAGCTGGCTCGAGTTTATATTCGCGAGATTGTCAGGCTTCATGGCATGCCACTATCTATCATCTCTTACCAGGGTACGCAGTTTGCATTGCGGTTCTAGAGAGTCCTACGACATGAGTTAGTTACTCGGGTTGAGTTGAGCACAACATTTCACCCTCAGATAGACAGACAGTCTGAGCGCACTATTCAGATATTGAAGTATATGCTCCGTACATGTGTGATGGAGTTTGGGGATTCTTGGGATCAGTTCTTGCCACTTGCGAAGTTTGCCTACAACAACAACTACTAGTAAAGCATTTAGATGGCCTCGTATGAGGCTTTGTACGGTAGATGTTATCGGTCTCCAGTGGATTGGTTTGATCCGGGCGAGGCTAGGCTATTGGGTACAGACTTGGTTCAGTATGCTTTGGAAAAAGTTAAATTGATTCAGGATTGACTTGGTATAGCCCAATGCAGACAAAAGAGTTATTAGAATCGTAAGGTTCACGACGTTGCATTCATGGTTGGGGAGTGGGTCTTGCTCCGGGTTTCGCCCATGAAGGGTGTTATGAGGTTCAAGAAGAAGGGAAAGTTGAGCCCAATGTTTATGGCCCACTTGAGGTGTTCCGGCGAGTTGGGGAAGTTGCTTATGAGCTTGCCTTGCCTCCCAATCTATCAGGAGTTCATCTATTATTCCATGTTTATATGCTCCGAAAATATCAAAGGCGATCCATCACATGTGTTAGATTTCAGTTCAGTCCATTTAGACAAGGATTTGTATTATGTTGAGGAGACGGTGGCCATTTTGGACATTCAGGTTCGAAAGTTGAGGTCAAAGAACATTGCTTCAGTGAAGGTTCAGTGGAAGGGCCAGCCAGTCAAGGAGGCAACTTTGGGAGACCGAGTATGATATGTGTAACGTTATCCGCATCTCTTCACCACTTCAGGTATGTCTCTATACCCATTCGAGGCGAGGGCAAACGATTATTTTAAGAGGAGGAGGATGTAACGACTTGGCTAATCGTTTTGAGAGTATTATCCTCGATCTCCTATTTATTGCTCCCTTGGTTTCATTTTGTTGTTACTTGACTTTCTGGGGTTCTTGGTGTCGAGTTCAAAAGAGTTTCGGAGTGAAATGGGACACATAGCCCCTAAGTTTGAAGTTTAAGTTGTAAGAGCTGACCGTAGGTTGACTTGCATGAAGATAACTCTAGAATGGAGTTTCGGCAGTTCCAATAGCTCCATATGGTGATTTTGGTCTTAGGAGCATGTCCGGTTGTTGATTTGGAGGTCTGTATGTCATTTCAGTGTTAATTGGCGAAAGTTGGAAATTGGTGAAATTTTAGGAAGTTTGACTGGGAGTGGACTTTTTAATATCTGGGTCGGATTCCGATTCTGGAAGTTAGAGTAAGTCCGTAATGTTTAATGTGACTTGTGTGCAAAATTTGAAGTCAATCGGACTTTATTAGATAGGTTTCGGCATCGGATGTGAAGGTTAGAAGTTTATAAGTTTATTAAGCTTGAATTGAGGTGTGCTTCATGGTTTTGGCGTTGTTTGATGAGATTTGAAGGCTCGACTAGGTTCGTATGATATTTTAGTACTTGTTGGTATTATTGGTTGAGGTCCTGGGGGCTCGGGCGTGATTCGGACCATGTTTGGCGCATTTCATGACATTTTGACTGCTGAAATCTGGTGCTTCTATTTTCCTTCTACGTGTTCGCAAAGGTGTTGCGTTCGTGTAGAGGAGTCTGAGTCTTGCTGGAAACTTATTGTTCGCATTAGCGAAGTAGGTCCCGCATTCGTGAAGGGGAAGAACCTTGGTGTTATGCGATCGTGTAATGGGTCACGCCTTCGCAAAGAAGAGAAATGGTTGGGTGGACTTCATGTGTTGGCCTACGCGTTCGCGTATGAGGCTCCTCGTTCGCAGAGGCTTGGGATTAGTGGCCAACGCGTTCCCGAGTGGACCCTCGCGTTTGCGTAAGAGGGAATTTAGACCTGAACCATTTTGTACTTTGCGAACATGCCTTAATTTCCGCATTCGCAAAGAAGGAATAACTGGGCAGCAAATTAAAATTTCAAAATCGAGGGTTTGAGTTCATTTTCACTTTGGCACATTGAGAGCTCAGATTGAGGCAAGATTTTGGGGGATTTTCAGGGAAAATATTTGGGTAAAGA
The DNA here is from genome assembly GCF_000715075.1 of Nicotiana tabacum. NCBI lineage: Eukaryota > Viridiplantae > Streptophyta > Magnoliopsida > Solanales > Solanaceae > Nicotiana > Nicotiana tabacum. The sequence goes on from NC_134082.1 coordinate 19,405,110, forward strand.
TTCTTGATTCGTTCTTGATTAATTTCCACTAATCTATCATTAATTTCTTCATTAAATTAAGGATTTGGGTTGAAAAATTGGGGGAAAAGGTGTAAAGTTCTTAGACCGAATTTTGGTGGTTTGAAAGGGCAAATGAGGTCGGATTTAGATAATTCTTATATGGTTGGACTCGATATTGAATGAGAGTTCGGATTTTATAATTTTGATCGGGTTCCGAGACGTAGGCCCCGATTGACTTTTTGGGGAGATCTTCTAATTCTTTGTCAAAGTCATAATTTCAATATAGATTAGTTTCCTATAGTTATATTTATAGTATGTAATTATTTTTGGTTAGATTTGAGTCGTTTGGAGTCGGAAAATCGAGGAAAAGGCCTTCTTATTGATTGATTGAGCGTGGTTTGAGGCAAGTGTCTTGTCTAACCTTGTGTGGGGAATATTCCCCTTAGGATTTGGTACTGTTATGGTAAATTTCTATATGTGAAGGTCGTATACGTAAGGTGACGAGTGTGTACATGGGCTAAGTGTTGGAAAACTGATTTTTGCTAAGTAGTTTTCTTTTATGCCTTAAGTGAATTACTTTAGCACGTGTAGTCATCATGTTTAGCCTATTTCACATGTCTACTTGTCTTATCTCTTATTTGCAATTTGTGCTACATGCTTAGTTGATTTACCTGCTTTCTTTATTCAATATCCATTATTTAACTGTGTGACTCTTTACTTGAAATTGCTATCCTTAAAATACCATTGTTCAGTTGTTATGTTTGGTTTCCGTGATTGTTGTTGAGATGGTTGTTTGGTTGTGGCATGAGGTTTCTACCGTGCGGGTTGTTATTATGGCACGAGGTTTCTACCGTGCGGGTCGTTATTGTGGCACAAGGTTTCTGTCGTGCGGTTGTTATTGTGGCACGAGGTTTCTGCCGTGCGAATTGTTACTGTAGTACGAGGTTTCTACTGTGTGGATTGTTATTGTGGTACGAGGTTTATGACGTGCAGACTGTTATCGTGGCATGAGGTTTCTCCCATACGGTTGTAATTAATATTTATTGTTGGGACTACGAGGCGGTATCTCGGGAGTGCCCCTGCTGATTTCCTCTATTTTTTGTATTGTTTGTTGTTGTTGTTGTTTTACTTTACTTGTAAGATTCTTGCTTCCATACGTGTTGTATTTATCTTCCTTGATTTCCCTACTATTACTTTCTATACATTCTTAATGTTTTATTTATATACTATTTTATGATATTATTATATCTTCTGCCTTATTTCTTATATTCCAGTAGGGCCCTGACCTGACCTCATCCTACTCTACCGAGGTTAGGCTTGACAATTACTGGGAACCGTTATGGTGTGCTCATACTACGCTTCTGCACATGTTTTGTGCAAATCCAGGTACATCTTATCATCCTCGGTATTAGTGTGTTGTGTTGCTGCTTTGGAGACTTCAAGATACACATGCCCACGTTCGCAGGCCTCGGAGTCCCCTTCTATCCTGTTCTTTTCTTTTTTCTGTATATCTTTATAGATATTGGTGTATAGGAGCGTTCCACACAGTATCTAGAGCTTGTGACTTGTATTTCATAGGTTTTTGGGATTTGTACATGTTGAGCAGTAGTTTTCATTTATATAGTTGTTACAGTTTGATATTAAGTTATTATTTCACTTATTCCACATATTTGTTAGGCTTACCTAGTTTTAGAGACTAGGTGCCGTCACGACATCTTACGGAGAGAAATTTGGGTCGTGACATTATTTTATTAAGACTTATGAAGAATTAGTGTATCCCATAACTGATGAAACTACATGGGAGATCCCTATAGAAATCTCAGAGTATGAGCTGCTACCACCCAAGGGAAAGATCAAACCGAAAAGGCCACAGAAATCGAGATACAAAAATTTGCATGAAAAAAATCCAAGAGATCAAAAGTTACATGTGGAATATGTGGAGAAGAGGGTCACAATCGTAAAACGGGCATGAATCCTCCAAAATTGAACATAATGTTATAAAATAAAAGCAATGCAGTAAAATGTAAACAAGAAGAAATAGAGAGAATGGAGAAGTGTTTTCTTCTTTCACATTGGTGTCATTTTTCATTGCAATTACATGGCCTTTTATAGGCATTAAAAGTAAAGATGATGGACATAAAAAAATTTAATCTTTAAGTTATTCACAACATGGACATCCAATGTAGCATCCAATGTACTATCCAAAGTAGTATCCAATGTACAAACTATTCATAACACTCCCCATTGGATGTCCATGTAAGATAATGTGCCTCATTAAAAACTTACAAAAAAATATTGGGATGTACATAGTTATTTATAATATGAATTGCTTGCTGCCTCATTAAAAACCTTACCAGGAAAACCCAGTGGGACAAAACCTTGGTTAAGGAAAAGAGTGCAGCGTGTAGTTACTCCCCCTGATGAAAAATCACTTAATGTCTCGAAGACGACGCATTCCAATCTTATATATCAGCTTTTCAAAAATTGAGGTTGGTAATGCCTTAGTGAACAGATCAGCCAAATTATCACTTGAACGAACTTGTTGTACATCTATTTCACCATTCTTCTGAAGATCATGAGTGAAAAAGAATTTCTGTGAAATGTGTTTTGTTCTATCTCCTTTGATATATCCTCCTTTCAATTGAGCTATGCATGCAACATTGTCTTCATACAATATTGTTGGAATATTCTCTTTCGAAGAAATACCACATGTTTGCTGAATGTGTTGAGTTATAGATCTTAACCAAACGCATTCTCGACTTGCTTCGTGAATGGCTATTATCTCTGCATGATTTGAAAAAGTAGCAACCATAGTTTGTTTTGTCGAACGCCATGATATGGTTGTACCTCCACTTGTAAATAAATAGCATGTCTGAGATCGACCTTTGTGTGGATCAGACAAATATCCTGCATCTGCATAACCAATCAATGATGGCTTGGATTCATTTGAATAAAATAAACCCATATCAATGGTCCCTTGGAGGTATCTGAATATATGTTTAATACCATTCCAGTGTCTTTGTGTTGGCGAAGTACTAAATCTTGCCAATAAGCTTATTGAGAAAGCTATATCTGGTCGGGAATTATTGGCAAGATACATTAATGCCCCAATTACACTAAGATATGGTACTTCGGCACCAAGAAGCTCTTCATCATTTTCACGAGGTCGGAATGGATCTTTTTTTATATCAAGTGATCTCACAACCATCGGGGTACTCAATGGATGTGCTTTATCCATATAGAATCGCTTTAAAATCTTTTCGGTGTATGTCGATTGATGGACAAATATTCCATTTTTCATATACTCAATTTGTAGACCAAGACAAAATTTTGTCTTTCCAAGATCTTTCATTTCAAATTCTTTCTTCAAACAGTCTATGTTTTTGGAAGCTCCTCAGGAGTTCCAATGATATTTAAATCATCAACATACACGGCGATTATAACAAATTCAGATCAAGACCTTTTTATAAAGACACAGGGACAAATTGGATCATTCTTGTACCCTTCTTTCAACAGGTATTCACTCAGGCGATTGTACCACATACGTCCTGATTGTTTCAATCCGTATAAAGATTTTTGAAGCTTTATTGAACAAGTTTCTAGAAAATTTGTATATGCTTCTGGCACTTCAAATCCCTCAAGTACTTTCATAAAAATTTCGTTGTCTAATGATCCATACAAATAGGCTGTAACAACATCCATTAGATGCATATCAAGTTTTTCTTGTACTGCCATATTTATGAGATATCTAACGACTTCATTTTTATCATTTCGTTTTCGCACAAAAACCCATTTATACCGTACTAGCTTTATGCCTTCAGGTGTTCGAACTATGGGTCCGAAGACTTCACGTTTTCCAAGTGAAGTTAACTCTGCCTGGATAGCGTCTTTCTATTTTGGACAATCATTTCTCTGTCTACATTCATTGACAGATTTTGGTTCAAGATCCTCATCTTGTTGCATTATTTCAACAGTAACATTATAAGCAAAAATGTTATCGATAACAATATTATTTTGGTTCCATCTTTTCCCTGTTGAGACGTAACTTATTGATATCTCTTCATTTTCATTATTTTTAGGTACCTGGACCTCCCCTAAGGTCTTATCATTTGTTACGTCTTGGGGCTCTTCTTGAGCCACTACCTCTGTGTTATGTTCACTTTAATCACTTGCTCCTTTTCTTCTTCGAGGATTTTTATCTTTAGAACCGATTGGTCTACCACGTTTCAAGCATGGCTTAGACTCATTTGCTTTAATTAATTGTTTTGTCCGGATATCAACTCGAATTGGAGCATTAGCAGCTGGAATATATGACTTAGTCACCCTTGGTAGGTTAGTGAATGCATCTGGCAATTGATTTGCAATATTTTGTAAATGAATAATCTTTTGAACCTCTTGTTCACATTGATTTATTCGAGGATCTAAATGAGACAGTGATAATGTATTCCAATCTATCTTCTTTTTCAGCTACTTATTTTCTCCCCCTAATGTTGGATATACTGATTCATTAAAATGGCAATCAGAAAATCTTGCCGTAAATAAATCTCCAGTCATCGGCTCTAGATATTTTATAATAGAAGGAGATTCATATCCAACATATATCCCCAACCTTGGTGGAGCAATTGGAACATATATCGCACAACCAAAGATCCTAAGATGGGAAATATTTGCCTCCTGACCAAAAGCCAATTGCAATGGGGAGACTTTATGATAACTTGTGGGCCTTATCCGCACAAGTGTTGCTGCGTGCAAAATAGCATGACCCCATACTGAAATGGGAAGTTTTGTTCTCATAAGCATTGGTCTAGCAATTAATTGGAGGTGTTTGATCAATGATTTTGCTAGACCATTTTGTGTATGAACATGAGCAACCGGATGCTCAATTGTTATCCCAGTTGAAATACAATAATCATTAAAGGCTTGGGATGTAAACTCACCGGCATTATCAAGACGAATTGGCTTAATTGCATAATCTGGAAATTGTGCTCTTAGCTTTATTATTTGAGCCAACAATCTCGCAAATGCCATATTGTGAGTTGATAGTAAGCACACATGTGACCATCTTGTAGATGCATCTACCAAAACCATATAATATTTGAATGGTCCACATGGAGGGTGAATGGGCCCACATATATCACCATGTATGCGTTCCAGAAATGCAGGGGATTGCATCCTAACTTTAATAGTTGATGGTCTAATAATTAATTTTCCTTGAGAACATGCAGCACAAGAGAATTCCTTAAATTGAAGAATCTTCTGATTCTTCATTGCATGTCCATGTGAATTCTCAATTATTTTACGCATCATATTAGAACCAGGATGGCCCAACCGGTCATGCCAAATAATAAAATTATCTTGATTAGTAAACTTCTCGTTTACTACGGCATGTGTTTCAATCCTGCTAATACTTGTGTAGTATAAGCCGGAGGAAAGAGCAGGTAACATTTCAAGCACATATTTCTTACCGGACATTATTGTAGTAATATAAAGATATTCAATCTTTTCATCATTTGTAGTCTCAATATGATAGCCATTTTGGCGAATATCTTTGAAACTTAATAAGTTTCTTTGAGATTTACTACAATATAGTGCTTCATCAATAGCCAAATTTGTTCCTCCTGGTAGTAATAAATTGGCTCTTCCAGAACCTTCAATTAATCTTGTACTACCGGATATTGTATTAACATTCGCTTCTTTCATTACCAAATAAGAGAAATATCTCTTATCTTTTAAAATAGTGTGTGTTGTAGCACTATCCAGAAGACATATATCATCTTTATTAATCTTGAGTCCAACTGAAGACTGGGGAATTTTCATATTCTTCATAAAAAAGACAAATAATACATCATAAGAAATATGAAAGACAAGCAGGAAAAAAACATTAAGAAATACATTAGAAATGTAGAAACTAGCAACACATGATGCATTAGGAAAATACACTCAAGAAAAATAAACTAGTTGCAAACATAAACATAACAACTTTTATAGCTTCATTCCCCAGTAAGATGATTAGTTCTTCAGTCAATATCCTCAAAGAAGTCCCCAACTTCTAAATAAGTAATATTTGTTAGGCCTTCAAAATCATCATCTTTATATGCAAGATGTGCCTTAGAATCATATTTATTGAGGGACCTGCTTCATCATCATTATTTTGAAAGGTCAAGTGTGCCTCCACATTATTTTCTTTTTTCTTGAGGGAGGCTTGATAAAGTTTGACAAAATGTTCTGGCGTATGACAAATGCGTGCCCAATGACCTCTCATACCACATCAGTGACACATACTAGCTTTACCTTTTGAATGATTAATTTGAGAACCCTTATTGTTCTCCAATTTATTTCCACCATAATGACGATAATTGTTTCGCCCCCTGCCACGTTCACGTTTACGACCATGTCCACGACCATGGTAATTATTTTGTTTTCTTTCAAACTTATCATATGTTGCTACAACATTCACTTCCGGAAATAGAGCTGACCCAGTGGGACGGGCTTCATGATTTTTCATTAATAGAGTATTATTCTGCTCAGCCACAAGTAGGCATATGATTAACTCAGAATATTTCTTAAAAACTTTTTCATGGTATTGTTGTTGTAGCACCACATTTGAAACGTGAAAAGTAGAAAATATTTTTTCCAATAAGTCCTCATCTGTGATAGTGTCTCCACATAATTTTAATAGAGAACTTACTTTAAAGATAGCAGAATTATACTCGCTTATGGTTTTAAAGTCTTGCAACCTTAAATGTATCCACTCATACCGAGCTTTCGGTAATACCGTAAGTTTTAGGTGGTCATATCGATCCTTCAAATTAATCCATAATTTAAGTGGATCTTTTACGGTTAAATATTCAGTTTTTAACCCTTCATGTAGATGATGACGAAGGAAAATCATGGTCTTCATTTTATCCTGATTTGATGCTTCATTTCCTTGTATAATAGTATTTCCAAGACCTTTAGCGTCAAGGTGAATTTCAGCATCAAGAACCCATGATAAATAGTTCCTCTCGGTGATGTCAAGTGCCACAAATTCAAGTTTTGATAAATTTGACATAGTGAAAACTATCATAAAAGATGAATAAGTTAGAGAAATAATTATAATAATAAACAATTAATGAAAACAAAACGATTAAGGTAAAAGAAATGAAAATAGAGCTATATCATGTTAACAATCTATTATTTCATTTTATTCTTGGCATAAAATAGAAATTACATACTTGTTTCATTTCACTTCATATTATTGATATATATGTGTTAATAGAACTGAACGTGATTAACATTATTTATATGTTCCAATAAATATAAAGTAATTAAACTATAAAATTATTGCTTGTCAATTTATTTCTCACAGTTCTTCAAAATGCCTTAAAGATATGTTTTGATCTAGGAAGTCCATGAATATTATAAGTATGACATTACTGCATAGCTAGTATGACTTTGAGGTCCTCTAATAGTTGAGCACGGAAGGAAATAGTTATTTTATCACTGCAATGTACTTAAACTATTTAAGATGCCCAAGCGCACAAGTAATCTGCAAATAATGAGCATATGATATGTACGGCCATAAATAAAATGATTATAATGATATATACCTTAATAAAATATGGCTCAACTTAGCGGGAGTTAAGAATAAAATTAGAGCTTCGTGCTGATAACGTGTTATAAAATAAAAGCAATGCAGTAAAATGTAAACAAGAAGAGATAGAGAGAATCGAGAAGTGTTTTCTTCTTTCACTTTGGTGTCATTTTTTATTGCAATTACATGGCCTTTTATAGGCATAAAAAGTAAAGATGATGGACATAAAATAGGAAATTTAATCTTTAAGTTATTCACAATATGGGCATCCAATGTAGCATCCAATGTAGTATCCAATGTACTATCCAAAGTAGTATCCAATGTACAAACTATTCATAACACATAACATATATTTAATGTATTAGTTTTTACATAGTATCAAATTGTTTCATTGGATTCCTGTAATAGTGTTGCTCATATATAGTTTTCTGGAATAAAGTTCAAGAAATTTATTGGTTTTATCTATCTCAGCATCTTTTTTATTCATTTCAGTTTATTTTTCGGTTATTGAGATGAGGTGCTATTATATCCAACTATTATTCCAAATAATCTTGGTATACTATAGCATATACCATTATTATTGCTATTCTCCATACTGTTGCTATGCCACTATTCTTGGTATACTGTTTAGAATACCACAATTACTAGTATTATCTGGAGTCTTGGTAAATTATGGGCTATACCAGGTTTATTGGCATTGCCAGGGGTCTTGGTATACTATGGAGTATACCATTATTTCCAATCTTGGTATACTACAGAGTGTTCCCCCATAATATTGGTATACTATTATTCTTTGTATATCATGGTTACTGGTATTCCCAGTATAGTTGCTATACTATGGTTACTGGTATACCATGATTCCCATAGTGTTGGTATACCATGATTCCACTGGTTACTGATATTCTCATAGTTTTGGTATACTACTATAGTAGGTATAATACAAAGTATACCATGGTTACTTGTATTCCCATTATATTATACCATAGTTAGTGGTATCCCCACACAATGTTGGTACACTACTATTCTTTGTATACCATGGTTAGTGGTATTCACCCTATACTACAAAATATACCACAATTATAATATACCATAGTTAGTGGTATTCCTCCTATATTACAAAGTATAGCAACTATCGCAGTATACCATATTGTTCACATTAAAGTATACCATTATTAGTGGGACACTACTATTCTTCGTATACCATGGTTACTGGTATCCCATTATAGTTGGCATACTAAAAAGTATACCAACTATAATAGTATACCATATTGTTCCAATTATAGTATATCATAGTTAGTGGTATCCCCCCTATACTACAAAGTATACCAACTATTATAGTATACCATGAACACATAATAGTATACTATTGTTAGTGGTATACTACTATTCTTCGTATACCATGTTTACTAGTATCCCCAGTGGTTAATTGGATATTTCTAGTGGTGATATGGTGATATCCAATTACAAATCCGTACATATGCCCGAGTCCTAAATTACCATCCGGACCTAATGGAACCATCAAAACTCCAATCCGAGGTCAAATGCTAAAAAGTCCAATTTGGTCAACTCTTCTTACTTAAAGCTTCAATCATGAAGTTCATTCTTCCAAATAGATTCCAAACAACCTGAAAACCAAAACTGACGATTCACACAAGTCATAATACATCATGCGAATATACTCGTGCCCTTAAACTACCGAGAAAAGTGCAAATGCTCAAAACAATCGGCCAGGTCGTTACATCCTACCCCACTTAAACATACGTTCATCCTCGAATTTGCCAAGAGTCGTCCCAAAGACATCAAATCGCTGTGTAACCTATCCATGCACGTACCCAGGAGTGATCCCACGTAACCCTAATGCATATAAGTGTGACGACACAACCTAACTGAAGATCCTTAATTCAACCTTAGCCCATAAACCTTAGAGTCCAATTTCCAACATTCGAAATTTCTTATAAGACCCGAATATCGCATCCACACATTGTATAAGTCTCAAACAAGCTGCATCAAGCCATAACCATATCCCAAGACACAATCACATGATATACCACATGTTGATACCCAATTTTTCCCTCATATTTTTAAATAGTATATTTGCATCATCATTTCGGTTTATAAACCTATACAGGCATTATCTATTATTTTTCATTATTTTTATAGCTTTAAATTAATTTTTCTGCATTTAAATTACTTGAATAATTATTAATTATTCCTTCAAACTATTTGTGATGACTTAATCATCCAAATTATTATTTTGCATCCTCACATATGTTTCATAATGTTTTCTCTTTATTTCGTATAATTATGTATGTATTTTTAAGCTATTTACCTTATTTTGTAATAATTGCATGTATGCACATATAATTGTTCTTTATCTATACTATGTGCGTCAAAATAGTATTTTTTATTTTATAGTGCTAAATTATTATTGTTAATTATTTTTTTATCCGATTAAAATCAAGGAAGGCTGATTTTTAAGGTTTCCATGGCATTTTCGAGCCCGGACTTGATAGGATCGAAGCACAACCCAAGGCTCGCTCTCGAGGCACTCACCTCAGCAGGGTATATCGAAGACTCGCTATGATGCACCTCGAGGCAGCATGGAGATCGATGACTGTTATGAAAAGGTGAAAGACCTCCAAGGGCACGTGATGAGGGCTGACAGAGTTTGCAAAGAATAGTACAAATCCACATTGAATCATTATATAGCTGTACCAATAGCATTTCCCCATCATGATTAGACATGTACTATATAAAGATCCCCCCTCCTATATAAAGGGGACCCTTGTAATTTTGTAAAGTGGCTGGGATTATTACACAACATATTGAATACAATACAACATTCTCTACTCTCTACTTAAACAATTGTTCTTCGCATTAATTGCCTATTCTTTTATTGTTCATTCAGTGTTCCTTTATTGTTCTTTATGTATTACTCATTATTAATCGTAAAAGGCTACCTTTGAGGCCATCATTATCATTAATTCTTCATCAATCGTTCGTTTCTATTAGCTCCATCTAGACCTCGAGGCTCTGCTCCAGCCAGCTCGAGGCCCAGCCTTGTAACTCTATTGGTTTGCATTTCTTATTTTCTTCACTTACACTTAGCATATATTGCCTAACAGTTAACGTTAAACTAAATCACATATTTTTATAACCCCGAAATCAAATAATAATTGTAGTTACCATTTTCAAGGTAAACTATTTTATTGCATAAATAACATTTTTATTTATTTATTAAGCATTTTTATAAATTATTTTTGTTGAATTTTAGGTATTAAATAATAGCACAATATTAAAACCAAAATTAGACCCAAATCAGCCCAATTACCCTTGGCCCAAGACCAATTAACCCAACCCCACACCCTGTCGCGACCTGTTTGACTACCTGACCTAATACCCCCTTTTAAATTATGGATGTTGATCTTTGAGATCAACGGCCCACATTACACCCTCCCTTTTAATTATATCCAAACCCCCTAACCCTAAGTTATTCTCACACATTCTCCGCCCTTGAATTCTCTCATCTCTCATCTTTCAAACCTTAGCCGTCTTCCCTCCTCCCTCCCCGAATCACTCTCTTAATCCCACCTGACATGGGATTCCATGGCTGTTTCTTGCCATATATGATCTCTCCCTGGTACTGGATCCTTTCTATACTTCTTGCCTAAACAATGCAAGCAGATCTCATAAGAATCGAACCAAAAATGGTTCAGACCTTTGATTTCTCTGATTATTCCATCTATATTCATTATATGCTCTATTGTAAGTACGAATATTGCTATATCTCCTATTGATTCTTACTTACCCAAAATTAAGGTTTTCAGATCCCTTTAGATTGGAAAAAAAAATTAGTTCGATTCTCTAATTTTTAGTGTTATTTGTGTCTATATTCATTCTATGCTACTGTGTTTATGTATATTCCGGTGATATTTGTTTTCCCTAAAACTAGGGTTTACTTAATTTTTCCTAAATCCGATTTTACTGATCCTGTATGATACTTCTTCCTTATTTACGTTTGATTTTATAGTTTTTCCTTTTTTATTTGTTTAATTTCCCGTGCTATATAAACCCTTCCCCTCATTCCCTTTAGACGAGACTGAAATCATTAATATTTACCAAGAACTGAAGTTACTACTCTTTGTTTTTTCATACTCTTGTTCTATATTCTAGTTCTTGGTTGGCTAAAAGCCAAGGCTAGAAATTCTGGGTTCTTCCTACTATGGACTTTGTTCTTTCTTGTTTTTCGCTTAACTGGTGAGTTGCTGAACTTTTGTCACTCCATTCCTATTTGTCTGACACTTGCATATGTTTTTATTTCTGGAGATTGTAGTTTAAGGTGTTTTCTAGGTTGTTCTTGTATGTAATTCTGATTTCTTTACTTCAATTTTAGGTTTCTCTAATCTTTAACTCCATTATGTTGGTAATCTAAGACATGCCTGAACCTGATTTGAATTGATTAATTTCTTTTCAAGCTCATTTAGCCTATGTGTTGTAATTTTGATAATGTTAAGGACCATTGTACTTTAGCCTCTTTGTAGTGTTTAATTTTGCTATCAATCTTGTTACCTGGACAATGCTTTCATATCCTTTTTAATAGATTAGTTAATGAATATAGTCATTAGTTATATAGCACAAGTCTGCTTCATGTCCCATTCTGAACTTGCTATGGTAATATGCTGCCTAGGTAGCACGTTTGATCCTATATGCTTCTAGTATGTCTTGACTTCCTAGTAGTTGCAATAATCTGTTTTCATCCTGTCTAAATTTTGTTGCCAGTCAATGTGATTCTTTCTTGTAACACTAGCACCTACTTAACATAATCTAAATCTCATCTTTATTATGAGTATGTGTATACCAATCCTACAAACTTATTTTATTAATGTATGATTTCTTATGCACTGGGTATTGAACTTGTTCTTTGCTAAGTCTGCTTTTAAAACCTAAAGCCTGTTTGATTATTTTCTCTATGTACTCAACTTGTAATCTTCAGTTCTGTCCCTCAGCTATTGTCCAGTCTCCCTATTTATCACTTATGTTATTTTGAACTCCTTATTCTTAAACGGCTAAAAGCCAAGGCTATCAAGGCTCTTGCTACTGACCTCCCTCGTGTGAGCACTGCTCGGGGTCCAATTGATACTCTTGTGGACTCTAACACACTAGGACTTGGTCCCCAGTCTATCCCTGAATCTCCTTTATTAACCTCCCTAGTATGAGCACTTCCATGGGTTCTTGAAACCCTTGGGAACTCTGACACACTAGTGTTCAAGGTTCTTTGCCTTTATTCTAATTGCTCAATTTTGTTCCATTTAACTTACTGAATAAGCCAATAGTCTTGTGTACATGGTTGTATTTCTAATGGCTACTGGGTTATGGATATGAAAACTGCCTTCTGGGCTGTTGTGAACTATGTGGACTTGAAATTGAAGGCCTGGACTGGCTGGGTGTACTTTAGGCCTGTCTTAGGCCCACTATAGTCATTTTGTAACTTTATAATTTATTTCACTCATTGGGCCTGTAATAATGATATAATAACAATTAGGGTATTATTAAAATTGAGAAACTGGGCTTATTTAATATTGCATGAAATGGGTAGAAATCCTGCCTATAGGTGTTTAATTTGCTCGAATATATTCTGCCTCTACATGTTTGATAGATAACCTGCCTATAGGTGTTCAATTCATTTAATATATTCTGCTTCCACGTGTTTGTTAGAAATCATGCCTATAGAAAATAAATGATCGATCCTTCAATTGCATCATGTTCACATAGACACCATGCCTATAGGATTACATTGATTAACAAGTACATGCTCTTTACAATGTTCACGTAGACATCATGCATATAGGAACATAATTAGAATAGATGCCATTTCTTTTATTCTCATTATATTGTTACCCGCCTAAAAAGCATGCATATAAAGATAAAATGTTAAAAAATCAAGTATAATTGTTAATTGCTAGAAATCCTTCCTATAGGGTGTTCTATTAATGCTTCTAACCTGATGTATTCAAACAACTTTACTACATAATCACACAATGACTAGATGTCTAATACATTAAAATTGTAGCGTTACCTTTATAATGATGGAATCCAGAATCATTTAGCAATCATGTCTATAGGATCAATAACTTGTAGTCTTAATAACGAGCATGCAATATCAAACTCCCTGAACTGTGCACCCGTTTAGAAATCACGTCTACAAGATTACATTTTACATCTGAAAATGATACATGTTTGAAATCCAAGGTAACATAGAAATCATGTCTATAGGTATTAATGGTTTTAACTTGTCTCTATTCTGAAACTGTCAAATGTGCAATGTGTTTGCGTGCATTTGTTGCCAAAGTGTGGAGGCTAACTTGAGCCCTTAACTGCTTTTATATGAAGTCGAACTTGTTTTTCATGTCAATTAGTTTTATTATTTTAAGAAGCCTAAGTGAAGTCTAGAACTACCTAAATAGAGGTCCAAAGCCTCCTGGACTATAGGCATAGGATGGGTAGTGCACGCATAGGGCACGGTTTAGAATCAACTAGTGCGCATTAGGTAACAATTTTAATATAGTAATCGGGTTGCAGGATATGATAGTCTATGCCCACTGAATAATGTGAGTAATGCCCCATCTTGAAGGAGTTACGAAGTATTATTTATGTTGCACGGGGTGATCCTTTTGGCTAAAAAATTTAGGACCCCCCATCTTGTCTTTAAATTAATTATTTGTGTTGAATAATTAACTTACCAAATTCCTTATTTTCCTGTCTTTGATCACATAGACTAATTCATATAATTGAGTTCGGTCGGAACCCACAGTTATGGACCTCGAAGAGTTCCTAACACCTTCCCTTCGAGGTAATTTTGAGCCCTTACCCGATTTTTGGTAATGTAAACTAGTCCAAACAGAGTTATGTCCAAAAATAGGTGCCCCAATGCACCTCAAACCCGTTAGATGGTGACTCTCTCTTTTAACACCTTCCTTAAAAGAGTTGTCATGTGTCGAAACCCGATTTCGCGAGAAAAGGGACGCGAAAGCATGGCGACTCTGCTGGAGATTTTTTTAGGCTCTTACCATAAGTGAACTTGGTTTATATGAATTAGTCTTCTCTAATAAGCATGGATTTATTATCTTTGCTGTTACATGAATATCCCACTCCCGTTTCCCTTTTATTTGCTACCTGTACAACCTTTTCCCCGCTTTCCCTTTATTTGAACTCACATGTAAATCTCTGCTTAATTTGGTATTAACATGTGCTTTCCTTTAGACATTTTTTTTGCTACATCATGTCTCTCCCCACCCTCACTCCCTTATCAACTTTACCACAATTCCCACATTGTACGAACTAACTTGTTCCTTATTTTTCTTCTTTTGTCTTTACGTTTCATTCAATACAACATTTACTGCTTTCATCATGCAAGAAATATTTGACAGCGTGTTATTTTATATTTTCATAAAGCATGCTCCACATCATATTCCACTCGTGCATAATTAATACCATAGAGGCACTTGATGAGTGTCCGCGCTCTTTATAAATCACCCTTTAAATTTGGAAAGGCTTATTTGCAGTAAAACTAGTCAATCAGCGGTACAGTCGACAGTTCTGTGCCTTTCCTTCTCAAGTAGTCCGCTTGAGGGTAACGGTCTAGACTCTTCTATAAACCCCTACTCTAATATTAACTGTGCATGCATCATGTCCAAACCTAGTATGAGTTAGCATGCAGTCCGCATAATAAATCGGTAAGTCAAGCCTTGTCCAAAAACCGCTGGGATTTCCATAATCCCAATGGACACAATACGATTTGTGCATTATTTGGAGAAACATGCCAATATATTGATCATTAACGTGTAAATAGTCAAATCTGGAGGGAAAAAGGGCTAACTCTATTTGTTTGCAGAGATGAGGCACGAAGTCCCAAAGTTCGGCATGGTTCGAAATATCCCACCTTTGCTGCTAGATGGGTGGGAAAATCTCCCGCCAAGTGACAAAAACCATGTGAAAAGAGTCCTCGAGAATTTACCCTCTATGTTAGACATTCAGCCAAACAATGCATAAATCGAGGCCGTTACTATGTTCTGGGATGAGAAAAGAGTCGTTTTCCATTTTGGTGACATAGAAATGATTCCCCTTTAAGAAGAAATAGGAGGTTTTGTTGGGCTCCCGTGGGATAGTCCTGGTTTGTTGGTACCGAAAAACTACACTCCTCGAGGTTTCTTAATAATGATGGGTTTCAGGAAAAATGATGATTTTGTTTGTTTGAAGAAGTCTTATATACCATTCAATTTCCTCTATGAGCGTTTGTCGCGCCTCCTTTTTCCCCTTCCGCAGAAATTAGATTTATGACACTTTTGGGTATGGGACAACTTTTTCCTTTTGGGAAAGGGGTTTGCATTTTTAAAGAGTCGCCACCTAATGATTTTAAGGTGCATTAGGGCACCTATTTGCAAATAACTCTGTTTGACTAGTTGTGTCACCAAAGATCGGGTAAGGGCTTGAAGCTATCCCAAGGAGAAGGTGTTAGGCACCCCTCAAGTTCCACTAGAGTGGTTTCCGGCCAGATAGTTTTTGTGAATTTGTGCAATCTAGAAAATAGACATGTTGGGCTCAAATAATAGGGGATTTAAGTTTAAATACACAAGTGTTTGAAAAACGATTAATGAAAGCAAGGTTTTGAAAAGAGGTACAATCTAAATATGCTTATGAATGTAAAGGGGTGTCCTAGGTTTGTTTGTAATATGGATCACATCAATACAATACCCGGTATGACACTCCTCAAAAGAGGGGATATACGTGGTATTAGCGTACCGGTCATCATATCCATATCTACCCTTCCCAGCCCATGAAGGTAATTAAAGCGAGGGTTGGTCTCGACCTCTATTGCATGTCGTTACCCATCCCTTCCTATCAATCCTAGAGGAATTTAAGACTTCCATTCTATCAGGGAGGTTCTAGGAAGACCCTTAGGTTTAAAGGCAAAATACTAAGGCGACATACAAAAACAAGTAGGACTGCATTTAAAAGGGGAAAAACACAGAAAAACAAGTAGAAGGCTCAGATATGCGTCCACAAGAAATGCACATAGACAACATGACTTATACACAATTAAGGTCTGAATTCAGAATCCTAAAGTAGGTTGTTTTAGTGGTAACATCATAACCAGATTTATTACATGACTCAGAAAAGAAGTCCGAATCAGGTTTGCCTATTGATTTTAACAGTTAATAATTAAACAAAGGCAATTCCAGGTTTTTATTTAAGCAGTTACCTAAGGCTTGCCTAGGCGTAAAGCAATATGCAGTAGTTATTCCAAGTTATTAAGATAGTTTGGAGATTATTTTACCCTAAAAGCATGTTGTTCTAGTCAAATGCAGAGATTGTTGCCAATTTTATTCAGAAAACATCACAATGTGAAAATTATTACTTACTACCTTTTCATGAATCAATAATTAGCTAGGCGTTTTAAATAGAATGCAAACAAGATCCTAGAACATGCTATCTAATATGCACATGCAAATAGCAGGGTTATTGAAAACAGGATTTCTAAGGCATGATTTCTAAATATACATGGCAGGATTGCAGAATTGATGAAATACAACTTCTGAAAGTACAAGAGTAATAACTTAGATGCCAATGTTGTTATTGTCCTACCAGCAAGATTTCTAGGTGATAAAAAACATGGATTAGTGATGGATGAGATGCTGAAGCAGGAAGCAAAGGCGCTATGAGCATGATTTCTAATGCACAATTAGGAATATATCCCTAGTAACATATTTTCTACTCTTTAACAACTATAGCATGCATATTTCCTTATCCCTCTTCACTAGCCAACCCAATACCGGTTTACAAATTATTATAGACCAAGTGATTGAATTACACGAGAAATGAAAAATAAGAAGTCACAACGATACAAAGCCCGATTCTGACTTCCTCTCTGAGTTATGTAATAAACCACCTCAAATGCCAATATTGTTCCTAAGACTTTCTTAAATCTAGGTGTGTTAGAGTTCCCTAAGGACCTCAAGGGATCTCGGCCAGTGCTCACACCCAGATTGCATAACCAAGAGTAAGTGCAGTGTGGAAGGGCCAGCTCTTATGTGTCCAGGTTAAGAGGGAGCTCAAGGGTCCCAAAGCAAGGCTCACACCAAAGGGGCAGAACCTAGTATTCTAAGAGTATTGTGAAAGTGCAGAACACATGTTGAAAGGAGTTTGTTTGAAAACTGGATTGACAGTCCATTTTGAAAGCATTCAGTAACATAGATGATTGGAGGCAATTGTAGTATAAAACAAAACTCAAACACCTTAAGAGGGGATCACCCACAGAATCAGTAGTCACACAGGGGGTCAAGGGATTTGGGGATACATAGACATTTGACTGTAAACACATAACCCCATCAAGGGTCTTAGGACTGGTTTGGACATGCACAACAATAATTGATACTGGCACAATCACAAACTAGTCAGAAAGAACATAAACACATTGAAGGGATAGGGACTTGGGATTCATAAAATGGTAGTACACAACAAGTGATTGACAAAGCATTCCTTGAAACACACATAGGGGAGTGCATTAATTTAAAGGGGAAGGGGAGACATTATAGCATGATGGTAATGTAGCTTAACTACGGGTTTCATAACAGAACCACAAGCAAAAGCAGACCAAGAAAAATGAGATAAACTGAAACAATAAGAGAAGCATGTTGTTGTTGAAGCTTTAAAATTAAACTAGGACATACCAGTCAAAGAAGCAAAGTGCAGAAAAGTAAAGCAAGTAGAATTCCACAGTCTAGCATTGGCTTTCAACCGGCTAGACAAGCAGTAGAAGAGAAAGAAAGAAGAGAGAGTTTTGAGTGTGTAAGTGTGTGTTCTAAACTAATATGTTCGTGTGTTTAGAGAAGAGAGGATAGGGTATTTATAGCTTTGAAAACGAGTAGAAAATAAGGTAACAAGTAAAGGTTTAACACAAATATGGAAATAATCGCAATCAAAATCCCATTAATATTAGAACTTCCCTTTACTCAAGGAATTACTGCTCAAACGGATACTAACAGGAATAATTAAGCAACGAAAAATCAATTTGAGAAAGATTGATTTTTTACCATATAAGGGATAGTAAAAGTATAGAATATATAATTGAGTCTAGGTACAGAATATACTTAATTTGGGGTTTGGGAATACATCGCATAGAGCATACGACCCTGATAGGGGTCAGGTTTGGGTCATGCACAACCATATCTAATGTTGGCATACCCTCAAAGCAACCAGAGAACACAAACACAGAGGGGATATGGGGGTTTGGGATTCATAAGTCATAATAAGTGACTGATAGAACTTATACATAAAGGAAAACATTAATTTGGAAGGGGAGGGAGTAGATTAAAGCATGTTTGTTAATGAAACTGATTGCATAAGTATAAGTAGGAGCAAACAAGAGTGAAGGAAACAGCTAAAGGAAACATGTTGTTTTTGATGCTCGAAGATTAATTAGAACATACCAGTAAGAAGCAAATGCAGGAAGAAAAGTAAGCAAATTTCCACAGCCTAGCCTTGGCTTTCAGCTGGCTAGACAAGGCAGCAGCACAAATAGTAACAGAGAAAAAAAAGAGAGAGTTTTGAGTGAAGTGTGTGTTCTGAACTCAAAATGGTTCGTGTCATTTGACAGAAAAGAGGATGGGTATTTATACAATTCGAAAACATGTGAGAAATAAGGTAATAAGTAAAGTCTTAACACAAATATAGAAACAATCTCCACTCAAAATCAATTACACAAGTGATT
Organism: Nicotiana tabacum; assembly: GCF_000715075.1. Taxonomy (NCBI): domain Eukaryota; kingdom Viridiplantae; phylum Streptophyta; class Magnoliopsida; order Solanales; family Solanaceae; genus Nicotiana; species Nicotiana tabacum. The sequence continues at coordinate 19,424,450 of NC_134082.1, forward strand.
CCCTTTAATTAAGGAATCACTGTTTAACGGGTAATAACAGATTCAAATAAGGAAACAAATCAGTTTAGAGGCAGACTGACTATTTCCATAAAAGGAGTAGTAAAAACATTAAATACGCAATTGAGTCTAAGTACAAAAATATGCTTATTTTGGAAAAAGATTCAGTAAGGCAAAATATCATAGTAAAGGAAAGGAATCAATTAACTTTAAACATGCGAGTGAAATTAGAGTTCATAAAGGAAAAGTTCTTGAAATCAGTCATAAGATTAAGATCACTTAAGGAAGAAATATGCTTCTGTACTTTAGTATATAAACAGGATGAACAGAACATCAGACATGCAAGGCCAAGCACGTTGGCAAAAGAAACAACATACAATAGTAGCAGAAATAAGTGTAGGATTCAGTAGGGAACAAAAGTAGATAGTCAGGGCTCACACGTATAGCCAAAGTGAAGAAGAGAGTCAAAACAAGTAAAGGTCTCACAGTAATAGGTGAGGAAATCTTTTGAAAAGTTAGGGTTTCGGCCATAGTCGAGTTCAAAGATAAGTCACATAAAGGACAGAGGGTCTAAAACAAAGGCCTAGGGTTTTTCAACTACAATCTAGTTTAAAATATGGTAGCACAAATAAGTCAAACAAGAACGAGAAACTTAATTAAACATGTACACCTTTAAACAAACAGCTTCGGGATTCGAATGAGACCCAAAAGAAATTAAGGTTTTCAACATGCTAACTCAGATAGAAGAACAACATGAGCAAAACATAACAAAATCACAAACATGTCAAAGTCAGAGAAGAGATTTTTGAAATAACTTAAAGGAAAACCCTAATCGGAAAAAAATGAAAAGTCGTTTTGAAAGGAAAGTTAAAGAACCTTCGAGAAACACTTAAGAAAATCATAGTAAGTACAGATCTATAGCACATCTGAAAGGAAGTTGCAAGATCTTAAATATTAGGGTTTCAAAAAACCCTAAAAAGGTGAGAAAGGCCTTGAAAGTTTCCGATCTAACCAAGAAGTCAAGGATCTGCCTTGAAAGGCCATGAATGGCCGGAGAAATATCGTGGATGGCCAGAGAAGAGCCATGAACGAAGGTCAAGCAGGTACTGGACTAGATTCCCTCGAGGACTGGCCATGAAACCTCAGAAATGAACACCCAAGAGCCATGGGAGGCTCGCACATGTCTCAAATGACCACGAGGGGCCATGGATAAGGCAGGGCTTAGGGTGGATTAGGGTGTAGTTTGATGGCGGCAGCTAGGGTTTGTAAGAGTTTCAGAGAGAGTTGAGAGATAAGGGTAATTCAAGGGCGGCAATAGGTGGAAAATGATTTAGGTTTAGGGGTCGTTCAGGGTTAAAAAAGGTAAGGGGGAACGGGAGCCGTGGATCTAAATGATCAACAGCTGGGATTAAAAGGGTTAGGTAGGAGACTGGGTTGGGTCGTGCAAATTGGGTTAGGGGGTCAGGTTTGAGTGGGGAATCGGGCTGAAAAATTGGGTTCAAATTGGGGTCAATTTTAGGCTGTAATTGAAATAAAATCTGGCTAGATTTTAAATAGCCATTTTCCCAATTTATTTTATAAAAAATAGAAAATTAATTTCTAGAAATAAATTGAAAGAACTAAAATGATTCATAACATACAATTAACAATTTAAAAATACAGGACTTAATGTTTATAAATATAAACGCAAATAAATCCTAAAAGAGGCCAATGTTGCAATTATATGCAATTCAGCTTTAAAAATACTAAATAAATTTGTAAAAATATGCAAAATTATCTTAGCTATATTTTGGCATAAATATGAGAGTCCAATAAATGAATTACCAAAAATAATAATTCTGGAAAGTATTATTGGGTTTTTATGGATAAAAATAGAGAAATAAATTGGTTTAAAATCCTTTAAAAATTAAGGAAAAATAATAAAACACTTGGACATACTTATATATGCATATACATGCTATTTGGAAGGTATTTTTCATATTGGAAATATATAGAGGAAAAATTGGGTATCAACAACTGCCCCTTTTTATCAGGGAAGGATGAAAAAGTTGTCGGGTAAAGATATGATGGCCAATTTTGATCGAACAAAATGGTTCGAAGAAGTTAGGCTGTGCCCTGGCTTCTGAGCTGCCTACATATCCCTGGTTTTACAAGAATTAGGCCATATGTAGTTCGTGATCCGTCAGCGGAGTATGCTGCTAAAGACTTTCCAAGAACGAACGTAATATCCAGGACGGGGTTAGTGGGCGGCTTGTGAGAATGGTTAAGGTTCGATATGGTTGCGGGAACTGGAGTAGTCTTGCTCTTTACGGGATGGCTGTTGCTCGCCGTTGTACCGAAAATTAGAAATAATGCAAGTGTATAATGTGCATAAATTTAAACATGATGCAAATTTCCATCAGACCATGAATGATGTCTTCGGACGGTTAGGATGACGTCCTTAGACCATGATGTCCTGGGCCATGAAGCGTGCAATAAAGGATTCACAGGCCATGAAATGATGCTCTCGGGCTATGAGGATGGTGCCTCCGAACCATGATTCCTTTGAATAATAATATGCAAAAGATTAAAAGGGGTCCTCAGGCCATGACATGGTGTTCTCGGGCTATGAAGATGGTGCCTCCAAACGATGATGCCTCTGGATAATTTGGCAATCTTTCAGCCCATGAGGTGCAGTATGTGGCGATATTTCATCCCATGAGATGCAGTATGTGGAGATCTTTTTGTCCATGCAATGCAGTATGTGGCGATCTTTCAGCCATACGATGCAGTATGAGGCAATCTTTCAGCCCATGCAGATGCAATATGAGGTGATCTTTCAGCCATGCAGATGCAGTATGTGGAGATCTTTCAGCCATTCCGATGCAGTATGTGACGATCTTTCAGCCATGTCGATGTAGTATGAGGCGATCTTTCATCCTTTGAGATGCAGTATGAGGCAATCTTTCAGCCATGCAGATGCAGTATGAGGTAGTGATTAGCCTTATGCAAAGATGAAGGTAGTGGTTAGCCTTATGCAATGCAAATATAGATGGAGGTAGAGTTTAACATCGGAAGGCAGAATGCTAGCCTTATGTAATGCAGAAATAAAGACAGTGTTTCATTTCGGAAGGTAGAATGGTAGCCTTATGCAATGCAAAATGCAGATGGAGACAGCATTTAGTCTCGGAAGACGGAATGGTAGCCTTATGCAAGAAATAAAATAGAAAATGGTAGTAGAGCTTTCTTAGCTGATAGCAGATTGCGACATTGTGATCGCTAGGGATATTGTGACATACGAAATATAACTGATGTGCACGGATAGCAAATGCTGGTAAGTGCAATATTTCTGAGGGTTGTATTTCTGAATAATGTTTGTCCCATGGGTGTATAGTATGTTTGATGATTTTGCAGTCCAAGTGCCTGCATCCAAAAAGAATCATGAGTTTTGTAAAAGGGGAGAGGTTAGTTCGTGTCCCCACTGACTTTGCTTGACCTGCTCGGCTTTGATCTGGTGATACTGTATGTATCATTGGGGTAGCGTTGCTAAACAAAGCAGTTTCAATAATAAACATGAAATGATTTTGTAAAAGTATGGCATAAGTGTATAATTAAAAATAGCTTTTGATGAATCGACGATTGTGACGTGGTTCGGGACATTGCAACCTCTCTTGCTATGGAATTTTGAGGGTGCACCCTTAAAATTCTGCCCTAGTTTGATGGGTTGACACTCCTGACTGTTGCTTGCGACAATCGACTGAAATTACTTTAGAATTTTGAGGGTCCTCCTCAAAATTTTGTCCCAGTTTCCAATTGCGGGGGGAAATGAAAATTTTATTGAATTGTGACCAAACCCATAGGGTTGCCTACGTATCCCCTCTTAAATAGGAATCAGTTCAGGCGTAGTTCAATTACATCATATAAGAGAAGCATGAAAATTATACATAGTAATGCTTGACTGCATCTGAATTAATCTGCTTTGGCAAAACTTCTCCGTGCATTTCTGCAAGTATGAGAGCTCTTCCTTTCAGAACCCGGTGAACCATGTATGGACCCTACAAGTTGGGAGAGAATTTCCCTTTGGCTTCATCCTGATGCGAAAAAATTTTCTTTAGCACTAATTGCCCTGGTGTGAACTGTATCGGCTTGACTCTCTTGTTGATGGCTTTGGACATTTTGTTATGATAAAGTTGACCATGGAAAACTGCATTCATTCTCTTTCCGTCTAAAAAAAGGAAGGGGGTCCTAGGTTTATTTGTAATATGGATCACATCAGTGCGATACCCGGTATGACACTCCTCAAAAGAGGGGATACGCGTAGTATTAGCACACCGGTCATCATATCCATATCTACCATTCCTACCCCGTTAAGGTATTAAAGTGCGGATTGGTCTCGACCACTATTGCATGCTATTACCCATCCCATTCATGTCAGTCCCGGAGGAACTTAGGACTACTATTCCTAAAGGGGAGGGATATTGGCTAACTTTTAGGTTTCAAAAGGTGAAAAAGCTAAGGCAACATACAAAACACATAGGACTCCATATTAGGGGAAACATGTAAGCAACTAAGAGGCTCATGTATACCTCCTCAAGAAAAGCACATAAATAGCATGACTTAAACACAATCAGGGCCTGAATTTAAATTACTAAGGTAAGGGGGGATTTTGATTGTTGAGGCAGACCAGTTTATTACATAACTTAGATAAGAAGTTTGAATCAGGCCTACCTGCTGGTTGTAGCAGTTACTAATTAACAAAGCGGATTCAATTTTCATCGTTGTCACCTAAGGCTTGCCTAAGTGTGTATGGTTGATACCCTATAAGCATGATATCTATTACTAATTCAGAATGTGGCAAAACAGTAACAGTTTTTAAACGAGCGATTTGGATCCTATAGGCATGCTTTCTAAACCGCATTAAATAAAGGAGTAAGGTTGTTTACAACTAGTTCAAAACAATATGATTTAGGCTGGTTCTAAACCAGGCTGGTTTCAGATCCTGTAGGCATGATTTCTATGGAAAATACTGATTTTAAACCTTATGGACGTGATGTCTAATTATGGTCGTTTAAGTCCTACGCATGGTGTCTAAGTGTAGTAATGAAACATGCAGAATTTGAAACAGGTTCTATAGGCATGATCTCTAGATGTAGAATTAAAACATGCAGAATTTAAAGAAAATAGATCTTACGGTCATGATATCTAAATGCAGAGTTAAACATGCAGAATTTAAAGCAGGCCCTATAGGAACGTTTTATACCCTTCTAATAGCTAAACATGCATAATTACCCATCCCCTTTTCACTAGCCAACCCCGATGTTCATTACAAATTATTACAGACCAAATAATAAATTACATTAGAAAAGTGTAAAAGAAGAAGTTACAACTAGAAAATGCCTGATTCTTGACTTCCTCTCTGAGTTATGTAATAAACTATCTCAAATTCCATTTGTTTCAAAGCCTTTCTCAGTCCTGGGTGTGTCAAAGTTCCCTAAAGGTCTCAAGGGATCTCGGGCAGTGCTTACACCCAGGTTTGCATAACCAGATAGAGATGCGTGCAGTGTGGAAGGGCCAGCCTTTATGTGTCCAAGTTCAGGGGGAGCTCATGGGTCCCAAGGCAAGGCTCACACAAGAGGGGCAAATCCTAAATTCTAAGAGTATAGTGGAAGTGCAGAAACAATGATTTATTTAAAATTGGGTTTAGAATAGTAAGGGAGAAGGGTGATTTGAAAACAGTAGTATTAAAGCTAAAACTACACAGAATCAATAGTTGCACAAAGGGGGTCAGGGGTTTGGGAATACATCGCATAGAGCATACGACCCTGAGAGGGGTCAGGTTTGGGTCATGCAGAACAATACCTAATGTTGACATACCCTCAAACCAGCAATCGAGTTTAAGTACATAAATATGTTTATTTTGGAAAAAGATTCAGTAAGGCAAAATATCATAGTAGAGGAAAGGAATCAATTAACTTTAAACAGGTGAGTGAAATTAGAGTTCATAAAGGAAAAGTTCTTGAAATCAGTAACAAGATTAAAATCAATCAAGGAAGAAACATGTTTCTGCACTTCAGTATATAAATAGGGTGAACAGAACATCAGACATGCGAGGGAAAGCATGTTGGCAAAAGAAACAGCATACAATAGTAGGAGAAATAAGCGTAGGATTCAGTAGGGAATAAAGCTAGATAGTCAGGGCTCACACGTAAGAAGAGAGTCAAAACAAGTAAAGGTCTCACAGTAACAAGTGAGGAAATCTTTTGAAAAGTTTGGGTTTCAGCCATAGTCGAGTTGAAAGATAAGTCACATAAAGGAAAGAGAGTCTAAAACAAAAGATTTCAATCGAGTCAAGTACTTAAACAAACAATTTTAGACCCAAAGACTTAGGGATTTTCAACAAAAATCAAGTTTAAAAGATGGTAACACAAATAAGTCAAACAAGAACGAGGAACTTAATTAAACAAGTACACCTTTAAACAAACAGCCTAAGGATTCGATTGAGACCCAAAAGAAATTAAGATTTTCAACATGCTAACTCAGATATTAGAAAAACATGAGCAAAACATAGCAAAATCACAAACACGTCAAAGTCAGAGAAGAGATTTTTGAAATAACTTAAAGGAAAACCCTAATCGAAAAATAATGAAAAGTCGTTTTGAAAGCAATGTTAAAGAACCTTCGAGAAACACTTAAGAAAATCATAGTAAGTACAGATCTAAAGTAGATCTGAAAGGAAGTTGCAACATCTTAAAATTAGGGTTTTGAAAAACTTAGAAAAAGGTGAGAAAGGCCTTGAAAGTTTCCGATCTAACCAGGAAAGTCAAAGATCTACCTTGAAAGGCCATGCGTGGCTGGAGAAAGGTTGTGGATGGCCGGAGAAGAGCCATGAACGAAGGTCGAGCAAGTACTGGACCAGATTTCCTTGAGTACTGGCCATGAAACCTCATAAACGAACACCCAAGAGCCATGAGAGGCTGGTACATGTCTCAAATGACCACGATGGGCCATGGATCAGGCAGGGCTTAGGGTGGATTAGGGTGTAGTTTGATGGCGGAGGCTAGGGTTTGTAAGAGTTGCAGAGAGAGTTGAGAGAGAAGGGGAATTCTAGGGCACCGGTAGGGGGGAAATGATTTAGGTTTAGTTGTCGTTCAGGGTTAAAAAAAGTAAGGGGGAACGGGAGTCGTTGATCTAAATGATCAACGGCTAGGATTAAATAGGTAGGAGACTATGTTGGGTCGTGCAAGTCGGGTTTGAGTTGGGAATTGGCCCGAATAACTGGGTTCAAATTGGGGCCAATTTTAGGCTCTAATTGAAATGAAATGTGGCTATATTTTAAATAGTCATTTTCCCTATTTATTTTATAAATAATCGCAAATTAATTTCTGAAAATAAATTGAAAGCACTAAAATGATTCATAACATACAATTAACAATTTTAAAAAACTGGACTTAATTTTTATAAATATAAACGCAATTAAATCCTAAAAGAGGCCAATATTGCAATTATATGCAATTCAGTTTTAAAAATACTAAAGAAATTTGTAAAAATATGCGAAATTATCTTATCTATATTTTGGCATAAGTATGAGAGTCCAATAAATGAATTACCAAAAATAATAATTCTGGAAATTATTATTGGGTTTGTATGGATAAAAATAGAGAAATAAATTGGTTTAAAACCTTTAAAAATTAAGGAAAAATAATAAAACACTTGGACATACTTATATATGCATATACATGCTAGTTTGAATTATTTTGCATATTGAAAAACATATAGGGGAAAAATTGGGTATCAACAAGGGAGAAGGGGTTCTTTACCAATATTTCTCCTAAGATCTTGCTTAAACCTTGAAGACTTGTCAAGAAAGGCATCTAGGTCTTCTTCCTAAAGGTAAGGTTCTATAACCCAAGCTCCTAATTATTAGATATAACTTTGATAGACCATTAGAAGGGTAATCCATGAGTATGGGAGTGGATATCTTGCATGCATGAGTTCTTAAAGTATTTGGTGAGGTTGTGAGCTAAGGATGGGAGGAGGGATGATAGGATCTTTCACAAACAATTTTAAAAGCATAACTCCCACTTAGTGTTTGAAAATATGCTCAAATGAGCTAGAACTATGATCACCTCTCTAATTTGTGGTTTTGTTTGTCCTATTCCTAAGAGTTTGACATTGCTAAATGTCTCGGAGTATAGTAGGACTTAAGGAAAGCTCAATCAAGGTATGTAGGCTAAACTTTCTCTCTCGG